>NC_054552.1:20615683-20940683 GCF_017654505.1 Polyodon spathula | reverse complement strand
ATTACCAAGCGAGAGGAGGCCATTCAGCCCAAGCTCATCTGGTTTCTCATAGTAGATTTATTTCAAGTTGGGTCTTAAAATAACCAAGTGATTCTGCCTCAACAACATAACATCACCATCCTCTGTCTGAAGACATGTCTCCTTCCCTCTGTCCTAAGTCTATCTTTACTTAATTTCTAAGGGCTGCATTCATAAAGGGTGTTTATCAGGCGTTTAACTTTATATGTGGCCAAGAGTTGCATTCATGAAATTGAATTCTGGCAAAAAGGGCTTTCAACAAAACTTCAACCAGTATTCAAAATGTGATTTAAACCCCTTTTTAGCTGAAAGCATCTAAATGTGATAGGCACTGTTTATTTACAATGTTGCAGATAAAAATGGCTATGCTTGCATTCAAGTCTATTCAACTGCAACTGCACACTGGTGCATTAGCCAATGGTGTAAAGGATAAGGCTCCCTTAGGACCTTTTAACCATTGGTCAGCAGTAAAATACCTATTAAAAAACAATACTAATTGTATACTTTTGATAACACAGTATTGTGTGTTTATATATAATTGTGTGTGTGTGTGTGTGTGTGTGTGTGTGTGTGTGTGTGTGTGTGTGTGTGTGTGTATATATATATATATATATATATATATATATATATATATATATATATATATATATATATATATATATATATATATATATATATATAATTTAATATGGGAACTCAACATGTACACAATCCAGTAAATAAACAAACACAAAAAAGATTTGCATACACATATCTGTGCTTCAATATGAAGTTGCATTATGCATAAATTGTAAACTTGGTTACTTTTCTGCAAAGGAGAATCTGCCCCTAACCAATACGTCATCAGCAAGCACATAAAAACTCTGTGTGTTATTCTTTCATGTCGCTTCTTTTTGTTTCGGCTGCTCAGTCAAGTGCTGGGAGGCCAAAACGGGAGTTGACCACTGAGCCTGGAGGAAGAGCTGCCCTCAGCCACGGATTTCCTGAGGTTGAGAAAAAAAAGTGGTTCATATTTAGTTCTGCGGGGTGAGTAGTCAGGTTGGAGAGGCTGGGCTCTTTCCCCCAGTGCATTCATGCTCTGGGGGACCTGCCATGTCTCAGCTGCTGATTTTCAATTAAATTCAATATTTGGAGTATAGTTGGCTGGGCCCCACTATGGAACGTGTTCATTATTTATTATTATTCATCATGGTTTGGCAGCCTCGTCTTTTCGGGGAGAGGTGGCCACAGCCACTTCCTATCTGTGACACTGTGGATGCATATAACTGTTTATGTTTTTCCAGCCACCCCCACGCTGGTAACCGTCAGGCACCCACGGACGAGACCTCTGGCCAAATTTATCTTTCACTCGGGCCTTGAGTGCGCACCACAGTCATCAGGCCCTGAGCGCCCTTCACAGTTCAGAAATCATCTGCCACTGCAATCATCATCATTCATTCATTGCCATTCATTCATTGCGGATTCTCCAAGCTGAAAAAAAGCTTCAGTCTTTTCAGTAAAAAAAAAAACTTTAGTGCTTTAAAAAACATGCAAAGAATGCAGTTATGGAGCTGGCTGTACAACACGTCAATATAAGGCATGATTTCATGAAACAGAAAGAAAAGAAACTCCCTCTTTCTAGCATTCTTGTGACTCCTCTGGCTTCGCGAATAGCAATAGACTCAAACCCCCCAGAAGTCTCTATCATTTTAAAACACTCGGCAAATTCTTCTCTGTGCTCGCATATTACGTTCACAGTGCTAGTGCAAATTCCACCGTGTCGCTGCCCCTCTTGGGAGCCTCCTTCCCACTATGGCATCCAGAACTTTAGTACGTTTTGGGGAATGTGAGAAGCAAGCAGGAAAACCAGACAAATCGGAAAAGAAAACCCTCACCACATAATTAGATTGAGTTGATGCACATAGCAGTGGACATAGTGCGAATTTCTGTATCTGTCCTGCACTTTTCTTTGGACTAGTTTCATCCCGCATTACATTGGCACCATCGTAGCTTTGAGCTATCACCTTTTCCTTGTCCAGCATTGGCAATTGAGTCTGCACAGGAATCGTGTAGCTGACTAAAACTATAAAACCTTTCCACGACTTTGCCACTTCCATCAATATACCGTACACCACTGACGGGCACTGTTGACAAATTCAGTGTTTCTCAACTGCTGCACAATTAACTCCCTGGTCATGTCAACCATACAGTCCAACAGTTAGTTTTTCACTGTTTTAGATGTGCCTTCAACCCTTTGCGATCCTATGTCGGACCAGGTCCAACATTACAAAGTCGAGAAAACCTTCCAATGGCCAAGTGAAACCGAGAGAAGCCAAAAGAAAAAAAAAAAGAAAAAAGGGGGAGTGGATCTAAGTAATACGCAGAGGCCCTGCACCACAGACCTAACACGGACATAATAAAAACCAAGATAGCTGCTTCCTCACCCAGTTCTCAAAGAATATCCCGGACATTTGCAGAGCTTTTTCAGATGTTATAGTAATAAAATAATGACTTGGATCGCATTATTGAGGAGTTTGGTGATAAAACGAGTGATCAGAAGAAGATTTATCACTACTATGAAGAGATATGTGGTAAATACAGCGAAAAAGGGGTGGGACTTGGCTGCAGATGCAGTACTGAGGGTGCTGTTGATATGCAGTGCTTTTTAAACCTGTTTTACTGTGAAAAAAATACTTTTAAACAGCACATGTAAAATAAACAGTGCATGTGAAAATAAATTGAACCTGACAGACGTTGAATAAATGGACCACTTAGGGTTCAGTTGCCATTTTTAAATGCTCTTCCATTGCATTATCTATATTCAACACAAAATCCACCAGGCCATGAAACACTCCCAGGTTCAAAGATGATTCGGTTTCATCGTGTCCACTTAATGCCAGTTCAAAAGCATTACAAAACTGCACACAATCAATCAGCTTCAACAGGATGTATCTGTTTTTATCAACTTCTGCATTGTGCTTTTTTATTCCTACACGGTAGATGTCATCTAATTGTGTAGCTATATTTACACTCCCTAACATGTCCAAGTGAGATTTACATGATTCGTGTTTTTTAATCCTGTCGGAAAGATGCTTCAAGTCACTCACTCCTGTTTTTAGCCAAGCAATTTCCCCTCCAAACAGTAAACATGGGAAGCAAAACAACTAACTTTTTTCTCGTACCACGACTTTGAAAACTTCTGAACATACTCCTTAGCCCTGTCTTTTGCAGATTACTGAAGTGTCATATCAGGCTGATCGGGTCCTAATCTTTTCAGTTTCAGCTTTTCCTTGAATCTCATTCTTTTTGCTTGTTATCCGTGAACAACCACAGCCTTCTCAGATTGGATGCTCGGTTTCCTAGGTAACAGCTGATATACCTGCGAAACCTTGAGAAAATACACCCCATTAGGCATTGAACACTGTCGTTCAATACGTTCAATGTCGTTCATTAGGCATTGAGCATTGTCGTTCATTAGAGTAGCAGGGGTCTCGCCCCACAGACCACTGAACATTGAGTACCTGTGCTTTAACAAAACAGTAAGAAAATCCCTCCTTAATTAGGAGTTTTTGCCACTGATCAACACAAAAAAAGTTAATAATGTCAAAGTGAAAAATAAAATTTACAAATTGTGGGGGTGAATACTTTTGAGAGCCACTGTATATCTCTCTCAGGGTGCCAACAATGATCGGTACAGCTCTGCATGAGATGATAGTTGCACTATTATTCACACAAACATGTTCAAGACCTGTCCTTTTGACATGGAAACAAACATCTAAGTGGCGTGCCAGTGGTTATGATTTTATGGTATTTAATGAGGGCCTATGCTAATATTTTAGTTGTCACGCACCGAAAGAGTTGTACTATGAATTATACGTGCATTGTGTTAAAAGCAGTGTTTACAATGACTTAAAATTGTATTACAGAAATGTTATAATTTTACTTAACTTATCATTCCAACAAGAGGTACAGCAAATGTATCTGTATACTACTTGTCATCCTTGAATTTAATTTCTCAGGAAGATGATTGAATGTAATTATTTGTTAAATGGTTCCATTTAAATTCCCTTTTAGCACAAAACAACGTGATGTGATAATACTACTAATAACAAGTTTTATTTTTGACTACACACTACAAATTTGTTTTTGTTTTATGAAAAATAGTTTGGGCTGCCTTTCCTCACTCTGCCAATGTGAAATATAGTATCATTGCTTTCTGTTGAATACAAGTTACAGTTAACTAGTAAAAGATTTACGATTCTAAATCCAAATCAATTCCATTTTAAAGAAAGTCTTATTACTATACTGTAAGAGTTGTACTTTTTTTCCAACAGTAGGATTCAATGCTACAAACTCAGACTAGACCAAAACTAAAGTCTTTATTGACAGAGCAGTAGGGAAAGTTTGGCTTGCTGTTGATAGTTCCATGTTTTTCAGGGACAGGCTGGACATATTTATATTTATATAAACTATATTTGTAATGTATAGCCCAAGTTATATAGGCAGTTCGGGGGGTAAATCAAGTGATGGTACTTGCAGCCTTAGCAAAGTGTCTGAGGAAGATCTTTTTGTGAACTGGTACTGTATTTTGATAGTGGTTTTGAACGGAACTGTCAACGACACAGAATATACATTTCAATTGCTATGTTCTGTTACCCAGAGCTTGCTGGGCCAGCTGCTCTTGGAGGCTGTTTTTCTACGTCACACGCAGCTTTCAGAGAAACGCCTTCTCCAAACCTTGGATTATCAACTGTCAGTTTAATGTAATTGATTAATATTAACTTTGTTGTAAAGTGATACATCACTTATCACAGATTTAGTACATTATGTTTGTTTAAATTATTTATTTATTTATTTAATATAGTATTGACAAGGCTGTTCACGGCTTCATTGTATAATGATAAAATGTCGTTTGCCTCCGCTAGCAAGATTGCAGCAGTAGTTTTAGTAGTTATTTGCATTACAATTAGCAGGTTACTCATGATATTTGCATCGTCCCTTTGGTTCACAGCCACAGCCAGCCTCCCGCAGTAACTGGGTGACCTCTACAGCGCATCTCTGTGATTCTGTGCAGCACTGTGCAGAACTGCGGAAATCTGCGCTATAAGAACATGACCAATGTCTTAATTAAAATTAGCACAGACCTGCGACTATAACAAGATACCCTACTTATCAGTGTAGTTTTGTTTCAACAAGTTATAAAAGTATTCCAGTTTTCTTAGGTAAGTGAAGAAATCTTTTTTTACAAACTCCACATGTGTAATAATCATTGGAAGCTTACTTGTGCAATATCATGACGTGTAGCTATAAATCCAATAACACGTTTTAGTACTAAAATACATATTTTTTTATGCTATACATATTTTATTTATCTGGTTGAAAAAATAAACAACTCATCTCTGCTCTTAAATAATAACCTGTGGTACATGTTTGTGTTTTAAGCAATAAGACAGATCATTTCCCAATTCTATTTACAATCAGCTAAACAAAGTATTAATTTATTTATTTATTTACTTATTTTATACGTTAAAATGTTTTAATAAACTACAGCACCACATCATTTTAAGCAAATAATAGATCTTAATACTGTTGTAGGATAACATTGAGAGTGTACAACTTTATTGATTTATTTATTTATTTGATTCTGATTGTCTTTATAAAAAAAGAAACATACCAAGATATTTTGCAGAGTAAAATACTAAATAGCAAATGTTTAAATCGTTCCATGAAAGCAAGTGTGATTTGTTGATTTTATTTTTGTGAATTACAGTAATTTAAGTGATTTACATTAGTCTTTCTACATTTAGGCCTTTATTGTATAACTTGCATGATGTACTGTATACCGTGATATTAAGGTTACAATGGTATTTTTTTAACTGTTATCATAATATGCAAATTTTATACCGTCCCATCCCTAGAGTCAACATGTTTGTCTGCTTGTATCTCAAACTTACAATTTTACATACATCAAGGAGATAAAGGTTATGATGATCAGCTCCTTCATGATTTTACAGCCTTTGTTGTGGATGAATGTCACTGACACACTTGTTTTAATTATTACAAACTAATTACATTCACAAAAATCTCCTATTCCCAAGTGTTCATATGACTTGACTACTGTAGTTATGTTTTGATGATAGTCATTGGAGTACACATGTGTGTATGCCGAGCTGTTCAATTATAAAAGGCAACCTACTTTAGACTTGTCAATCTACTTTAGCCATATCAATTATACTGATCTTTTTCACAAATCCATTTTACTTCATGTTTCATAAGAACATTACTAACCAGTGGAGGCCATTCTCCCCATCATTGTTTGTCCGCTTCCTAGTAGTCGGGCATTAAGGGATCCCAGTGATTCAGCATTAATAACATGGCTAGGTAACTCATTCCACACCCTCATCATTCTCTGTGTAAAGAAATATAACCTATCCTCTGTCCTGTCTATCTCCAATTAATTTCCAAATGTCTCATCTGGTCCTGGTTGCGCTTAAATTATTGGTCAGGGTTAACTTTGTCAGCTTCTTTTAAGATTTTAAAGACTTCAGTTAAGTCCACCATAATTCTTCTTTGTTCTAGGCTAAATAGATTGAGTTCCTTCAATCTTCACAGCTCATTCCTTTAAGCCCTTGGGTTTAAATCATTTGATCAAATGCATTGTGCAGCCAGGATTGTTAGTTTTTTGTTCTCAAAAGAAGCTATTTCTTTTTGTAATGTGAGTGCTTTGATATAGACTATTAATTCTGCATGAAAATGTTCTGAATTATGTGCATGATATTCAGCAAATGTATAAATCATAACAATACAGGAAACAAAAAAGCTTCAGGAAACTTTGCATGACAAATGGCACGTTAATTGCTCCACAGTAGAGCATTTATATACAGAAAAACTCCACATCCCTGATGATAGTTATCATGTGTATTCAGTTAAATCTATTTTAAATTGTTGTAATATTAAACAAAGTGTTCTACTCAATACTTTGCTGAACACTAAAGCTAGCCTAGTGACAATTTAACTGTGCATGTATTATTTTATTGTAGTAATGTAATACAATTATTTTGTTTATTTATTGACATTTTTGTATTAAATGTATTACAGAAGTATTATTACACCATTATTGAGAAACATTTCATCATGGATAATTATGCTTGACAGTAGCAGTTTGTTGTGTAAAGGGACAATCTGTATTATATAAAGCTTAAATATAAATATTTTAGCTAATTATTACATTATTACTTAAAAGGTAGTATAGTAAGATCCCTAAATGCCAATGTACTGTAGTTTATATTTTCAAAGCATTTACTCAAGTCTTTAATTAACTCCTAGTTTTTTTTTGTTTTTTTTAAGAAGTAAAATGTCTGTTAATTTTACAAACCTAGAACCATACAAGTAATATTATCTGAGTTCTCTTAAGCACTCTCATGGTATTTGCTTTTCATTTTGTAACATTTCCATAATTTTTTTCTTCTTTCAAAGAAATAGGAGTTAATTATAGACTGGAGGTAATGCTTTGAAAATATGGTCTAAACGGGGTCAGTTGCCTTTTTTTAGCGTATACACATAGCTAAGCGTATAGACAGTACAGTAAAAGGGTAATAATACAGAGAACACAATATAACATTATAGTACTCAAAACCATATTTATCCCCTAATACAATAGTACCCCAGTAAATGTGTACATGCATTTTGCACTTTTCTTATGCTTTTCCCATGATTATGCTGTGCATTTAAGACATATGGGTTTTTTTACATTACAAAATACGTGACATTTAAAATACAATATTTTGTACTTTAAACCTCTGTGTTAATTAATTGTGTGTGTTAATTAAATCTGCATGCCTGTGCACCGTGTCAACACCAATGCTCTGTGTCTGGCTCAGTATTATTCAGTGACGACCCACACACGTAACACATCATCCCGTTACACCCCTAAAATCAAGCAAATCAGCTGCAGTTTGTGAATGGTTGAGACAAAACACCCAAGCAAATACTGAGTGATGGTTAAGGGTAACCCAACTAAAAACTGTCATACCCACCCTCAGACAGCTCCTAGATTCAAACATGGCAGGAACTGTCAGGCTTGGTACAGTACAGGATTTCAAGTTTCTATAGCTCAAAACAAATATTTTAAATTTGCAGCCATTTTAATTGCCTTGTTATCCACAAATTTATGGAGAACAAAAAGTGATGCTTTATAAGACTGGCAGAAAGGATGGTATCCTTCAGTTTGCATTAGTATTGTTGTTAGATATTCCACTAAACTCTTATTCTTTTCACCAGCAGCATTGTTAATTGAGAGGGTTTTTCTTTTCTTTTTGTTGCAATATACATTTTATCTTCTTCTTTAGATGTTTGAATCACAGAGGTGGGAGTCTGTTTTGCATAACATGCTACTAAACACCTCTGAGAAGAACAATATTATTATTTTTTATAATATATTCACTTTTGTATTGTGTTTGAGAACTGTCCTCCGGTACCTTATATTCTATTTTTATTTAAAGAAACGCTGAAACTTGTTAAAGGAATTGCCTTGCACAGTGTCAATATGCTGTACAGACGATGAGGCTTATATCGCAAGGCTGTGATTTAATGCTCCCAAATTCAGTGTCGGGCATACAACATTCCTTTGAATTTAAGACACACTTTCTGAACCATTTATTGGCTTCTCAAAAATATCCAGCGTCTTAAATTCGAGTACAATATAGTGATGCAAGCAATACCACAGTTCACCAATTGGGAAAAACAGGTGTGAGTATTCATGACTGGAAATGAGAAGCAACTCATAACTGCAGTGCTCTGTGTGATAGCAGACGGCCACAAACTGCCTCCAGATGCGGAATTGAAGTCGTATCTTTGTTTTATTTTTCCTCAAATTGAGGGTGTGAAATTTGGGCTGCATCTTAAATTTGACGGTATATTATGTAAAACAGCAGTGTTATGTTATGTTTGATTGTACACTGAAATATATATGTATAATTCCCTGGTGTCTGTGTACTGTTCACCAGGTTAGGCTTTATATGGACACCACTTTATTAGACCTTTGTATTCAAATGTTCCTAGAATTTACAAATGAGTAAGCTGCTTACTAACTCATTTTGAAAGATATTATAATTCTGCATTGTAGTGTGTTGGATTTCTTTATTAACAAGTTCATCAGTGCAAAAAGTTTAGGTAGCGTCACAAGAATACATAAAAGGGGTGTTGCAGTAGGCAGCCATTCAGCTATTAAAACCTATTCCCCTTTAATTTTGTATTTACGTATAATTATTCTTCTTCTTATTTTTTGCTTTCAGTTGCTTTCCCCTCTACAGCAAATCCATATTAATTTTAGTTTTTATACCGCCAAGACCTCCCCATTCACAATTCCTGTTCTAATATGAACTACACAACAACAAATGCTGACCAGATTTTGTACGCTATATATAAAAAAATAAAATAAAAAAAAACACATGCAGTCCTTATTATCTTTATCACAAACAAAGAAGAATTAGGGATGACATGATTGATGATGAGGCAGAATCACTTAGGTCCTTTATGACCAAACTTGACAAAGTTCTGAGAGCAATCAGCTACTTGGAACTGGTCAAGCTTAGATGGGCTGAATGGCCTCTTCTCATTCGTAAATGTTCTTATATTATGGTGTTACACAAACATTTCATAAACTGATCAGCTGCATTCTGATCACTACAGAGGCTGTGGGCAGAACAAAGGCAGGCTTGCTCCAGTCAGTGAGGAACAGCAATAAATCAAGCTGTGGGAGAACAGATTGTGAACGAACATGTTTGTAGCATCATCAGTTTAAGCAGCTTGGCTCATCTGAATCAATGCAGCCCTTAGAGAGGCTACAGCTCCACAATAATCAAGCCACTTTTGGTATTCATTTATTGGTAATACTTCTGAATAAGGAGTGCATCTTTAAAATTTGTGTAACCATCAAAGTAAGCTAAAATGTCCCCCGCTGATTAAGGAGGGCTGTCAAATAACCTATCTTCGAAATTCAATTGACCACACACACATACATATGTACATACGTACATACATACATACATACATACATACAGACGTACATAAATAAAACTGTAAAGTGTACAGATCCTCAGCGACCCATCCTCATCCCTGTGACATTGGCGCTGAAACTCAGATATCATAGATGGCTGATGCCCATCATCGAGGGGTAAGTATAATGGGCAGTGTTGTGTGATGCACTCCTATTATGGATTCTATCCCCTGTTGGTGAGCTGAGATGAGGTGAGGTTAAAAGGTCTATAACGTTACCATAACCCTGGTTCCCTGAAAGAGAATGACAACCATTACCGAATGGAAAGAGTCTCTCTGACCATCAATCACTGAGCATATATAAAAAAAGCTGCCCTATCAGGGCCCTGCTGTGAGAGGGAAGTCCTTCCCACCTCCTGTTGAAGAGGGACATCCTCATAGTAGCACATCATCATTTTCTTTCGGAAACAGAGGTCAGCTGGGGACACAACCTCAAAGGGTAATGGTTGTTATTCTCTTTCAGGGAACCAGGGTTATGGTAATAGCCAAATGTTCCCTTTCAATTCGAATGACAACCATTACCGAATGGGAAAGCTGTACCAAAGTTGTCGTGGCTCCAGATTACCGACAATACAGCCCCCCACAGCCCACATGACACCTAAGGACATGCTGCCTGCAGCACTCTAGAGCCCAGAGAGGGTCTCACTCGGTTTGCAACATCAAGGCGGTAAAAAGGTACAAATGTCTGACTACCTGTCCATGTAGCAGCATTGCATAACTCATCTAAGGAGGTGCCATGAAGGAAAACCCATAAAGTTGCCTGGCCCCTGGTAGAATGGGCCGTAATGTCCCCCCCCCCCCCCCGGTAACGGGGAGTCCGTCTGTTCATACGCCAAGTGTATTGCATCTGTCACCTAGTGCACTAGATGTTGCTTCGATAGGGCCTGACCTCTAGAGCAGGACCTATAGCAGACATACAGCTGGTTGGACTGTCTCCAGGATGGCGTCCTATCCAAATAACAGTGCAGAGGCCAAACTGGGCATAGCATGTGTTGTCTACGGTCCTCTTCTGACTCGTGCGGGGGAGGTCTGAAAGTTTCCAAAACAATTGAATGGTTAATATGGAATGAGGATACCACCTTTGGCAAAAAGGATGGAATTGTTGCCATGCATGTGTCATCTATGCACGAAGCACACTTACTCGTCTGGCAGGTTTAATGGCTATTAAAAATGCCATCTTCAATGAAACAGGGCACAGGTCTGCTGACGCCTTGGGCTCGAATGGGGGACCCATAAGGGCCCGCAGTACCTGTTCTAGATCACACTTGGGGACCATACTTTTCATGGGAGGACGAAGCCTCCGAGCCCCTTTAAGAAATTGCACTGCCAGAAAATGTGGCCCAGGGGAGACTGAGTCAATTTTGTCATGGCACACTGACATTGCTGCCAGGTATACCTTCAAAGTGGACGCTGATTTTCCTGTGTCAAACAAGTGTTGTAAGAAGGTTAATAACGTCTCAATCGGGCAAGTCACATGATCGTGACCTTTGCCAAGGCACCAGTCCTGGAAAACTTTCCATTTATGTGAGTACTGGGCTCTAATTCTTGGCACCCTAGCAGACTGTAGTGTTTCTACTACTGCATCTGGCAAACCTCGTCTGAATAGACGGCTCTGTTCAACTGCCAGACCCAGAGTTGGAGCTGGGCTGGGTTCGGATGCCATAATAACCCCTCTGCTTGGCTCAGGAGGTCCTTGCGCAGCGGAAGCTGCCACGGCTGATCTGACAACATGTCGGAGAGGAGAGCAAAACAGGGGTGTCTCGACCATCTGGGTGCAACCAGCAAAACCTGTGCTGTCTCCACCATGATCCTCTCTAATGTCAGGGGTAATAATGGTAATGGAGGGAACGCATACAATAGCCCATGTGGCCAGGGGTGAGCTAGCGCATCTACTCCCAGGGGGCCCCCGTCTCTCTCCATGGAGAACCATAGGGGACAGTGGACTCGGCTGTGGCAAAGAGGTTGACTCGTGCAGGTCGAAACCTCTCCCAAATCTGTATCAACACTTGAGAATGCAGCCTCTACTCCAAGCTGTCTGGAGCTCTTCTGGACAGGAGGTTTGCTGCCTTGTTGTCCACACTGGGGAGGTGAACTGCCCTGATGGAACGCAAGTTTCTGTCCATCCAGGACAGGAGTCTGTGCGCTGCGTGGTGAAGGCCTGGCGAGTGCAGGCCGCCTTGGTGGTTTAGGTAGGGTACCACTGTAGTATTGTCCGTCCAGACCAGCACATGCTTGTGCACTAACTGCTGGCGAAAATGTGATAACGCCAGGATCACTGCTTGCAGCTCTTGGGTATTTATGTGTGCTTGCTGCCAATGTCCCTTCCGCTGACCTCGTATTCCTCTCCCATTCCAGACCACTCCCCAGCCCAGGCTGGAGGAGTCTGTAGTGATCACTTCCCTTCTGTGAGGGGATCCGAGGGGAGATCCAAGGCGCAGATTGCCAGGACAGAGCCACCACTCCAGTCTTTTCCAGCATAGTCTGGACACTCGCACCAGCCGGTACCGATCTCGGACCTTGAGCATATTTACCCAGGCTTGAAGCAGGCACATTCTCAGCAGCCCTAGTGGTAGGATTCTCGAGGCGGCTGCCATCAGCCCCAACAACCTTTGATATTCTCTGACCTGTAGGAGAGCATCCTCTCTGAATAGGGAGAGTGTGGCCTCCAACGACCGAATCCTGTCTTCCGACAGTGAGGCAATCATACTCACAAAGTTCAGTTTTATCCCCAGGAACACCGTGGACTGAGATGGTAGAAAGTTGCTCATCTGTTGATGTACTGAGAGCCTTAACTTCGTCACATGATCTATGACCTGTTTTGTGTGCTCCTCTGCACGTCTTTTTGAATGCACACAAACTAGCCAATCGTCCAGATAGTTCAGGATCCGTATACCCCACAGCCTGAGTGGAGCCAGTGCTGCATCCATGCACTTTGAAAAAGTGCAGGGCACCAGCGAGAGGCCAAATGGCAGCACGCAGAATTCGTACATGTTGCCTTGAAAGGTGAGGCGCAGATATTTTCTGTGCGTGGGACGGATCGAGACGTGAAAGTAGGCGTCTTGCAGGTCGATCGATGTGAACCAGTCGTCCGGTTGGACGGACTGGAGGATACACTGTGCTGTCAACATAGTGAACTTCCTCTGCTTGAGGAACAAGTTGAGGACCCTGAGGTCCAGAATAGGTCTGAAACCACCATCCCTTTTGGGCGCCAGGAAGTACCTGGAGCAAAAACCGCTGAGAGCATTGCTTGGATATACCAGGCGCACAGCATTCTTCTGTTGAAGACTGGCGATCTCCTGTTGAAGGAGTATCACTTTTTCTGGCTCGACGGTGGTGAGGAGCACACCCTTGAAGGGCGGCAGACCTATGCGAAATTGTAGAGCATATCCTTGTCTCATTGTTGATTGCACCCAGGAGTCCTGGGTGCAGTCTTGCCATGGGTCATTGCTTTTGGTCAGTCCATTTGTGAGGGGTGTTGGTAGCAGCTGGGGACCCTCAGGTGTGGTCTCCCTTGGGCTTAGGAGGGGGCTGGTGTTTCTATGCCCCGGCTTCAGTCTCCAGCCGGAGAACCGGTTACCCCTGGCCAGCAGTGGTCCCTTGCCACCAGCTCTGCCTCTACCTGCTTGTCTGTTTTGGGGTGGAGGGCAGTGTTCCGATCCCATTGCCCTCGCAGGCTGTAATTGCCACCTTGGGCGCTGGAGGTAGGCAAGAAGGCACGAGAACTTAGAAGCGACCTCTGTGGCCTTGTGTGACCTTTCAAGGCTCATATCAATGGTTGCTCCAAACGCCTGCCCTGGTGTAATAGGGGCATCTAGCAGTGCTGCCTTCTCGGTCTCGACGACCTTGGCCTGTGTTAGCCATTGATGTCTGTGCGCGGCTACCAATGCCACTAGAGACCTGCCTGATGCCTGACCTAACTTTCCCATTAGGTCGGTCATCACCATTATTACTGCGAGTAACTCCCCTGTGTTTCTCTCCCTTGCCGTCTCCTCCAGCCTCTCAGCCGGCTGTGTCTGGTACAGGACCAGTATAGCCATTGCATTGGCCGCTCTAACTGACAGAGCCATGGACGCCTATGCCTTTTTTTAGCATCGCTTCTGTTGTTCTGCATGGCTTGGAAGGGCAGGTAGGGTCTTTGTCTCCTTTGTTAAGGGTGGACCCCTCCACCAGTACTATGACTGTGTCCCCGATGGTGGGGCAAGGGCCTAGACCTGCTTTTTGGGCTCCTGCGGTGTGTAGCAGGGCTTCTGCTGTCCTAGAGGTTGAGGGTGTGGATGCTGGGTTGCTCCAGCATGAGGGCACCAGCTCCAGAAAATCCTGGCAGAAGGGGAGGGTATACTATGGATGCCCCTTCTGCTTTAAGAAGTGGTTCCCCTTTCCCTCCTGCTCCACTGGCCAGGGAATGTCCGCGGCAGCAACTGCACGCTGCATCAAGGACCGGAACTCTTCCCTCTGTGATACATGCGGAAGGGGCCTGCGTAACTGACGTGGCAGGTTCGGACATGTCTGACCTCGAGGCTGTGAGTGACAGCTCATCTGGGCTTTGAGGTCTGTGTGACGGAGATAGAGTTCAGATCTGGGGTGGTTGGAGCTGCCTGGTGGTATGGGGCAAGCTGCCCTGAGATTTTAGTATGGTCTCTATCATGGTCTGCTGAGCCCTTACAGTCTCCGCTAGCTCCGCAAAGTGCCTCTCAGCCAAGCTTGTGCACCTCCTGAGTGGGGAAGGGGAGCGGTGCCTGCACAGCGACCGCCTGTCCCCGGGTGAGCATCCCCTCGAGCGGTACCGCCTATGTCTCTGTACCAGTGGTGGGGAAAGGGAAGGTGACCCAGGTGTGCAGGGGAGCTCTCTGGTCACTGTAGCAGGCTTGGCCCTATTTGACCTCTGTGGAGGCCCTTGGACCACGGTTCTCATTCTCCCATGGCTCGGAGAGAGAGACTCTGCTGGGGATAAGGCTGCTCTCCAGTGCTTAGTTCTTCTAGAGAACTTCCTACACAGAGAGCAGTCCACCTCACCTGCCAGTGCTTTGGCCGCATGTTCTGGTCCTAAGCATCTGGCACAGGACTGGTGCTTGTCCTGCCTGGGGAGCATCTCCATGCACTGGTTGCACTGGTGGAACCCAGTGGAGGACCCAGTCAATTGTACTGACATGGCGTCATATGTGAAGCTGCTGCGCTCGGTGCCGAAAGTAGCGTGGTCAGTGCTGGGCTGTAGACTGCTCTTAAAACAATTCACCGGTACCGTCTCAGTCGGTGCTGGGATCAGTGCCGAGGAGAGTGCTGTCGGTGCCGAGTGGTCAGGGCCGAATCAATCGGCGCTGATGTGTAGCACGGTGGATGTCGGGCTGTAGACGGCCCCAAAGCTATTCACCGGTGCAGAATCATTCGTTGCCGGGATCAGCGTTGAGCATGGTAGGTGCCTAGAGGTTGTGCCAAGTCAATCAGTGCCAAGGTCGGTGCCAGTGTGTAGCACAGTTGGTGTCGGGCTGTAGATGGCCCCGCAACTATTCACCAGTGCCAAATCAATTGGTGCCGGGATCGGCACAAAGAAGAGCGCGGTCGGTTTCAAAAGGTCGGTGCCGAGTCAATCGGTGCCGAGAGGTCAGTGCTGAGTCAATCGGTGCCGAGGTCGGTGCCGACGTGTAGCGCGGTTGGTGCCAGGCTGTAGATGGCTCCGAAGAGGTTCACTGGTAATGAATCAATTGATGACAGGAACGGCGCTGAGGAGAGTGCTGTCAATGCCAAGAGGTCGGTGCCAAGTCAATCGCCGCAGAGGTTGGTGCCGATGTGTAGCGTGGTTGTTGCCGGGCTGTAGATGGCTCCAAAGCTAGTCAACCGGTGCCGAGTTAATCGGTGCCGGGATCGGTGTCGAGGGGAGCGCTGTCGAAGTCGAACAGTTGGTGCAGAATCGACTTGTTCCAAGGTTGGTGCCGGGGTAGGCACGGTCTGTGCCGGGCTGTAGGTGGCGCCGAAGATGGTCCAGGTAAGCGCTTTTTTTCTCTGCCTCAAGTTTGATGGGAAAACTGCGGTCGATTCTGGGGTATGCAGCCGATTCAGTCGGCGTGGTCGCCGAGGGCAAGCCCAGCCGCATTAAAAGCCAGAGGCTTGAGAGGGGCGCAAGGCTCGAGCTGTTTTTTTTTTTTTTTTTTTGTGGTCACTGTGGCCGATTAAATCGGCATAGAGGATGACGCCGCGAGCCCGTGGGGTCTCCATACAGCACCAGAACAACTCTACACACGGTATCTGAAAAACTACACAAAGCCTCATGCAGTGAAAAGAGAGTATTGGCCGCTTACCAATCTCCAAAGAGGGGTCAAAACCAGCTCTTGTCAGTAAACTGACACGAGAATAAGGTAGGAGCACTCTCAAAAACACTCGAAAGCGTGAGTCTACCATGGATAAAATTAAATTTGAAGGTAAAAAACGACAAATCAGCCAATTTTGGTTCAAGGGATAGCAAAAGCAATCTGTGACCTGTCTCCGTGAAGTGAGAGAGAAAATGGCGATGTGCTATTATGAGGACATCCCTCTTCAACAGGAGGTGGGAGGTACTTCCCCCTCACAGCAGTACCCTGATAGGGTAGCTTTTTTTAAAATATGCTCAGTGATTGGCAGTCAGAGTCTCTTCCCATTTGGTAATGGTTGTCATTCGAATTGAAAGGGAACTACGATGTAGATGATGCTTGCAATGTGACGCCCTTTAGCAGATGGTTTATTCTTGAAATCTACTGAATACATTTCAATGACATTCACATTCCTCAGTTTGCTTTTTTTCACAAACATGACTATTATATTAAGATTAGGTCATAACAGAAATAACATCTGCCAAGTAAAAAGGATCAGGCTGAAAACTATCCAGTTTGTTGTGTTTCGGGAACTGAGTTTTGACTTCATGCACATGCTTTCTGTACATGAAAACAAGTGTAGCTATTCCTTCCAAACTACAACAGGCTGGCTTGCACTGCTTGCAAGTATACTGTCTTGTTTAAAACAAAAAAGCATAATTATGAATTAAGATTAACTTAAGACTGTGTTCATGATTGTGATGAGAGGTGTCCTGGAAAAACTTAATAACCACATTTTCCATTTTTAGTATAACCCTGTCCTGGCTTTATTGAAAAACAGTCCAGTATTTTTATTCCAATATTCTGCTCTGCAGACTTGATACACTGCTTACTTCATTTTTCATGAGTTACTCAGCAGGAAAAAATTGTTAACGCACAATTTCAAAATGGAGTCGCCCACAAAAGACAAAGTGGCCACCTTGTGCTTCAAAATTAATTCTGATGAAAAAAAAGGGCAATTATAATACACAATTAAATTATAATATAATACTTTTCTGAATCAGAAGAAGACCAGGTGAAAGATCCCACCCACACTAAGCAACCTGAAGAGGAATCAAGCGACTTATCATCAAATGAAGTGAGTATGACTGTTTCTTCAATTTTGTTTGAGGCTTATCAAGTTTTTCCACTTGTTTTTTTTTTTTTTTTTATCATTAAAACTGCACAAAACATTACATATTTCTAAACATACTTTTTGATTGACTGTTCCATTTAGGAGCTCTAACAGTTTTTAAGGGCATTTTAAACAAATTCCATTTCATATTTTGTGACGTGGCTTGTCAAGATTTTCCAATTTCAATTTTGTGCATTATCAGGGTTATTTTTTTTTTTTTTTTTTCAATTAATTTTGTGAGACTGCTTAATACTGTACATGTTTTATAGTTGACACTTAAGCAATATGCCACTCCAGGGTGTGTGGATATCGCCACACCTCAGGTGTGCTGTCAACCACACAAGAAGTGGTGATATGCCACAACAACACATATCCTGGAGTTCCATATTGTGGTCATACAATGACTATGAATTCATTTTAAATGAAAAAAAGACAAAAAGTAAGCTTGTTTGTTTACCTATTATAAGGCTGTAGTTCCGAACCATGGCGATATCAGGTTTGTGATGCGAGTAGATATTGCCACGGGTCTGACGTCACAAACCTATTAAAATTAATCTGAGGGCAATCCTTGCCATTGTATATTTGAAATAAAGTATTATACAACAGTATACAACTGGATTGCAGTCAATCTTTCAAAGAAGGGAAGGCAGAGATCTATAGCTGATCCTAAATTCTTGACCCCAAAAATACACAAGAACCAGGAAAATGCCTTCAGCAAAAGCTAAAGACATTGAATCTCTATATGACTACATTTCAAGGGTCCAGATTGAAGGTTTTTACAAGCAGGTGCTCTGTCGTGTTGGGTGTGAAAACCTTGGAGTAAGTGAAAATGAGGAAGATCAAGACACTGATGATAACTAAAGACAGATACACCAAACAAAGATGAGTGCTATTTTGAAATTGCCTCCCATTTATAAAAATAATATGTCAAATTAGGCTTTCTTTTCCTAGAAAGTTAAATATTTGTGTTTTACTTCCAAGGATATTTTCACTGTTAATAAGTTGGAAGTAACTTTACTTCAGTTTTTCTCATTTTAAGGTTTAAGGTTTTATCAATATTTAACCCTTTGCAATCCATTTATCCAGCCAAGCCCCACCCCTTGTTCACTGTATTATTCACATACCTCTTTATAGACGTGCATACTGATAAATCCTCTCCTGATCACTCATTTTATCACCAAATTCCTTGCTGGCTGCGGAAGCAGCTATCTTCTTTGTTTATCTCCGTGTTATCTATATGGTGCATGGGGCTATCAGATACGGCTTTTTCTTTTTCGGCTTCACTTGGGTCCTATCGGCCTCACACAGCCATTGAAAGGTTTTCTCTGCTTTTCCGAAGAAAAAACGACTAGAGACCTGTGCTTGACGTCTTTTTGATGATGCCGGACAGGGTCTTTGGCAGTCTTCTAAAAAAAAACTATTAGTTTGTTCACAATTGCTTGCTCTCATAGCTTTCCAATCTGTTTCACAAGTTAAAGATTTAACTTTGAATATCTCAAGAAATAAAAGCAGTGTAAAGTTTTCTTTCAGGATATTGGCCCTCTGTTGTGTAATTTCCATCCAAGCTAATTCAGTAATTAAGATTTGAATGAATTAAAACTTGTTTTAACAGATCACCTGTGATAGGGGACTGAGTCCACAAATTTGAGGTACAGAGCAGTGCAAAAACATAAGGTAGAGGCTTTGATAAAAGTGGTAGCTTTTAACTGTAGGTGTATTAACAAAAGCTATTACCATTTAAATATATATTTGTTTATAAGATGCCTTACAAAATTTAACTGAATTAAATGCATTGTAAATGGTAACAAAGCTTAGTTAAAGCTTATTAGAAAAACATGGAACACCATGTTAAACTAGCACATTTACTGTGTTTTGATTTTTATAGGTAAAACCAGCAAAACAGTTAAGAGAGTCTGTTCATATATTGGCAGGGTCTGGTTACATTGAGTGTTGTAATTTTGCAGGCTTTGCACTTTCTACAACAAATAGAATTGTACAGCCAAATGGGAAATAATTATAAATCAACAGATAATCAGATATACTATTTGATCATAAAATGGAAATTCTAGCTAGTTAAAATAAACACAAAAACTAGCAAACCACCACCAAAATACACACTTTTTACATATTTATCTTCAATATGTCAGACAGATAGAGACGGTCTGTGCATAAGGGTCAATATTTATTTTAGATATTATGCTTTCTTATAGTGTACTGTAAATATTATAAATGCAGTTTTGGGTTACAGTGATACATGGAAAGCATTTGAGGCATGAATTGTATTTAAACCACAATTACATTATTTTTTATATTCTTCATGCTGGAGCTATTTTAAACTTTGCTCTGCTCTTAAGAGTTAAGAGTTATACTGGTGCTTTAGTTTTCAATACAATGCTGTATTCTGAACATGGTAACATAAAAGTAATTGTTCAAGCAGCATCAATATTTTCTCAGACGTATCTATAATGGTGTGTCTACTAAACCACTTCGCCTCATTTCTGTAAAATATCTACAACAGAAACTGATAACAAAATGCTGTTACAAATGCAAATCATGAATGTGTTGAAAACTTGGTTTGATAAAGAACTCAGGAAAATATATGATATGTATTGCTTAGTTTTGGACAGACATACATGTAAGAAATGGTTGAAGGTTTGTTTTAATGAGTGACAGTGGCGACAAAGGTTACAGATCACACAGTCCATAAGAAAATGTATGAAAGAAAGGAGGCTATTCAGCCCATCTGTGCTCATCTGGTTTCTAGAAGCTGATTGATCTCAGAACTTTGCCAAGTTGGGTCTTAAAGGATCCAAGGGTTTTTGCCTCAACATGACTAGGTAGCCCATTCCATACACTCGTACAAGTCCTCTTTGCTTCCTGTGTTTTAACCAGTTTTGTATCCACTTGCATGTACTACCTTGTATTCCCACAGATTACTGCATGAGGATTGCATCTGGCACTTTGCTAAAGGCTTTTTGGAAGTCCAAGTCCATGATGTCATAGATCCTTTTTGCGTCCATCGCTACACTGACTTATTCATATAATTCTAATTGGTTTGTCAGGCAAGAGCTCCCTTTTCTGAATCTGTTGGATGTCTCCTATGATGGTAATACTGTAGATATTACTCTAGTTTTCATCTGACAATTGATTCCATGATTTTATATGTTATGGCTGTGAGACTGGTGGGTTTGTAGTTTCCTGGTTCCACCTTGTCTCCCTTTTTAAATGTGGTGTGACCAGGATGACTGTAGTGGTGACGCAGAAGAACACAGAAACCAAAACACGTAATGGTGGATGAAAACTGAGCTGTGGGACGCTCAGTATATTTATTAAATGATAAAACAAATATTTAAACAAACATAAAAGACATAAAACAAAAAGGCGTGTTGGCCAAACAAATAAACAATAATAGCAACTAAACAAGTATCGTGCTGGTTTTAATCAGCTCATATAGCAATTGTTTATCTCTCGACTTTAGTTTTGCCTCCCAACTCCTCACTCATTCTCCACTCTGACCCCTCTCCCCTAATGAGCTTGGAGTGGGTCTTTTATATCACTGTTGGAGCCTTAATTAACCATTAAACTATTACCTTATTAAGGCTCCAGTCACGTTCCCATGAGATTCAACCCCATCCACACTTTGAGACCGGCTTTCCGCCGGTCTAAAACAACAAACAATGATGGATGGCTTTCGCCTGTCTGCCCAAAACACAATATCTATTAATAATAATAATAATAACAATAATACAGTGCACACATGTATATAGGGGCGGGACACTCTGTCACATGTGGGTATTACATTTGCAACGCACCAGGTCAGCTGGGACATCCCCTGTCTTGATTGATTTGTGAAAACTCCTGCCAGCAGCTTGACTATGACCTCCCTCTTTAAGCACTCTTGGGTATACAGTGTTCACCAAAACCAGCTATAAAAATTGTGAAACATGACACGGTACTCTCCGTCATAAAACTGAAGTGAATGCAATATGCAGTTTAGGTAACCTGTCCTTCAACTACTTCATGTTAGAGGGTATTATTTGATTGGAAACCAGTTTTTTTCACAGATTATAACCGAAATGGTGTTTCACCAGCAGGTGTCACATGCTTAAGTAAGTTTAATACTGTACTGTATGATTACAGTAACAGGTTGAAGTTAAGCAATGGTTTTGCTGAAGAGATTCCTTTTGATGGATTCCTTCAGATTGATTCCCTTCAGTCATCAGCTCCATCTGTGAGTTCATGCTCCATGTACTTTTTCTTGACACACAGGGTATTAAATTCAATAGTTTCCATGAAGACTGCTCAACTAGAAACCAGTTATTGACAAGAGTAATTACATAACCACAAAGAACCATAATGTTAAATTCAATTCCATTTCATGCTCTGGCTAAATATGTATCAATGGTTCAAATAAAAGTAGTAGAGGAGTGGTTGTAGTCCAAAACCACCATGAATTAAAAAATCTGTCTAAAGATTGGATTTTATAATTATTTACTTATTTTAAATAGCTATACAACAACAGCAGCATCAAATAAGAGAGTGCAAAAAACAAGAATGGGCCCGTGGTTATATATACACCTTCTTGCTCTTCCATATAGAGATTTCATCTGTAAAATAAACCAACAACAACAAAAAACATCTAGTTCTCACATGAATTGCTTCAATGAACATTGTTGAAAATAACAAAACACCCAAACTGAAAGGGGCATCAAGCAGTTTTTAAAAGCTTGGAAAGAAACAATGTTTCTTGTCAAAAGAGGAAGGAGAATCCAGGACTACAATTATTTTTGTAGACATCAAGCACATACGGATCATTATTACTATACTGTACACACACTGGAGTGGGTACAGGATTTGTGACAGATGGCCTACACACACATCTCTACAGGGCAATAGCTTTGCAGACTTTCCCAAACACCCCTGCCAATGCACCTTAACCTAATGAGTGGGTAGTTAATTAGCTATACCCATTCAGTCCTTTGTGAAGGGAGGTGCCAAGAAAGCAGCAATTCCCTATAACAGGTCAGGAAGCCTGAAAGTCAGTGGATGTCCTCCAAACCCACGACCATTACAATTGCCTCTTTACACCCAGGAACTATGCAGAGAGTGACTATCGGCGAGCTACCAGAGGACAAAGGGCTGCACTGAAGGTGTCCACTAGAGTTCATCGGGCACCTGGCTCTGCTGTAGCATTGTGATTGTGTTTATGTGTTGCATAGACAAAAGGGTCTGTGACCACCAAATGGGAATTACATTTTATCACAACTGTTCGAATTCAACCAATGGTATACAATGTCAGAAAACCCACTGCCAATCTGCTCAGCCACCCAGCCCCCTTAAGGATGTTTTACATTTTTGTTTTGAGATTTTACCAGGGTTGCTCAGAGATTGAATATACCAGATTTTATTGTACAACACGAGTTCAACAGTACGAGATAGCTAAAAATTGAACAGGACAGCCAAGGTTCAGAGTCTGGCAGGATTCATGATAACTTGGAATCTAATACTAACCAGAAGTGATTTGGAACTTCAAACATTATTATTGCACTCGGGGATCACTGTAACTGAGTAAAAAAATATGTCTATTGTGCTTAGTCTAAAGAAATCTGTTACTGAGAATG
Organism: Polyodon spathula; assembly: GCF_017654505.1. Lineage (NCBI taxonomy): Eukaryota > Metazoa > Chordata > Actinopteri > Acipenseriformes > Polyodontidae > Polyodon > Polyodon spathula. The sequence continues at coordinate 20,917,554 of NC_054552.1, read as the reverse complement.
GGAACAACTAAGCAGTTAGATCTACGGGGTGTGGGCTCATTATTAGTAACTATTAGTAAATAAATTATGCAAGTGAGGTGAATCATGTGGTCTACACATTTAAATCATGTAAGGAGTAAGCTGTTAAAACCTGAATAGTGTGTGGGCCTACATCAATGTTTCACAAACCTGAGGACAAAAATAATTTACGAATGAGAGGAGGCAATTCATCCCACAAGTGTTCGTCCATTTCTTTGTAGCTGGTTAATCCTAATGATTCAGGGTCTTAGTGATTCAGTATCAAAAACATAGCTGGGTAACCTATCACATATTCTCACCAATCTCTGTGAAGAAGTGTCTCCTATATTATATCTGTCTCTGCTTAATTTTCAGCTGTATCCTCTGGTCCTGGTTTCTATGCTGCACTTAAAGTCACTGGTGGCAGAACCGCAGGGCTCTAAGTAAAGGGAACAGAGTATCCTGGACTGGATAGCCTGACAATTAATTCCCAGGGTTAAAAAGAAGTCGGTCATCTAGAATGGGGATGGAGCTTTGGTGCACTAACTCATCGACCCAGAAGAGAAATAATGTGGTAGCCGCAGATTGGAGGACTGCAATCATTTACCAAGGGGTCATGAGTGACTGGATAGCCTGACAATTAATTCCCAGGGTTAAAAAGAAGTCGGTCATCTAGAATGGGGATGGAGCTTTGGTGCACTAACTCATCGACCCAGAAGAGAAATAATGTGGTAGCCGCAGATTGGAGGACTGCAATCGTTTACCAAGGGGTCATGAGTGACGGTACAAATAGTGAGCAGACTGACGTGATCTGTTCCTTTGTTTATGGTTAAGGAATGACTCAAAAAGGACCAGTTATATATATATATCGTACCGTGAGCGTTTTATTTGTTTGTCTCTAATTTGTTACTTGTTATTTATTAGTAGACGGCTAACACATTCTGGAGCTGTTGTCTGAGGCCAGCACTAACTCGGACGTCACTTCACCTGTATCATGATATAAATTCTATTAGCACCATGACCACTAAAGCACGCACCCAGGACTGGTGACCGTGTTTGTATATTGTGCATGTTATACTGACTATGTTTATTATTCGAGATTGCAAACCCTTTATTTGGAACAATGCAATACACATTTGCTGTGTATTACCTGCGATTATTAGTTACGGTCACCAGACCAGGATTATAAATAAACCTCCTTGCACTCTGAATTCTTGTTGTCTGCTTTTCATTGATCACCGCATCACTCCTGCACATGCACCCTGTTAACCACTTTGTTACAGTTGTTTCTAACAGACTAGGTCTGGTTTGTTTCCTTTGAAACAATGCATCAATGTGCTTGCTGTTCACACTTATCTTTTATTTTTATATAGCGCCTTTCATAGTGGACCACCATTACAAAGCTCTTTACAGAGGTAGGCTGTGAACTGTGCATTATATGCAGTCACTTACAATAGGACAATGATTTAACATCTGATCCACAGGATGGAGCACAAGCTGGTTAAGTGACTTTCTCAGTCACACAGTCAGTCAGTGGCAGTGGTGGGATTTGAACCGATGACCTTCCGGTTACAAGCCCTGGACTTTAACCCCTGGACCACACTGTGAGCAAAGGGGATGAGTCCATTTCGATGCCAGCTAAAGTTCAGGTTTTTTTTGGTCCTTTTCCATTCAGAAATTGAAACGCTGTTTGTATACATTTTTTAACCTTCATAATTAAGACACTAGAACTCAATTTCTGTGATTTGAATGGTTTGGTTGAGCTGCATTTTTTAAAGATCTCGCCGCTACTTATGTAGGGCCTTAATTGTTTTCAATATTAACTCACAAATGTTGTTTTGGTGGGAACACTAAAAATAGTACAGAGGAAGCTTCACCCCCTGTGGCAGAGCAAAGCTCTGCCCTTTTAAATTGGCAGGGATGGGGTTAAGTTCCCCTGCCTGCCTGGGTTTATTATGTTCAGGTGGCTGGGGTTGATTAGTTGATTAGGTTGATTAACGATCAATCAGCGCCCAGCCACCTGATATAAAAGGAGGCCTCAGCTTCTCATTTGGGAGAAGGGAGCTGAGGAAGCAGGTTGGTGTTTGTTTTGTGGTTTTTTGAATTTTCTAAATCCAGTGAAGGCATTGCCCAGCCTGGAAACTTTATTTTTGTGAGTTTTGTTTTTGCTTTATTTGTGTTTGAGTATCTGTTATTTTGCCCTTGTGCACTTTATTTTTGTTTATTTATAATAAAATAGTTATTTTTTTTGAACTGCAGTCTGTCTCTGGGCCTCTATCCACTCGCCAGCCTGCCACACCCCCCAATCGTAAAAAGCTTCCGCTGCCACTGCTTAACACTAGAACTAACGGAGCGGTCTTTTTGGCACATTACGTTTTTTACATGCGTTTTTCTCCACTGATTTGGCAGCTAGGCACCTGTGCTTTTTGGACTTTTCCTAAATATTTATATTAAATATATCAAACCTTCAGTAGATCCAGGGTTGCAGAAACTGATGGAGATATAATAGGTTATACCTAGAACTACTGCTGCTGTCATTTTGACTGTCATAGTAAAAACAGTGGGTTTGGCTTAGTGCTGCTGAACTTAAGAGCTTCACACTTGTTTTGAATAGCTACCGGAGACATTTTCAGATGTAATTCATCTATAGAAAAAGCTGTAGAAAATACTTATTTTCGAGTTAAAATGAATAGACCAATACAACACAGGACTGCACAGCAAGTTTTAGGCGTGAATAAATTGAAAAAAAAAAAAAAAAAAAGTTACTGAATTATAGTGTATCAAACCCGCTATTGCATTACCGGAGATGAAAATTACCATTGACTAGCTAATAAAGTCAAACTCAGGCACAAAATAAAAGGGTAAACAGAAAACACTTGTATAAAACAGTCAAACAAACAAATCTCTGGCACCATTCTCTATTGCTTCACATATTGCTTTTTTTTTTAAATATAATAATAGACAAGTAGAACTTTTTTTAAAAAAAAAAAAAAACACCCAAGGGTTATCTGCTAAGTCTGGTAGTGCCAGCAGTCAAGTCAAAAAGGACACAGAAAGGTCAACTTCAGTGACTATATGCAGGACCAAACTTTCTTGCAGATTTAGGGTATTCAACAAAAGAACATTTTAACCCATTCAACCCATCAGTGCTCACACGGTTCCTAGCAGCTCATTAATAACAACTTGGGTTTTAAAGTATTCCAAGTGTTTTACCTTCAGCAACATGACTAGGTTACCCATTACATGACTTCGCCACTCTCTGTGTGAAGAAGTGTCTCCATCCCTCTTTCCTAAGTCTTATCTTTTCTTAAAATCCAGCTGTGTCCTCTGGCCCTGGTTTCAGTGCCTGAGCTATTTAAAATGTTTGACTGCAAGACAGTCAAACAGAGGGACAAATCGTATTCTTGTTTTTCTTTCTAAAGGAGAAAAACACATGTAGAGCATGTTTTGGCTTTCCCCTAAATGCTGTTTCCTCAGTGTCTTTAAGGGAAGTTAGTGAAAAGCATCTCATAAGGTTTATAATGTGTTTATTACCAGCAACATTACCAATTTGATTTCCCTTTGAAAAGAATGGTGCAGGTTGCATTTGGCAGTTATGAGGAAGATTGCAAATGTATAGTTTCATATTTGTTTGTTTGTATTTACTTTTCCTCTTGTAATCAGTTCTTATGAATGCTAGAAAAAAAAAAAAAAAAGATCCCTTAACATTTTACACATGCCTGGTGGCATGATGTAACATTTATTTTAATTAGCGCAGAGGGGGGAAAAAAAGTTTGATAATTAAATCAAACTGCTCATTACAGCGTGTGCATTATGCGAATATCTGAATTCATTATTAGCTTCAGTAATTTCTTGCAAAAAAAAAAAAAAAACTAAATGTGTTGTTCATTCGTCCATCCTGTCCAATTACAGAACATTTTTAACAGTGCATATTTCTAGTGTTGCTTATTTTCAGCAAATAATATTTCCTCCAGAGTTATACGTTTTGAACTAATTTCCAAAAGGCTGCTTGTGCCAAGAAACCAAAGAAAAACTAAATTGGAAAACTATCAGGAGCAACATTGCTACCAATGACCATTCAGTAAGGGACTGGGGAATATCCCTGAAAATAGATGTGAGAGTGTATGTGGCTGTGATAAAAAGGGAACTAAAAGCTCCATTGGGAGGAGAGGGTTTTGGAGCCACGTGGAGAGACACAAACGCCCGTCTAGTGCAAGACGTGGGTGAGGGATTTTCTTCTGATTATTTGTGGTGCGTGACTGTTTTTTTAGTTACCTTTTTATCTAATGTGGCGGTTCCCAATTAGCACCAATTATATAATTTGGAAACAGTCACATTCTCACATGTATTTGGCAGGGTTATGAATTAACCCTATCCCTGCCAACCACCACCACCAACATACAGACAGCATTTACAAGCAGGATTCTCTTTTACCCTGCCACACATACACTACCAAAGTGTTGAAGTCACCTTTTCACAGACATGTTGTTAAGGTTGACAGCTCTAAACTTTCTCATCATAGTGTCCAGAGTAGATGACTAGATGGGCCCTGTTATTTGATATTTTGCTTACAATTCAATTCAATACAAATCCCTTATCTAAGTAAAAAAAAAAACAATGGTGACAGGAACCAAAAAGGCTCAAACTTCATCAAAGACAACAAGTGTCCAGTAAACCTGCTTGAAGCTATGCAGTTTCATTGAATTTCTATGTAGCCACTAGAGTGTTAAAAAAAATTGGCCCATGCAGTACTTAAGCTATAATGGCATTGCTGTGGCACGTTACATGGTAATAATGGAACTTAAGGTTGAGGGTATTATTTGAAAAAGGGAGCTATATGATTACAGAGGAACATAACACAACAATGTCATTATCACTATGATACTACACTTTCTAGTTATATGTTTATTTACCTTTGTTTGTCTGAAATAATCATTGTAGACCACTGCAAGAAGGACTAAATAAGCATTATATCAGCAAGCAGTGGATTTAGAACAAATTACTGAACAAAAACAGAACAATGACCACTACAGAAAACAACGGAAGAGCAGTGTTTGATTGTTGTAAAACAACATCAGCTTTGCCACTTTGCCTAGGAGTCTCTTGTCTCTTTCTTAATATAAACTGTTATCCTGTTGAAAACTCCACAGCAACCTGAAACTGTTACAGCTAATTTTACAATGAACATGGCTCATCTCATCTTGCATTAATCCTTCCTTAGAGTTATTACATTCTAAAATGACGTTTGCCTGTTACCGGTTTAAAATGAAACATGCATAAATCTGCTGCTAAACATTAAAACATTTGTATAATTATTTAATTAATGCATTGTATTACAATCTTTAAATGTACTGCAGGACCTGCACTAATGCATGAAATTATTACATTATACCACAATTAAATCTATGTCGGGTAAAAACCTAACCAAAACCCCAATACATTCTCCTTCATGATTAAATTATTATAAGCTGTATTTGAAAAAGCAAATTTCTTCACACTGTTCGGACTTCCTAATGTGATTCTTATTTGAAAATGAGTCCTTGTTAATAATTTAGGTGAAAGGATCCCAAAAATCTATACCTAGTCATCCAGCCAGCCACTTACAAATGATTTAAGAAATGATTTCCAAATAGAGGAGCTAAAAAGAGGACCAAAGAGACCAAGGAATGACATTACAACTGTTGAACCCCTGCTAACTTCTCTTTCTTGTTGGGAATTGTAACCACCAAATTTATTATTTTTTATGTCTCTGTTTACTATTATGACTTTTTATCTTGGAGACCTATGCCATCCAATATGACAACTCAATGTAAACCCCAATCTTCTTTCAATCTGTCTATCAGTTCTTTCAGGTCACAAAGACAATGTTTTTGTGGACCACACTCCCAAACCATGTGAGTGACTCTTTTTAGCCTGCAGTGGTCTGCAGAAGCAGTCTTTTATTATTGTGTAAACACCAAGCAAGGAATATCTTACGTGTTGCTTCCACTGCAGATTATTAAATTAAAGTAGGCACAGTCTGTTTTTTTTTCTTTACAAGACACTGGGTGAAATATTAAATGACAAATCCTGTCCTTGTGGGTTTTTTGGGGTGTATACAACAGCCCAAAGGATGGCTTAAAATTTGGTCCACAATTGCATTAAAAAATAGAACTGCATAGAACAAAGAACTAGATCTGCCCTCTGTTATCCGAACTTCAACCTGTGTGTTGGCATTTTTATTGTTGCCATAGTACAGATGACACTACATTACATTCAATTTGAGAGAGGGCAAAAAATGGCAAGTCATCTTTTGCTGACAAGTTATTATCACCTTTTGATTTTTGTCTTCAAAGCATGGGACCCGACCTAGTCCGCTACCTCCTGGTGGCAGAAAAATGTATGCTCTGAGGTCGCAGCACCAGGTTCTAATAGTTTACTTACACAAGGTAAGACTGTTACATCTTCTTAAACTAAGTGACTGCTCAAAGCAAACAGCACTTCTGAAGGGGAGCCAATGACAAAGAGTGCTAAGACAAATGGGTATGGTAATGCTTTCAACATGCCTTCTCTCTTTGATAAACTGTCCGAACCCCAGCAGCTAGTACTGTACTTCAGCCTCAGGACTGTGCCTCCGTGCAGGCCATCTTTTGAGAGCGGAGACAGAGAATAACATGGAGGTTAAACATAATACATTTGCGTCCATTCCTGGAGATTACAAAAATAAATATTGAGCTATTTTGATGAGTTATCTCTTTCCACTGATAAGTGGAATATACTTGGTTTTACTGGTAAGCCTGAAATTCAGTCAAAATGCCTTTAGTGGAGTGTGATGCCATTATGTGGAACAATTGTATTCCCATCCATTGATTATTTCAACCAGGTACAATTTTCATGATGAAAGCTGAAAAAATGAAATATCTTTCTGACTGTGGGGTTGACTGTAAATGCAGTAAAATTTGATTTATTGCCACAATTAATTGTTATAGGTATTCAGTTTGACACAGAAAGGGTTTTTGTTTTTGTTGCACAGATAAGGGTATTAATCATTAACAAGCATATGTGTTAGATTATTACTGCAGGTATTACTGTTTATTTGGCACATTAAACCAGGGAAATGGCAACATGCTGGATTTAGTATCCAGGTAACCTATCATACACACCGGGAAAAAGTAGAATTATACCTTGCTGTGGGTGTGTTTCATTCTATGTATACATACTTGCTAACATTTGGAAACTGTTCTGCAGGACGCTCGTCTCGGGAGGGTCACAGGCATCATACACATGGGAGGAGTCATACACAAAAAAAAACTGATTATCATAGAATAGATGTATCTCCCCAACTCAACACGACACGACCATCACGACAGTAAAAATAGACATAATGAAGAGTTCTTCCCTTTGTATAAGTTAGTGATCAGCAGATGTGTCAACCGCACCAAGAGCACAGCGTGTGGTTTTCACTAACTCTATTGTACAGAATTTTTTTTTTTTCTATGGGTAAATATCGGGACTTTCTTCCTATGCATCATGACGTGAGACATTTGCTAGGAAATCGGGACTGTCCTGACCATAAAGGGACTGTTGGCATGTATGTGTATATGATTCACTCACTGACCCCCTAAAATGCGTTTTTTACAAAAAGAAAATGGCCTCTGCAGGCACAGGTCCATATCACACATGTGGTTTAGGGGCCTGGCTGACTACAATTATTACGAAGTCTTATACACAATTTATTTAATCCCCTTATAGAAGTGTAACTGTGCAGTTTTAATATGCTTTTCCTATGGTTCTACCAAGCATGACTATGACATTCCATGCTTTTTAATACGCTTTACCATACTTCTCTGGGCTTTACCATGCTTTCAACATTTTTTATTGCAATTTATGGTAAAAAAAAAAAAAAAAAACACTTAGACAAAATAAAAATTGAAAAACACTTAAGAAATTGGGATTAAATGTGATTACATACTGTAGTTCATGTTGAATGCCAACAAAATGTTCTGCAGTCTTTAATATGTTTAGTAATTCATGCTGCAAACTATCTTTCCACAAGGTAACAGCCTTTTTAATTTTATGAAATGGTGGCTCTCGTTTTTAATCACATGCCCTGAAGAGCCAAGTTTTCATTGTCATATACATCCTATTAAACCAGTCTATTAGAAAATCACTTTGGGGGTTTGATATATCTTTTTTCATTAGACTTCTAGAGCTGTATTTTATTTAACACAGTGATTAAAATCCAACTACTGCTTCCATTATCATTTAATCAGGTATGAAACACCATCAGATTATTCCTGCTTCATAATGGGTATTATTTTATATAATTGTTGTTCTTAATGTAGTTGACATTTCAGTAGTTTTCTATAGATTGTGTAGATGTGTACAGTGTTTTCTTTTATGCAAACTCTCTTGATATAATTATACATATAAATATAATACATCCAGCTAGAATCTGAAATCTAATTATATCAATTTTATCAGGCCCTCTGGACATCATGCCTTGTTTCCAGTGCCACAGGGATGTCAATGATATAGATTTGAAATCAATTGTGTCCCTTTCGATCGGTAGCAGATCAATGTCCACATGATTAAACTGGGACTTGCAGTGCAAGTTTGAATGAGAAAACTTAGTTGTATTTTTGAAGGAGAATCAGCCCACTAATCAATACATCATATCTAATCACAATAAAAACTGACTTGCAGTCATGTTGCTCTTTTTGTTTGGCCTCTCATTCAAGCCAGGTGAGACCAGACAAGGAGATGGCCATCTTTAGAGCCTGGAGGAAGGGCTCCTCTTTAGATCCTAAGGTTTCCCCCTACCAGCGAAATAAGTTTGTTTCCTTACCTGAGTGCCAAGTGGTTCATGTTTAGTTTCTGTAGAGTGCGTGGCAGGCCGAATTCTCCCTCAGTTGCTTACTTTTCATTCATCCTTTTCCTATTTTTGGGGGAGGTGGCATTGCACCTCTGCAGTTGTTGCGTTAACCGTTCATCATTTTCATTTTTCCAGTCATGGTTTGTCGGCTTTGTCTTTTGGGTGGAGGTGGCCCTGTGAGCCACTTCCATGAGCGGCACGAGACTACATGATGTCATCGTGTTTTTGCTTGCCAGTCAACATTGTGGACAGCTGATCTGAGATACCTTTATTTCATTTTTAGATATCTCAAAATTAAATTAAGACGTCTTCAAAAGGTTTTATTTACATATGTATTTAAATATAACTGCAAATGATTTACAGATATCTCTAAATATTTCAAGATATCTTAAAATGCAATTTGAGATATCTCTAAATAATCATTTGGCTTGCCATATGTATGCTGTTCTTAATATCTCAGGTCCTTTTGATGAACATGACAATGAGTTAGAGCATATTATATATGTACAGTAGAACCTCAGAGTTACAAACACCAAACTTACAAACTGACCGGTCAACCGAACACCCCACTTTTAGCTGGAAGTATGCAATCACTCAACCATGCATATATTGCAACCAGAATCCAGTTTTAAAAAAAAGTGCAATGTTAACCTACTGAGATGTTAAGTGTTTTATTTCAAGTGAAAGAAACCATTAAAAATATGTTTGACGGTATCAAAACTTGGCAATGAGAATGTGCTATCTGGAAATTGTCAGGGATATAAAAAAACAAGAATACAATTACAACACTTTGCAAAGGATGCAAAAGACAGCAAACCAGTACAAACAGATGTATCATACACAAAACTGAAGATTTTGATAAAGCACTCCAACTTTTCCTGGACACTTAAATCTGTGCTTTTGCAACAGTTACAATTTGAATAATAAGTTCAATTTAGCATGTTCCTATGTATAGTACGATTTTAAAGCCTTTCAGACCATAGCAATGTGTGTATTGCATTACTCTGCTGTATTCTTGTATTATTTGCCAGATTAAGGCTGTAGATAGCAGGTGTACACATTATAACCATCAGAAACTAATTTTCAGAGATACAAACATTTCAAACTTACGAGCAACCTCCATTCTCAAGGTGGTCGAAACTCTGAGGTTCTGCTGTATTACTAAAATTGATGTTCTTTTAAAATATTTGTTTTATTTAATTTGCTAAAGATGAACTAATATAACATATATAATTTATAGTGTTGATTTGAAAAATATTGATAAAGAAATATTGTGTCTGGATATGTAATTTTTTTTAAAGAAATCAAAGCCAAAATGACCGTCTTCTAATTTACTAGAAACAAAACCTCTGGCCTCTGCTGAATCATAATAAAGCTTCAAATGCCATGCAACTTCAACCTCAGCAACTACATTAAACTCTTTGACACCCCTGGTTTAATAACTTTCTAGAGTATAAGGTGAATTTTAACAAATATTTAAACATACAAATATACATACCTTGTGAGTGTACTGTTAATTATGCAAAATCTTATTTCCTTCTATTTTTATTGAGTGAAATATTGTATTCTGAAGTTACACAGTGTGATTTTTAATAAGTGCCAATAACTGCTCTATGAAATTGCCATGTTTTAGATTTCTTTTCTAGCAATAAAAAACAGAATGTAAAGAAATATGTACAAATATGGAGCATAAATCAAACATACAGCATAAAATCAGACAACGTTAGTTGCTAGTGCCTGAATAACATACACCTTGTGAAGTGTAAAAAAGATTTAAAACATTCAAGTAAAGAAGAAATGCATGTCCCAGTGCATGTAATGATAAATTACTTCCTAAAAACCTGGATAGGACTGGATCTCGAAGGCCAGTATTGAGTACCAGTGCTTTACATCATACTGGTCTGCCAGTATCCATACAGTAGCCCCCGCTAGGAAGGTTTACCCTACTGTAGCATAAAGCATAGCAATGTGTAATAAAGAATAATGAAAGCATGGTAAAGAATAAGTAAGCACTGCAACGCCCAGAGAGGTCTGGTAAAGCCCCCCCAGTTTCCTTACAGTCAACCTCTCCACTTATCTACAAGCTAATTTATGGGCAAGGGTACCCTGAAAGGCATTGCCAAAGGCCAGATAGTTTAAAATATGTACTAAGTAGTAGCGCTGTCTAGTCATTATAATAAATAATCTATTGCATGAGTTTCCTGACTGAAACTGTGGTGAATGCATAGTATAACCATGTAAATCTTGTTCACAAAGGGTCACCAAGGAGTGGATTGGTACAAAAACTGATAATTGCCCATGAGCCACCCAAACCAATCTCCTGGAAAATTAACCTACACTTGGTCTAAGATATTTCTATATTGCTTTAATTTTATGTGATTCATAGCGTTAGCAATTACAATGCTTCAAATATCATAAATCATTCCAGTTTCAATTTGGGGCTTTAACCACTATGCCCTTCAATGGCCTCTAACTGTACAACTGAGAATCAGATTTGTCTTCTTACAGAACACTTACAATGACTTTAGATTTTGATACAGCTTGATTAAAATTGCATATTTCATATCACAACTCTCTTTACCTTAGCACCTTGCACTTATCACAGACAGAGCATTACTTAAACACAAAATAAATGCATCCAATATTGCACCATCATTTTCACAATATACTGCAGCACAGAATTTGTGGGTCACATATTAGATGTGCTGTATACTTGGGCACTGCATTCTGAAGCCCATTCTGTTTCAGAATTGTTGTATCAAATGGTGAAATGGAGTAATTTTGAATACAATTATTCAAGCTTGTGTCTGGTGTTATATAAGTCCAAAAGGTCGAACAAGTAACTGGGCACCTGGGTATTCAAATGTCTGTAAAATGTAAACAATCAATGAGTATCATCAAACAGAGATAACATGTCTGTACTACTGTGCAGTGATGAACAGAAGGTCCACACTGCATTTAACGCAGTGTTTTTCCATAACTGAATTGTAAACTCTCCATAATCCCAGACTAATGTTATTAAATGCTTAATCAAGCCCTCTGTTGAAGGTTAAATATGTCACCACTTCTGCTGTTTTGTCAATGGGTACCAGACTGTTTTTGTGTTTGGTGTGTCTTCCACAGGGCTGTGAGGATGGGACATTATTTGTCGGCATGTTATGTGTTTCTAAATTTCATGGGTTTGTTCATGGAGTATTTTGGTGACAGGGGTACTTTAAAGCTATGAGGGCCAGAGTTGTCCCCTTTACTACGGTTATACTGCACATTTACCATAGTTTAACATGATTTGTCATGCTTTTTAATTTGCTTTAGCATAGTAACGTATATGCAGCTTTACCTATTCTTACTGATGTTGTACCATGTTTTCACTATGTCTTATTAAAGGAATTATGCACGACAGGGCGTGTGTTGTGCTGGGATAACATCATGCCTCAGATGTTTTTGCACGAGACTGCACCCGAGAAGTGACGTTATCCCAGCACAATACACAACCTGGTGCATTATTCCTATTATACAATGGCTCACACTGTAAAAAATAGCAAGTGTAGTAAAAATAGCATATTTCATATGTTTAAAAGTGTTTAATTAGACAAATGTGGAAATAAAATTCTAACTCATAAAACAGTTCCTGTTTTCCAATTACAACTGTGGTAAAGTACTAACTATGACATTCTAATACAAAGTGTTATTTCTCTTTAAAATGAGTTAATAACAATTTTTTATATATATGCTGTGAACACATTGTTGGCAGAGTTGAATGTTACGGCACTCAAAAAAACTTGGACTGCCCAGTTGGTTTGTCATTTCATGGATGCTTCTTTTCTTCCAGATTCTATCTTGTCTAGTTCTTCAGAGTCAATCTCTAAATGCTTTTTTTAATGTTTCTCTAATTGATACATGCTGTCAGGTCTCCTGGCTGCTGTGTGTTTGAAGGCTCTTTGCCAAATGAGGTTTCCACAGTTGTCATGTTGTTTAAGGTCAAATTCACTTTGGAATTGTGTAATTTATTCTGTGTTATGGCAGTTGCAGCGGATTGATAATATGTCTGTCTAGGTTATCAGTGAGGAGGTTGTCGGTACTAGATCTGTGGTGTTACGCTGTGATAGCATCACGGGTCTAGTACAAGGCTGACCAATCAGAGCTCAGGAATGTTTCTTGTCATTGTATAATACACTTTATTATGCCTTTACTATGGGAAACTTCTACGTGTTTAAAGTGGTGTTGGTCTCAGAAAAGGCTTTTAAAGAACCAAATAAGTCCATGGTCATACAATACAACTACCACTGAACCAGTTAGGTCGATGCACAGAAAACATGTACTCCATAACAAGATGTCGATGAGTCTGCGAGGCAACTTTGTATACCAAACAGAGCTCTATCCATGGACCAGATTGTTGGGCTGTGGTATTATTTTTAATTATCCAATATCAATTATCCTTTGCCTTGTATTATTAATTAATAATTATTTAATATGCATTGTTAGTTATCAATGACAAGTCATGAACAATGGTAAATATTAATAATCAATTACATTTTATTAAAACAGCAGCATCCAAGGTTACTGACAGTACAAAAACAACACAGTTTATACTAAATATTTCTCTAAATATTAGTAATCTAGCTTTAACAGTTACAAGATAATAGATAAATATTACCTGAACTGGGAATTCTCTTTTCAGGCAAGAACGGAGATGCAATAGTCTGAGAAATTCACTGTCATGTTGTGACAGGTTGGCTTGTGATGACATCAGACCTGGAGGAAGTAGCACACATAGTCAGCTCTGGGGTATGAATGCACTGCTTTATAAATACAAATAATTAACAAGAGAGAAACACTTTATAAAACAAAAAGGCCAAAAGAAATAGACAAACAAATAATAACTAAAACTACTGTACTGGTGTTGAACCAGCATGCGTAGGAATTGTTTCTTTAGTTTTACCTCCTCTCTCTACTCCCGTTCTCCACTCCTGAACACTACAACCCCATTCAGCCAAAGATGCAGGTCTTTTATATTGTGGCCGAATGATCAACTGGCTTTCAATTACCTAATTTGCCCCTCAACCACATTTGGCACGGTTTTTATCACATGCGTTGTCAACAACCAGTTTATCAGTAATCACTCGTTGTTGACCATGCATTCTCACAATTTTATCTGAACCGGACATTTTACCCCATCCAGACTGTAAACAATAATAAAACGGTGCGCTTTTACAAAATGAATGCGTTCTAACGACCAGCTCTTACAATTTTCCCTTTCCCTCTTTCATTTAAATACGGTGTTCCTGCGATGCAAATGTTAGATATGATGTTCATGAATAAAACTTTTCAGCTGTATCCAATAGTATGTTTTTCATTTTCATAATCAAGCAGTTTAAAATATATGGGTCAAAGTGATCCACGTGGTGGTTCTAGGTAGTTTGAAAATCCAACGATCCTAGTGCTAATATGGAACATGCCTTTGTCATTAAAATAGAGAAATTCGTCTGTAAAACAGAAAGCTTTTATACACAGTACAATCCTTTATCTCTTCTTATTGTGTTGTTTTCAAACTGAATTACAAATTTGCTGAATGCCTTTTTAAAGGTTAAAATCAAGTCAATTATTTTACTGACACTTCATCATTGCTGCTCCAATCTTGGTTTGTGTGATATGAGGCAGATTTTAATTCCAACACTGAATTCATTACTAATGGAGATCTATATATATATATATATATATATATATATATATATATATATATATATATATATATATATAATATGCAAACTGTGTTGTGTGATTGCTTTTTCTTCCTTCCTCCAAAATTAGGTCCTGTTGATGTACCTTCCAATTATATTTAACTTCTTTGTTGCATAGCTCTAAATAGTCAATAATCAGATTTTTAAAAATGGTTTATATTCTACGTGGGTGTTTCAGATGACAAGGAGACAATGCAATAACTTTGATTGTTTGTTTTTAAGCTCATGTTAAGTTAAATTACTGTTGGTTAGAATTTTTGTATTTAGCCTAGCTAAGTTCAAAACTAGGCTTGCTTCAGTTTGTCACAACTTAAAGTCTGCCTTAGGACTCAAACCAATTGCTGGCAATGATAGCTAGGTCTTCATCTGTTTTAGGTTTGGCAAAACAATCAGTAACTGTATACTCCGTTCCCGGTTCACATTCCTTTGTTTTTGTTTTTTTTTTTTCTTTTTCTAAAGCTATTTTCATATTCTACATCTATAATATCTACTATCTTCATTTACAGTACAACAGACACTTGTCTGTGTAAGTGGGATTTCAAACTCAAACTCTGAGGAACTCGAGACAACATTCCCACAATTTGAGAGACATACACTTAAAGCATAACTAAAAAAAACAAAAAACAAATACAAGTATCAATTAGGAAGAAATGTTTTAAGTGGCAAAAATGTTAACTGTTTCAATAATGAGATTCAATTGATTGTTAATTTGATAATTTGATATCGTTTTTGTGCTTTTTATGCCTAATTCAAAGTTCTTACAGAAAACATATAGAGTGTGCAGAAAGTTACTGTAAAACCACAATTGTTTGCGACCTTTTATCATTAGATTTTTAGAAATTGGTCATGTTGGGCACTGATATCAAATTCAATTTATATTTGCAATCCAGGAATGTTGGCATTGTTTTTTTTTTTTATTTATCAGATGGTCTGACCACTGTGTCCTGAATCAAAAGGAACCCCGCTCCTCACCCTGCCCTGATTTAGGTCTCAGGTATGACAGCAGCTGTCAAGCTGAAACACAGTAAAGTAAAGCCAGGGTAGAATGTGGTCTATACAACATCAAGGAGAAGGTTTGTGCTAAAATTGGGCACTTTGAGCATGACACATACCAGCATACATTTTAACGTTATAATGATTTTACAGTTAGCCTCTTGTGTAAAAGGTCCTGTATAAAATACTATGTATCTCTTATATGACTGAAATAACTTGTTTTATGATTTTTTTTTTTTTTTTTTTTTTACTGTCAACAGATGTTACATTCTGGTATATTTTTAAATTATTTTTTCAATTCCACCTTTCAGCCCCTGGGCTAGTAGCCCATGTTGAAGTACACTTGTTCCTAGGTAAAATATATGCACTGCAAATATAAAGGTATTTAATTTAACAAAGCCACAACACTAGTACCAATGACTAGGTCTTAGTTTCTGAAGTAATGTACAGCTACTAGTACAACAACACACCAACATTTCTGGAATGAAAATTGTCTTATGGGTCTGATTCACCAAATATGGTCAGAATTGGGAAACTGCCAATGGAGAGCATCAAAGTTAATTAATGAGAAATTTGATTTTTTTTTTAAATTAAAAAAATGTAAACTTTAGTTTCTTTTTTATGTCTCAGTTTCTATTGCCAATATCAATACTACCAAATGGGTGCAGATAATGCGCTCTTCTAAGTTCCAGGTACATACAACAATGCTATTAAACCACTACAAACTGAGTAGAATATGTCAATGAAGTGAAGTGATATGAAGGTGCAGTGTCTGCTTACAACAAAGAAGCGCAGTTTAATCAGTGGAAGTGAAAACAGTGACCCTTTAGGGCATATTTGTTTTCTCCAGTCTTTAATTAACCTTTTTTTTAAAAGATGTAAAATGCCTGTTAATTTTAGAAACTAGAAACAGACAACTAAGCAATATAATCAAATTTCTCTTAAGCAGTCTGAAGATGTTTGTTTATCATGAATTTAAAAAAGAAACACAGGAGTTCATTCAAGACTGGAGGACTGGAGGACTGTTATGACTGAAATAATATACTCTTTTTGAGCCATCCTTATTGAGATTTAGAACTTTTGTTGGTGTTTCGATTATGAGAAATAGTAGCATTGCCATGACAACTACTTCAGAAGGTAAATAAAAATCTTTTTTCACGGTGTCCCCTAAAAAGTAAGTCTTTATTATGTTTCCCAATCTTTCTTTCAAGTGCAAATGTTGCTTTATCAGTGAAAAGGTGTATTGCCTTATGTATAACGTGCCGGACTGGACCATGAACATTTCTTTTATACTACAAGAACTAAAAATGACAATATACTAGACAGAATACTACAACCCAGGTATACTGTGCACCTTATGTATAACCTGCAGCTCGTATATAAGAAGCAGAAATTATGCTGACATTTCAGAAAGGGTTCATGTTGTACTCTACAATATATAAAACTATGGATACTGTCTACATATGTCTAGTGCCTGTGCAGGGCTGTGACCCTGTCTCTTGCTTTGAATGAAAATACATTTTTATTAAAGGAGAAATCAGAGCTGACTCCTGGGTAAGACAGTTGAGCACTCTCTGGTGGAACCCAGGTGGACAAGCAATGTAAAAATGCAAGGAATGCAGTGTGATTCCAGAATTCCCTGGAACGTCCCACTTGTACAGAAGACAACAAAGTGTACTCATTGCCAGATCAGAAAGGAGAAGCTGAGCAATACTGTGAATCCACATTACTTTACTGTGTGCAACCAAGAGTCAGTGATGGCCATTCATTATTGTGTAAAAATAAAGAGATTTTACCAGGTTGTCAAGCCAAGATGTATATAAAGGCTTGAGTTAGTAATAGTTTTAGAAGCAACCAGTAAAAGGCAACCTTTTATTTAGATTTTGCTTTTGAAAGTGTTTATTTTTTGAGTTCTGTAACGCGTGAGAAGATACACCATGCTTGGAGATACTAGGACTAGTGGTGGCCTGTTGTAACTGCAGGTGATTGTAACTGAATAATTTCAAAGATTTGTAAATAAACTTGGCCAGCTGAGCGGTGTTACAAAAAAAAAAAAAAAAAAAAAAAAAAACATGTCACTTTGTCAAGAGAAAAAAAGTAAATTGTAGAAAATTTAATATAAGGCCATTTTAGTATATCTAAGGATGCTATTTAAGATATATTTTTTCTTAATCTAGGGGAGGATGTATATGGTTAAAATAATGATTTAAAAGTTGAAGCACCTACTCTGCCTTTACATTTTCAAATACTACTTTGTATTTTGATTCTGCCTAAAGTTACTATTGAAAAATAACATCAGATTTGGGAGGGGGTGACTTGGTTTGAGCTACAGCGGCACTGTAGCATCTTTAATTACAGATAACCGTCGTGATCATTACATTAAACTCCTCATTACTCTATATCTGGTACAAACAAAATTCAATTACCCTTTAAGAGTACCAGTGCATGAGCAGGTTTATATTTATCAAAGGCGGATGGCATCTCAGGCGAAAAATCATTTCAATACGAAAGAACAGATGTAAAATGTGATTAAGAAAAAAAAAATTGAATTAAAAATGTGATGACTTTTTAATTCACGTAGTAAACTGAAACATATTGGTTCTACTTTAAAAAGCATTGGTTATAAACAACTGAAAATATTTTAAGCTGAAAATGAAACATTTTTGTGCTCATTTTAAGGATGTAGTGACAACGCTGGGGAGCTTAAAAGTGTGTGTTTAAGGCAATGCAGTGGTATTGGTAGAATTACTATGGTTCTATGTTAGAACCTGGATAGGTTTATTGAAAGAATGAGATTAGTACCCCAGTGGCATATTTTATAATATTCATCTTTTTTTTTACATACACAGTATGAACCATAAGGACTTGACACCAAGGCCAAGTGTTGTTCTTTGGAAAAAATAGTTTTCACCTTTCACAGAACAGCTAATTGTAGCCAGCATGGGAATTGCCAGAAGCACATGACCAATGAGTCAGGGTTCACAATTTTATTTTTAAAACTAAAAAAAGTACAGTTGAATCCATTCACTTGCAATGTGTGTGTGACTGGTGAACAAGCGACTGGATTCGTGATTTTAGATTTCTCGCAGTCGTCTTAGTTCCCCCTCAACCTGTTCTACCAATTTACTATCTGTCAACTGAATTTTTGAAAGGGAAATCTATATAATACAATATTCTGTGTTTGGAGTGAGTTAGGATGCATTATATTTCTATAGCAAGGCAACCAATAAGGAATGCAATATCAATGTTTCTTTATAAAGATATAGTATGTGCATACAAGCAATTTGTTAAGTATATTACATCTGCAGCATTAGAATATATATATATATATATATATATATATATATATATATATATATATATATATATATATATATATATATATATATATATATATATATGTGTGTGTGTGTTTGTGTTTATTTGCTTCACAGCCATATTGTTTGTGGCCAATAAAGAGAATAAGAATAATTGTTGTTTTTGTTTTTATTGTAGACCTCATTTTTGGACAAAAGTAAAATTACAGATAAAATGTAAGGCTGGTCCTGGTTTCTGTGTTGCACTTAAAGTAATGGTTAGGGATAACTATATCAACTCCTCTTAAGATTTCAATCATGTCCACCTTATCTTTGTTGCTGGCTACATAGATTCAGTTGTTTCAGCCTGTCGTAGCTCTGTCCTGAAGCAGACCTGATTCTGTGGTTGAACTTCCTACTAGTCAATAAAGCAGTCTGCAGAAAATAGGACAATTAAGGCCCCTCCAGGCTACCATCAATGGCCTGGATGTTGTGTGCAGTCATTCAGTTGAGACAATATCAACATCATGTTGGCTTTGAAGTTATTAAAGAACCTGTGGTGCTATCTTAAAAATAATGCAGTGCTAACACAATACGTTCTGGTTAACTTCAATATAGGCTGCATAACCATTACAGTTACCCAACAAAAACAATAATTATGAGGTGGACATGCAATCATTTATGAATTAAATATTGATGGCCATTACTTTGCCAGCCTCATTGTATCATTAATCGGTTAATCTCCCTGGTTAACTACTTGGTGTCTCAAGTAGCTAGTTACCCCAAAACAAGTGTTCTTCCGTTTGTATTTTTTTTTTGTGATGGCAGAATATTCTGTTCTCAATCCATACATGTATAATAATATGCACATGCATGTTTTCAGGTATATTTAAAGTTTTTATGAAAAGTGTAAACTTGTAATTTGATTTTGAAGATGCTGATTATTGTTGATTATTACTTGTCCACTGTTTGATTATGAAACTGGGTATTGATTGCACCTCCATTAGCATAAAGAGGATGTTCCCTCCAGGGCAGACATGTTTTAGATACGGCAGCTGCAGCAACAGTAAGATAACATAAAACATAAACAAATAGTTAAAAATTGCTGTGAAAGCAAAAGAACCTTTGTCAAAATCTGATTTTTTTTCTTTTTTTTGGTTACAGTACATCAATCCTCAAACTTACAGAAGGTCAGTTTCTTCACCATAACAAAATACATATCAAAAGAGCTGTACTGGTATAACAGGTGTCAAGTTTAATGCAGAAAAAGAAGAACTAGGTCTTTTTGTACAAATGTAGTTGAATGTGTAACTCACCTTAAGTGGCATATTTAGCCTTATAAAAGTTTACCACTGTGAATTTGCACAATCATTTTGCCGTCTTCCCAAGTTTTCCCCATGGTTATACTAAGTATTTACCATAGTTTACAATGGTTTGCTATGCTTTTTAATATGCTCTACCATACTTACAATGCTTTACTATAATTTCATCATGCTTTATAACACCTTTATGGTATACTATTGTAAGGATACATGAAGGTCAGTAGTTTTAAAGTGAAAAACAATATTTTGAAGTTAGCCCTAAAAACTCTAGCAATATTAAACTATTAAACTTTTTTTTTATATATATTCAATAAGTTTTGGTTCATTTGTTTTATTTATATACTGATTGCTATAACCTACAGTATTCTAGTGAATAATATTTCATTAGGAGGTCTGGCCCATTACAGAAAGCAGGGTCATCTACTGTATGAGCTTGTGTTTATCTATATCAATAACCAACATTTTTCTGCAGCCAGATGGACAATTTCGAAAGGGAGCGGCCTTTACTTGTTTTTAATTTGAGATAATCACACAAGCATACACATGGAAACATGTTCCAAAAAACATGTCCTTGACGTTTCCTTGAGTAGAACAGGTGTCTACAGGTTTCCAGAAACATTTTGATCTTTGGGTAATTAGGAGATCATGTTTGAGCTTGTGAATCATTAACCATGTGACTATATAAGATGACAACTGATAAAATCAATAATCGTATTGACTTGTAAGCATCATGTCTATATGACAGTATCACAGCTGTATCACTTCAATATTAATGGTTTATTCTGGACTGCATGTATCCTGAAAACATGTAAGAAATGTTTCCCCCTGAATGCTCAGCTTTACACAGATGCCCTCACAAGTCATTTAATGAAGGATGACATCTACCACTTGTAGAGTTGTTGTCACTGCACTCTGATTAGGGCTGAACCCTGTCTGAAATCTCGGTGCCAGTGAGTTGGTGTTAATGTGGTTCAGTAGGTGAAGAGTGGTGGTGCGTTCAGTGATCATTAGATAAAAGAGTGACAGGCGGACAGCTAGACAGGCCTAGTGTATTATAACAGGTGTTGACAGTTGGTTTCTAAAGGACCCTAAGGATTCAACAATAACATTGTGGCCCGTTCCATACCCTTGCCTGAGACCAATCAGCTATAGAAACCGGAAAAGTTTTCATTTCTACTTGCTCTTCGTTGTCATAAACAATGCTTAGTAACAGAAGCACTTGGCTCGATCCTGTTTTTTCTATGTTGTCTCTTCGTATTTCTTTTTTCTTCTATAGTACTGTCTGTGCCAATGTTATTTTAATTGAGTCTGTGTACTTATTTCATGTCATTGCTTATGTTTCTATTGTTATGCTTATTAAAATCCTGGGTATGTATGAAAATAGGAAATGTGAGAACAGATTACTGGCCAACATTGATAATTGCAGTAACAGCTAGGATGGAAGACATTCTGAGTATGTTTTTAGATAGATTTGTTGTAATTATTAGCTTAATGGATAGAGAAAAGCTAAAAGCATTTACTAAATAGCTAACAATGACCAATAATAAAAATAAATTAAAGGCCGATATTTGTTTATTGCAAGAAACTCACTTAACAGAGACCGAACATCAGAAACGTAAGAACAAATGGATCTCTTATGTCTTCTCTACATTCTTTAACAGTTAATGTAGGTGTGCAGCAATTATTTTAAATAAAAAGCTCCCTTTTTCACTTCTTTTATCCAGAGTTGATCAAGATGGTCAATTTATTATAATTTATGGTACAACTGGAACTGAAATATATTACAATAGTTAACCTGTATGGTCCAAACAAAGACGATCTCAGTTTTTTTCCACTCTGTCTTCTCTGAATTAGAAAATCTCCCAAAGGCTATAACAATTATAGGAGGACTTTAACACCACACTTGACCCTTATTTGGATAGATCGAGCACACCAAAAGTTACAAAAACTCCATTGGCTATGGAAGTGATTAACAAATGTATGAAAGAACAAGGTTTCAGTGATGACTGGTGCATTCATAATCTTTCCAATAGAGAATATACTGACCTATCAGCTGTATATAGAACTTTCTCTTGCATTGATTTTTTCTTAGTAAATCACTCGATAATATCCAAGACTCTCAACACCACAATTCACGCCCCAATTCGTTTTCAATTAGTGATTGACCATAATCAATACACATCCCCCAAGTGCCACTTTAATACATCATTATCAAAGGAGGAGGAATTTAATTATTTCTTCCATAAGGAGTGGAAAATGTTTTGGACTTAAGGACACGTCAGAATGTTCACCCATTTTCCACAGAGAACCTTGCATTTTAAGTCCTTAGATTCGCGCATGCGTAGAAAGCCTCAAAAAGGCAAATGCTAACTTATTTTCCAGCCAATTTGAATAAGTGACACCATGGTCAATAGATTCTATTTGTGAAATTTATAGTGACTTCCAAATAAGGAAATCAGTAATACTTTTAGATCTTTCTACTTTAATAGCAACTCTGAAGAGAAAGTGAAAATGTTTTTAAATAGTATTGATCTCCCTACTTTTCGATATTTTGGACTCCCCATTCTCATTGGATGAGCTTCACAAGCAATATTTAGCATGCAAAATGGAAAATCTCCAGGGTAAGCTAGATTTCCCATAGAATGTTATACAGCACTTCTGGACTTTTTTTATCACCTAGTTTTTTTTTTTTTTTTTTTTTTTTTTTTTCAAAATGGTTAATGATATATTTACAACATTTCAAATTCCATAACAAATTAATACTGCGCGTATCTCACTAATATTAAAAAAAGGATAGAGATCGGTCATTATACTCAAATTATCGTCCTATTTCATTGTTGAATGTTGACTTAAAAATAATTAGCAAAATTTTAGCTTCAAGGCTAGAATCAGTAACACAACAATTCATCTATCCTGACCACACATGATTCATTAAAGGCAAACATTCCTCTGATAAGACCAGACGTCTGTTTTATCTAATTCATTAAGCAGAAAAAGTGAAAACACCTACTGTTGTAGTCTCACTGGATGCAGAGAAGGCATTTAACAGAGTCGACTGGCCCTTCTTATTCTTAATTTTAAATCACCTATGTTTTTGTAGTAACTTTGTCAAATGGATCAAAATTTTGTCTGCATCACCAGCTGCATTGTTAATTACAAACGGAGCGATATCTAAATCTTTTACACTTTTTAGGGGTACAATACAAGGATGTCCTTTGTCTCCCTTATTGTTTTTATTATTTATTGAACCCCTGGTTAAAGCCATACGTCATAATAGTAGTGTTTTGGGAGTTAAAACAGAATCAACATGCCATAAAATTAGTTTATATACAGATTACATCTTACTATACTTACAACAGCCAAGCCCTTCTCTACCTTTAGTTTTCAGATGTATTAATAATTCTGGAAATATTTCAGGTTACAAAATGTACTGGTCCAAAACTAAGGTTCTGCCTCTGAATGAGTTTGACAGGCATGCTGTGGCCCGAAGTTTCCCTTTCAGATGGAGCACAAATGGCTTTACATATCTGTGAATAGAAATATCACAGAATTTAAATGAGCTGTATCATCTTAACCATATTCCCTTGTTAAGAAGAATATCAGAGGATCTTGAAAGATGGAATGGTCTTACTATTTCAATAATGGGCCGTGTTGTAATTATATGATTGAACATGTCACCTCAGGTAAACTATGTGTTTTTAATGATTCCTGTATTTCCAAAACCTTACTGGTCACTTAACAAAATAATAAATATGTTTTACTAGAAAAACAAAACTCTGCAAATTAAATTGAAAAATATTAAAAAATTAAACAAGCAGGTGGTCTGTTATCCCTAGATTTCTTATTGGTTATTTATTGGTTTCCAACTTCAGTTTTTGCTGAAATGGGTACAAGACGAACCCAGTAAAACTCCGTCTTGGATGGAGGCTGAAAGATTAGAAAATTCATTATCCAAATTATTTGAAAGACTTAGCATTTATAGAAATACGTATAAAAAAAAACTCAATAGCTATAAAAATCCTTGCATATCAACAACTATTGAAGCCTGGTGGAAAGCCTAGAAAGTCCTTAAACATAATTCTTGTCTATGTATTTTATCACCCTGTGGCAAAGTGCCTGCCCCTGTGTGTATTTTGTGTTGCATGTTGTCTGTTAATGTTGATGTGTAGTCATTGGTACATGGGATATAAACGGGTCAGTGTAACACTAGTGTTTAAAATGTATATTTGTATTTAGGCATGAGGCTTGCACAGCACTTCACGTGTAAGTAAAATGTAATAATATGTGAGCACGGGGAATTGCACTTTATTAATTCACATGCAGTTGTACCGCGACTCCAATTGAATGATTGATTAGCAATCGAGTCTCGGTATAGCTGCATAAAAGCAGCATGTTTTCACTCACTCGGGGTTGTGTGCTTGGTGAGTGGAGAACGGGATTGGAGATGGAGGTAATAATAATAATAATAATAATAATAATAATAATAATAATAATAATAATAATAGTTAAAATATCAGCTCACCGTGTTTGTTTAGTGTTAGTCTGTTTTGTTTCATCTCTTTGTTTTGGCTACCAGTGCCGTGTCCTGTGTTTTGTTTGTCTTACAACATTTTATTTTCTGTCTGTCTGTTCAATATTAAATGCTGAGCGAGACAATTCGCTCAGCTTCACCAAACTGCACCTCTGTTGTTTATTTCCTGGTTCCTGGTTACTGGTCTGACGTCACCCACTGCAGCCGTCTTTGTGACACACCCATTTGGCACAACCCTGACTTTGAATTTGCTAGTAAACCATTTGTCTTTCATTCCTGGAAAGAGAAGGGCATTACTCACCTAATGCATCTCTTTGACAGAGGGACTCTTCTTTCATTTAATCAGTTAATAGAGAGATCCTCCCCACCACAAAGTTACTTCCTCCAATACATTCAACTAAGAGAGGCTATTAAATCAAAATAACAAACAGTTCTTTCAAGACTAAATATGCTTTTAGTCCATTTAACCATTTTTCAAATACTTAACCCTTTGCGGTCCTATGTCAGACCAGGTCTGACATTACAATATTTCCTTTTCGATCTGATGTCGGACCCTGTCCAACATCATCAAAAAGACATCAACCATAGGTCTCTAGTCGTTTTTTCGCCGGAAAAAGCAGAAGAATTCTTTCAATGGCCGAGTGAGATCGATAGGAGCCGAAAGAAGCCGGAGAAAAGAGGGTGTATTTAAGAAAATAAGAACATAAGCAAGTTTACAGACGAGAGGAGGCCATTCGGCCCATCTTGCTCGTTTGGTTGTTAGTAGCTTATTGATCCCAGAATCTCATCAAGCAGCTTCTTGAAGGATCCCAGGGTGTCAGCTTCAACAACATTATTGGGGAGTTGATTCCAGACCCTCACAATTCTCTGTGTAAAAAAGTGCCTCCTATTTTCTGTTCTGAATGTCCCTTTGTCTAATCTCCATTTGTGACTCCTGGTCCTTGTTTCTTTTTTCAGGCTGAAAAAGTCCCTTGGGTCGACACTGTCAATACCTTTTAGAATTTTGAATGCTTGAATTAGGTCGCCACGTAGTCTTCTTTGCTCAAGACTGAACAGATTCAATTCTTTTAGCCTGTCTGCATATGACATGCCTTTTAAGCCCGGAATAATTCTGGTCGCTCTTATTTGCAGTCTTTCTAGAGCAGCTATATCTTTTTTATAGCAAGATGACCAGAACTGCAAACAATATTCAAGATGAGGTCTTACTAGTGCATTGTAGAGTTTTAACATTACTTCCCTTGATTTAAATTCAACACTTTTCACAATGTATCCGAGCATCTTGTTAGCCTTTTTTATAGCTTCCCCACATTGTCTAGATGAAGACATTTCTGAGTCAACAAAAACTCCTAGGTCTTTTTCATAGATTCCTTCTCCAATTTCAGTATCTCCCACATGACATTTATAATGTACATTTTTATTTCCTGCGTGCAGTACCTTACACTTTTCTCTATTAAATGTCATTTGCCATGTGTCTGCCCAGTTCTGAATCTTGTCTAGATCATTTTGAATGACCTTTGCTGCTGCAACAGTGTTTGCCACTCCTCCTACTTTTGTGTTGTCTGCAAATTTAACAAGTTTGCTTGCTATACCAGAATCTAAATCATTAATGTAGATTAGGAATAGCAGAGGACCTAATACTGATCCCTGTGGTACACCACTGGTTACCACACTCCATTCTGAGGTTTTTCCTCTAATAAGTACTTTCTGTTTTCTACATGTTAACCACTCCCTAATCCATGTACATGTGTTTCCTTGAATCCCAACTGCATTCAGTTTGAGAATTAATCTTTTGTGCTAGACTTTGTCAAAAGCTTTCTGGAAATCTAAATAAACCATGTCATATGCTTTGCAATTATCCATTATCGATGTTGCATCCTGAAAAAAATCAAGCAAGTTAGTTAGACAAGATCTCCCTTTCCTAAAACCATGTTGACTGTCTCCCAGGACCCTGTTACCATATAGGTAATTTGCCATTTTGGATCTTATTATAGTTTCCATAAGTTTGCATATAATAGAAGTCAGGCTTACTGGTCTGTAGTTACCTGGTTCAGTTTTGTTTCCCTTTTTGTGGATCGGTATTACGTTTGCAATTTTCCAGTCTGTTGGTACCACCCCTGTGTCAAGAGACTGCTGCATGATCTTGTTTAGCGGTTTGTAAATTACTTCTTTCATTTCTTTGAGTACTACTGGGAGGATCTCATCCGGCCCAGGGGATTTGTTTATTTTAAGAGCTCCTAGTCCCTTTAACACTTCAGCCTCAGTTATGCTAAAGTTATATAAAATTGGATAGGAACTGGATGACATGTGGGGCATATTGTCTGTATCTTCCTTTGTAAAAACTTGTGAAAAGTAATCATTTAATATATTTGCTGTTTTTTTTTTTCTTCATCAACGATTTTGCCATTTGTATCTCTTAAACATTTAATCTCCTCTTTGAATGTTCGCTTGCTGTTGTAATATTGGAAAAACATTTTGGAATTGGTTTTAGCTCCCTTAGCAATGTTCATTTCTATTTCTCTCTTGGCCTTTCTAACTTCTTTTTTGACTTGCGTTTGCAGTTCTGTGTACTTTTTCTGCGTACTTACTTTTTGGTCCTTTTTTAATGCTCTGTAAAGTGCTTTTTTTCGCTGAATATTTTTTTTAATTGATCTATTAAACCATTTTGGCAATTTAGTTTTACATTTAGATTTGTCTACTTTAGGGATGTAATTATTTTGCGCCTCTAGTACTACATTTTTGAAGAACAACCATCCTTCTTCTGTGGATGTTTTCTCTATTTTACTCCAATCTACTTCTGTTAGTCTCTGTTTCACACCTTCATAGTTTGCTTTTCTAAAATTGTAAACCTTAGCTTTAGTCATTACTTTTGGGGTTTTAAAAAACACTTCAAATGAGACCATGTTGTGGTTTGAGTTTGCCAGTGGTTCTCTAACTGTTTTAGTTATTCTGTCTTCGTTATTTGAAAAGACTAAATCAAGGCATGCCTCCCCTCTAGTTGGTGCCTTGACAAATTGTGCTAGGAAGCAGTCATTTGTCATTTCCACCATTTCTATTTCATCCTTCGTGCTACCCATCGGGTTTTCCCATTTTATATGGGGGAAGTTGATTAGTATGGCTTCTCCTTTGCTACACACATTTCTAATGTCATTGTATAACAGATTATTTTGCTCACCATCTGAATCTGGCGGTCTATAGCATGCTCCTATTATTATGCCCTTTGAATTTTTGTCTGTTATTCTGACCCATATTGATTCTGCTTTATTTACTTTGTCCAGGTTTAACACCTGGGCTTCAAGACTGTTTCTTATGTATAGCGCTACCCCTCCTCCTCTTCTGTCCTGCCTGTCTTTCCTATACAGTGTATACCCACAAATATTATATTCGTCCCCATCACCCTCAGACAACCAAGTTTCTGTAACACCTATCATATCATAGTTACTTGTTAGTGCAGTAGCTTCAAGTTCTAGAATTTTGTTTCTGATACTTCTAACATTTAGATAAATACATTTAATGGTTGTCTTACCTGAGTTGTTGTTCTTGTTTTGATGCGGTCTCCCTTCTGTTTTTTTGTTGATTTCTCCCCCCTTCCTTTCTATTTTAAATCTTCTGAACCTGATCGAGGATATTTTCTCCTAGTAGACTGGTTCCCTTGTTATTTAAACATTTGAGCAATACACATAGCCCCTTCACCACAGACATTATACGGACACAAACAAAGGAGGTAGCTGCTTCCGCATCCAGCGCTCAAAGAATATCACAGACTTTTGCCAAGCTTTTTGAGATGTTATAGTAATAAATAATGACTTGGATAGCATTGTTGAGGAGTTTGTTGATAAAATGAGTGATCAGGAGAGGATTTATCAGTATGCATTACTATTAAGAGGTATGTGATAAATACAGCAAACAAAAGGTGGGGCTTGGCTGGAGATGCAGTACTGAGTGTCCTGTTGATATGCAGTGCCTTTTAAACCTGTTTTACTATGAATAAAATCACTTATAAACAGCGTGTGTGAAAATAAATTGAACCTGATGCATCTGACAGGCGCTGAATAAATGGACCGCAAAGGGTTAATCAAGGTGTCCAGTAGTGGTTGTGGTAGAAACTGTTTACTGCATGGCCATGAACAACCACTTGTATTGTGCTCTAAAGAAACACAATTTGTGTGAATTTAGTGATACTTCAGTGTCAGCAGGAGCCATGAGAACTTCCACACTTTGCTTTCTGGGGACGGTGTCTCTGACAGGGATTGCACTTTGCACCACTACAGTCGGATGGAGGAGACTGCTTGTCTGCGATGTAGTGTGGGGCCTTGTAGGCCCGTCCTCTGCCTAATACTCGGTTCTGATGCTGAATGTAGTGGTTTTTATGTAGCTGATGATTTCCAATTATGTCCCCACTTTTATCCTACTTTTTATTCTTGAATTACCTTTTATGTAGTCATTCCTCAACAATAAAACACAATTAGTTGTTCATGCAGAAACATTCCACTATAAAACTACTATAACATACATATGTACATACCTCTAGTACTTTCTGATTTTATATATTGCATGGAACGCTACTGTTTTATCTCAAGTCCTTTAATAGAGGTTGGCATTTACTTATTTTACTGTCATTGTAGCAGCACTTTGATTAGTGCTGAACCCTGTCAGCAAGCAGGACCCAGTGTGTGGGTGTTAGGGGTTTACAAGATTAAGAGTGTCAGTGTGTTCATTGATCATTAGAGATATATGCCAGGAGGGCAACAGGGTGATGGCTGCACAAGACTAGTGGATCATGACAGGGACTTTGGTAGATGTGAGTCGTAGCCTTTTTGATTATTATCAAAATTATTATAATAGTCAGCTTATGTTTATCACTACAGGCACAAAGAATGAGCTACAGCACTCACGTAACTGGCATTGTAAGGTCTTGTTAGTGTCTCCCATGCTCTGACCTGTCTCCATTATACTTCCAAATGTAAATCCTGCCTTGTGTGAATCCTGAATCCTACATTTTGTCACCAGCATGAAAGAAATATAAACATGTAAAATTTCACAACTATATTTCACAAATATTTGAACAATATTTAATTTCCAATATCCTGAGGTTAAGATTATGCCACAGGTAATGTATGTACTGTAGATAAGAAACAGCAGGGGTCCTAACACTGATCCCTGTAGCAAATTACTTCCCTTAGAATGGATTGGCTGCTTCCTGTTTTAACCAGTTGAGTATTTAGGTACATATTCTGCCTTGGGCTCCAAACAAATAGTCTCAAGGTGGGCGCCAGTGTGGGAAATTTAACTGTACATACCCCTTTGTGGATAAAGTACCTCATATTACTTACACTTAACCTGGGGGTCCCCAAGATCTTTGTTAACAGTGAAAGTGTGCCCTCTGTTGGCTATGTGCTATGTTGATTGCCTGTGGATGTTAGACAATTGTGATACCCCCCCATAAAATATGGGGAGTTCTGCATTTACAGATAAGGGGTGAGGTTTATGCTGTGGAAGGCCTGATAAACAATAAGCAAAAATATCTAAATATTTATAACTGGCTGCAAATAGTACAGTGCTGGAAGCAATGGGAAAAAAAAACATGATTTTCTTTGTTGGTTTTCTGCATGCATATTGAAGAAATATCAAATATGTGTTTATATGTTTATGCAGTTCAAAATGCAACATATATGAAATAAATTTGCATACTGAAATTATGTGCCAATCCATTTAGGTATTCCCATCTATTTGTCGTTCTACAGGCAGTATAAATCTCAGTGATGATTGTCGACCTATATGATCACTATACTAATTGTAGCTAACAAAACCATTCTTAACTGTTTTGCACACCCATTAGCTTCATTAATCTCAAATGTACAGTTTTTAAAGAAATGCATGTGTTTAATAAAATGCATATCTATGAATATAGGGCTGTTCCGAATTTCAAGAATTAACCATTTTGTCAGTTTGTGGATCTACAAAATATGCTGCCACTTCCTTTCCTTAATTACATAACCTTTCCAAGGACCTCCTGAAGGGAGCCTGCAGACCACGCTACATAATAACTAGGGGTGTGTCAAGTAACAAGTACAAATAAGCACTCATAACAAAGTATGACCATTTTTCCAATTATGAGTAATTGTACTATTACTTGCTATTCAGAGGACAAGATGTTAAAAAAAATGCATCAAATCAGCTCTTTGTCAGGATTGGTTTAAAATGTAAGTGTAATTAGCAAATAAATGTTTGGGGTTTTTTTTGGAAAACATTTTGTCATTTAATAAATCAGTGCATCCTTTATTCACAAAATAATTGGTTGGAATTCAACAAAACTGTATTAGCAAAATCCATAAAATGTAACATTATAATAGGAAAATCATATTTAAAAAAAATTAAATGTGTTTATAAGTAGGGCCATGAAAAATTCACAGTACTTTTTCAAGAGATTCACGAATGACAATAAAAAAAGTACATTTCACGGATTGTCAGCATTGTGCATCTTGTTGCAGTTTCAACACTCATGGTTTATATTTGTGGTGTAAAAACCTGTCCATATGCGGAAACTACTCGCTCTGCATCCATGGAGTTTGGTGGAATTGACAAAAAGCAGCGTACAATTTTTGCCATGTTTGGGAATCTGATTTCAGACTTCACCCAGAAATCAACAATATTGACACTTTTGTCACTTTCAGCGGCATGGTGTTTGTAAGATTCAATTTCATCTCTACAGCTTGTGAATTCAGGGATTGCATCTAGTGGCAAAGATGTGACATCCAAGACTGACACTTCTTGTGGGTCGAGAACACAAATAACTGGATTTTCGAGCATCGGGACAGTCGTAGTCGGAGAGCTTGGTTGCTATTTTTTTAAACTCACCTTGCCTGTGCTTACTAATTGTTTCTGAATGGCTGTGATGTGCTTTTTCCTGCCCTTCACTCCAATGGAGCAAGTCCATTACCTTGTTGCAAACAAGGTGAATTCAAACCTTTTCATGCTTCAAACCACGTAAGAAGATCCATAAATCATGTTGTATGTTGTGCAATGAAAAGCATGTCATCGTGTGGGGTTCTACTGTCAAGCAATTCGTTCAGTTGTTTTAGAGCTTGTGTATCTGGTACTAAATCAAATTCTTGTTTAAAAAACTCTTTGTAGATGTCAAGGTTCTCACTGTGGAATTTGACAGCTTTGAACCAGGTGTTCCACCATGTAACAACTGGCTCTGGTGGAAAACTCACAGGTCCCGCACTGCGCAACTCTTCCATGATTTGTTTGAAACATAATTTTCTACTGAGGCAGGATTTGAAGATTTTTTTCACCAGTGCTACAAAGTGGTCTACACATGGAAAATGTTGACGCTATAGATAGCTGACTAATGCCATGTTGTGTGCATTGCAAGTAAGATAGATGCAGTTTGGGAGCAGCCCTTGCAAGATAACTTTATATGCCTTTGACATGTAGCTGGCATTGTCTGTAACAAAGGCAGACACGAAGGCAGACTTGTCAGGTGCATCAGGTCCAATTTATCTTCACACGCACTGTTTATTTTATACACACTTTAAAATATTTTTGTTCAGAGTAAAATAGGTTTAAAAGTCCCTGCATAGCAATGGACATCAGTACTGCATCTCCAGCCAAGCCCCACCCTTTGTTCGCTGTATTTTTCACATACCTCTTTATAGACATGCATACTGATAAATCCTCTCCTGATCACTCGTTTTATCACCAAACTTCTCAATAATGCAATCCAAGTCATTATTTTATTACTATAACATTTCAAAAAACTCTGCAAAAGTCTGTGATATTCTTTGAGCGCTGGATGCGGACGCAGCTATCTCCTTTGTTTGTGTCTGTGTTATCTCTGTGGTGCATGGGCTAATTGTATTGCTCAGATGCACCCTCCCTTTTTTCGGCTTCATTCGGCTCCTATCTGTCTCACTCGGCCATTGAAAGATTTTCTCTGCTTTTTCCGTAGAAACGACTAGAGACCTGTGCTTGGACTGGAAAGGGAAAATTGTAATGTCGGACCTGGTTCGACATAGGACCGCAAAGGGTTAATGACAGCCTGGCCTACTGTTGTGTGGTTAACAGCGTCAAGATGCGGTATATCTACTAGGTAAGCTGTAAGTTCCCCTGAATTAGCAGTAGTAACGCACTGTGTGATAAAAATAATATACACAACACAGTGTCTTGATCATCAGTGGCCACAACGCAAACAATCTTTCAATTCCCCTTTTAAAAATTCTTCATGTGCTGCATGTGTGTTACTGTTAGGCAGGGCTCCACAAATGGGGATTTTTGCAGTTAAAACACGTCGTAGTTTGTCATTATCCAGCTGTTGTATCGGTATGTTTGCTGCACTGAAGGCTTCCACTAATTCAAACATGTTGACTTTACTTGCTTCTCCACTATCAGTGCTCTTTTTAAATAGCCCTGTGATTGTGACCTGCTTGTTTGGTAATTATCCAGCCTGAACTGCTAGTTTTTTTTTGGCTAGTTTTTCTGTACTGCACTGTCTAGATGCTTGTCAATGGTACCTTTTCTTAGATGATCCAAAGAGACATTACATGTTGAGCAAAACTAAATACCACCATCTGCGTGCAACGTCCCCTTTTTCGTAACTCTGAGCGCGATGTTCTGCTTAAATGAATTTCGCTTTTTTTAAATTTATTAGCTGTCTGCATTTGTATTGTTAATTATACACTGTAAGCTAATACATCTGCACAATGTAAACAACCATTTTAAAACTCCTGATTCTGAATCATTTGTTACGCATTGTACAGTATGAGGAATTCCTCTAATCACGAAGCCGGTATTTGTTTGAACGTGTTCCCATAGTAACAAAAAGCATTGATGCCAGGCAGCTACTGTCAGCGGAGAGCTGTTTCTACCATGATAAGTATAAGATCTATTATTAGTAGTAGTTGTATTATTGTTGAAAAAAAAACAAAACACGTTTTTCACGTTAGGCAGTCAAATACACGATTTCCTTAAAATTTGTGAAACTGTGAATTTGACTGCCTACCGTGAAAAAGGTGGGAGTTTTTTTTTGCCATATTTATAAGGTTAGAAATCGATACAAACAAAGGAAAAACACAATATGTTCTTTTTCATTTATTTTCTTTCAGTTCTTTCTTTGTAATATGTAAAACAATAGCTTATGAGCACTATTAACTACCAGTGCAAACCGATCTGACCCTTTGATAAACTTGAAAGTGTGAGGGTGTTGGCCACAAGATTACTGACCTGGAATAGTGTATGAATGCAGCAGACTGCACACAGTATGTGTTAGCTTGTGTGGTTAGGTTCTGTGAGTATGATATTCCTTATTGTAAACTTTACAATGGGGCTTTCTTGTATCCTCTTTTGTTAAAATGAATACTACTGTCAGGTTATTCCAGGTTCTGCCTTCAAGAAGTGTCATTTCTGTTGAACATGACTCGTACATAGATAAAATGGTCACAAGGTGAAGGTGGATATTCAAACCATGTTGAGCAGTCTGAATAGTCAAACCCCTAACTTGCAGTGGAGCACTGCCTTCATTTCATTGTGTGTCTAGCCATCTCCTTGACTACTTTTTGTCAGTGTCAGTGTGTTCTGTGTTATTTTGTCACTACTGTGCTCTCTCTCTCTCTCTCTCTCTCTCTCTCTCTCTCTCTCTCTCTCTCTTTCTCTCTCTCTGTTTAGACAAGAAGAGATGAGTATTTTGTAGACGATATTATACTGAGCGATTGTAATGGTACCTTGGGGTTATCATGGAAACATCACTGAGACCATCATCTTTGTACACTGCTGTAATAAAAAAAAATCAAAATAGATTAGCTGAAGGACAGAATACAACTTCATAGAACATTATCCAACACACCAAAAGTCACTTACTTCCAAGATTGCTGATTATGATTATTCTAGTTATACTTCAAATGATCTGCAGGTTTATTTAGTTTAAAAAAAAAAAAAAAACCTGCAGATCATCTCCAGCTCTTAGTACCAACTGTAACAAAAGAATACTGGGAACAAAGTCCGTGATCAACTAATCCACAACTTTAATACAGACTTCAAGATTAAAATGATCATTTGTACTTTGCTTATGGGAAACGGCAATGAACAAGGCAAGGATAGAAGAGTAAGAGGAATGCTACATTCTTGTAGGCCTACTTATGGTTATGCTTATAGTTATGAGAACGAGAAGATATTCAGTACCTGATGTTGACTAATTACCAGAAATTATAGAAACAGTTCTGATTATCGTCCAAAACTTTGTCTCGTGCATGGATATAGGGTAATGCTGATTATTTCCTTCAGAATGCAGATTCAAAAGTTGGGTTTCTGCCAAGTACAGGCCCATGGCAGCTTGACAGGAATGAAATGAATGAAACATTTCAGTGACCTTTTGCTGAGCCACATCATGGCTCTCGATCTGGCAATGCTGTTTATTCAGCTAAAGGTGTGTAATTAACGGTCAATCGGAAATGTCAAGTTAGCATATCGGTTGCAAGCTTCAGCTTGGCTTTACTTATATATTTTATTTTATGTGAACTTTATTCCTATGAGTTATCTATCAGAACCAGTAAGCAGTGCTTGACGGCTCGTTAAGATGGACACAGCCTTGTCCCTTTGTTTAAGCCATCAGTTCTGAGAAGAAATACACGACTGCAATGTTTGTTCATTGCTTAAAACCTTTTCAGAGATGAACTATAAATGGAAGAAATAGCGTTGACCTTGTTTGTTGTCGACATTGAAGAAAATGTTGGAATTTTTAGAAAATGCTGCATGACCTTTGTTTATTTTATTTATAGGTTGATTGGGTCTAAAATGTCCAACTATTACTAACTCCTGATCAATCCACAGCCATGTTTTGTTTTATATAAAGTAGAAAATCCTTGAAATATCAATTCATATTCAATGCATCACATACCAACACCATACCATAAAACCTTTGGTTTAACACTGTACATTCAGGTAATTCTAAAGCCTCTTGCTGCAAAGAATGTCATTAGAGAACGCAGATGGTGGGTTAATGACAGGGTGTCTCCAGGATAAATGACCTAGGAAGAGAAAGTATAACAGACTTATCTGAAATAATGATTAACCTTGTGTGACAGAGATCAAATGATTCTTGGTGTTAGATCTCCCTCCCGACCTGCGAGGTTACTAAATCAATGTCCTATTTTAAGTGACTCTGCATATAATGCACAGTTCATAGCCTACCTCTGTAAAGCGCTTTGTGATGATGGTCCACTATGAAAAGTGCTATATAAAAATAAAGATATGATACCCTTCTTGAATCAAAACCAGTCTTTTCTTAAATATCCAATAGGGTTTATATTAACCAATTCCATGTCTTCTGAAACAAAATCATGTATGAATTAGACAAACAATGAGTAATTAAGATTCAAGATATATGAACAAGTAAGTAAACCCCTTGTTTTATAAGCTCAATTAAGGGGATAATTAGAATCAGGTGTTTAAATAATTAGGTAGATCTTCAGGGGTGAGTTTGGAAGGCCCCACCTTATATAAAGATCAGAAACTTTGTGAGTTTGGTATTTACCATACAGGTGTGTGGAAACACGTCATGCCATGATCAAAAGAAATATCTGAGCACCTCAGAAAAACAGTTATTAATGCTCATCAGTTAGAAAGGGTTACAAAACCATTTCTAAGGATTTGGGGCTCCAGCAATCCACTGTCACACAAATGGAGAAAGTTCAAGACTACAGTCATTCTACCCATCTCTCCAAGAACAAACCAGAAAATCATCAAGGAAGTCACAAAGAACCCCAGAATAACATCCAAGGATCTGCAGGCCACTCTCGCCTTTGCTAATGTGAGTGTTCATGACTCAACTATCAGAAGAAGACTGAACAAGAATGGTGTTCATGGAAGGATAGCTAGGAGGAAACCACTGCTCTCTAAAAGAACTTTGCTGCCAGTCTTAAGTTTGCCAAAGAGCACATAGATGATCCATAAGACTCGTGGAACAATGTTCTCTGGTCAGACAAGTCAAAGGTAGAACTTTCTGGCCTCAATGAGAAATGTTATGTTTGGCAAAAACCAAACACTGCGTTTGAACAGAAGAACCTCATCACAACCGTCAAGCATGGTGGTGGGAGTGTGATGGTTTGGGGCTGCTTTGTTTCAGGACCTGGCCACCTTGCCATCATTGACACAACTATGAAATCTGCATTGTATCAGAAGATTCTAGAGGAGAATGTCAGGCCATCCGTCCGTGAGCTGAAGCTGAACCGAAAGTGGGTCATGCAGCCAGACAATGATCCTAAACATATAAGCAGATCTACAAAAGAATAGCTGCAGAACAAGAAATTCCGCATTTTAGAATGGCCTAGTCAATGGTCGGACCTAAACCCCATTGAAATGTTGTGGCAGGACCTGAAGAGAGCTGTCCATGCAAGAAAGCCCTCAAATGTCACTGAGTTGAAGCAGTTCTGTAAGGAGGAATGGGCCAAAATTCCTCAAAACCGATGTGAGAGACTGACCAACAGTTACAGGAAATGCTTAGTTTAAGTCATTGCTGCTCAAGGGGGTGCCACCAGTTACTGAATCTAAATGTTCACATACTTTTTCACACATGGATGTTGAATGTTAAATCATTTGTGGATAAATAAATGTTGAAAAAGTATCATGTTTTTGTGTCATTTGTTTAATTGGTTTATCTTTATCTATTATTAGGACTTAGATTAAGATCTAATAACATTTTAGGTTTGAAATACGTGAAATGTGTGAAAATCCTAAGGGGTTCACAAACTTTTTCAAGGCTCTGTATCTGTGTGTGTGTGTGTGTGTGTGTGTGTGTGTGTGTGTGTGTATATATATATATATATATACACACACACAAGTGAACAGAGTACCCTGTACTGGATGGCTCGGAATTTCATTCCCAGGGTTAGGTGGAAGTCGACCATCTATGTTAGCTATGGTACACTAAATCATTGACCTGGACAGAAAGCAATGTAGTATGCACAGATTGGAGGAGCAGGTTCACTAGTTAATCAAGGGGTCATGGTTAAAGGTATTTAAGGGGATGTAGTGATGTGATTTGTTTCTTTGTGAATGGTTAAAAACTGGTAACTAAAAGGAGACCTGTGCTGTGATAAGCATGAGTGTTTGTTTTGTTTTATTGTTATCAAGATACTGTTTGTTGTTATTTAGACGTATAACACAATCTGATGTTCACAGACCCCAATAAGCACTAATCATGGATATCTAAGGTAACATTAGTGCTAATTGTGGTGAAGAATGACCTGTTTACTGAGCTTTTGTTTGTTTTATGAGTTTAACAGAAAAAATACTGAAACATATTACTGAAAAATAATATCCACCTTTCC
Source organism: Polyodon spathula (assembly GCF_017654505.1). Taxonomy (NCBI): domain Eukaryota; kingdom Metazoa; phylum Chordata; class Actinopteri; order Acipenseriformes; family Polyodontidae; genus Polyodon; species Polyodon spathula. The sequence continues at coordinate 20,879,501 of NC_054552.1, read as the reverse complement.
AATGTATTATAGTTTGAAAATAGTTCATGGCAAATTTAAGACAGTTCTAAAATGGTCAATAATGAATACAGCTTATTGATAATTGAATTTCTTTTTGCAGTGCATGACTGAAGTGGAAAAAAGATTCCTGGAAGGACCAATCAGTGCCAATGATCTCTGCTTCCTGCCACCATCTGACTGCAAAGAGTCAATCTATTCTGATTAAGGTACAGTTCTTATTTGAAGAAACATTCTACTGAACCTTAGAAATCTGATTGTTTTACATCTATTCAGACCTTGCCTAAGGTACCAAGGTTATATAGCACTTGTTTAGAAGGACCACTGTTTTCTGTAAAATTGCTTTTTTCCCTAAAAATCTCAATTTCCATATTGAGTCAGATTTACATAACAATTTCTTTATTTTACATTCTTCACATTTACAAATCAAGCTGTTATTTATTGTGTAACAGTAATATGCATACCCCTTCTGAGTTTGTTAGAATCGGTCTTCAATAGATGTGTAATTGCTAGGATTCCTGATCTCATACAGCATTGTAGTTTGTAACAAGATAATTCTGATTGTGAGCCTTTATGGTGAGTAACACCTTGTGTTAGTTGTCAGTGTTCCATTGGTTCTTTGATTGTAAGAATCTCTCACAAACCAGTCACAAATAAGAGGTTAGAGAAAAGCAGTTATTGTTGAAAAGCATTTTTTGAAATACTTGCCGTGTAAAGTTTTACAGAGACGCTCACTAAAAATGCAAAACTCCTGTGGGGACTGAAACCATGTTTCAAAGCTGTTCTTTGCTGACAGATTGATTTCTTGAGAGAAGGTTTTGACATTGAAGAACAGCAAAGCAAAGCAAATACTAGTTTAAACCTACTATTTCTTCAGAACAGTATATATGGCAATAGAACCAAGGGTTCAAATTTGATGACAAAGGCATTTAGTAGTTTTTCAGTTTCTGAAATGCGTAGCAAAATACACTATGGGATATAATTGGAAAATGCAAAGAGGACTAGCACTTCATAAAAAAGTTCCCAAAAAAAGACATTAATGAATCTAACATGTGTATTATACAGAACCACCATTTACTGTAGTACCAGCATGACATTTGAGATTTTCTTGAAGATTATCTATCAATTTGAATGACTGTATATCTATGTCTGCAATTCTCTGTTAACACTAGAACCGTCGGATTTTCAAACTACCTAGAACCGCCACACGGGTCACTTTGACCCATACATTTTTAAACTGCTTAGTTATGAAAATGAAAGACATGCTATCAGATACAACTGAAAAGGTTTATTCATGAACATGATACATAATATTTGCATCGCAATGAAAAATAACTAGGCTTTCACTGAGATGGCATCTTGACAAATCCACTATCATATCAATCTTTGTCTCGTAGTCAGTCTACAAACAAAGGCTTGAAAAAAATCATGTGTGCTAGGAGGAGGGTTAGGGTTAGGGTTACGGTTAGAGTATCTTACATTATATTAAAAAAAGACATATACTGTAGTGCATGGGTCACATTGACCCACGTGGCGGTTCTAGGTAGAACTGTTTATAACTTTTGCGATTCTGGCTATCAAACGGCATCAGGATATTTTATTCATATATTTAGGAAAAAGTCAAAAATGGACATACACATACTACCAAAATGGGTCACAATGACCCAAATGGCAGTTCTAATGTTAAGCAACTGTAGCCTCCTGTATTATCTAGTCTTCAACTAAAACATTTGTTGTGGATTTCTGTTTCATTTTCAATTCCTTATGCAAACTTCAAAGATGATCTTCTATGAGGGCATGCATAGCAGTAGATAATCTCAACTTAGAATCTATCTGAATGTGATCCGCCACCATAATGCATTAAAAAAAAAAAAAAAAAAAAAAAAAAACTTAGAAAAAAATATTTTCAATAAAATCCAAATCTCGTTTAAGTTTTGCAAGCCATCCATTGTATATCCCAAAAGGGTGGCATGCAAAAATTGAACTGGATTATTTTTTTTATTGGATTTGACCCACAAGGTTCTTAAAATGGAATTTCATATAACAAAGAATGTTATGCTGCATCAGGACCAGTGTGTCAACCCCATAACCAGTAACATCGTCAAACTTCCACCAGTTAGCTATCCGCCTGCTTCAGAATGGTCAGTACAACTATCCGTCAGTATAACAAAGATGGCAGCTCTTCAGATCGAAGCAGTAGAATAATTTTATAGTGAGGATATTAAAAGGCATTAAACAAAACTCTAAAACAAACAAAAGGAATGTGACTCATTTTTTAAAAATATAATGATCTTTCACAACAATGTGTATATTTATTTGCGAGTTTTATATGTTGCGTATTGATAATTTATTAATTGAACTGCTTCGGCAAAAACTAATTCTGCCATGCATTGTACTATTTTGCATGGTAAAAAACAGCCAATCAGCATGCAGCATCCAAATGTTCCAATTATAGCTGGAGATTTGTAGCTCCAACTGTGCTGGTACCTCATAGATGTGTTGTAACTTCACAGATTATTAATTCACTTAAATCAGTTTCTGCTGTAATTATCAATTTAAAAATAAAACAATATTTTTTTTTTTCCCTCTCAGTAAATTCATGTTAATGAAACGCAAGCTAGAACCGTTCTTTAAAACTTCAATTTATAAAAAAAACTTTGCTAACAAACTGGCCCGTCAATCACATTAAAACAAAGAAAGGTAAGTCTATGGTTATTCTTAGTATTATAGTGATTTTAATTTTTTTTATGTGCTTATTTTTCAGTCATCTATGCTGTTTATTGTGTGGCCTGCCGAGATAAAAAAAAAAAAAAATTCAGGTGGTCTGCGAACATATAAAATTGAGAACCACTTTCAAGGATGTGGTTAAAAATTAACTTCATAATCTAAAGAGGGCTTTTATTCAACCTCAACATGTGTTATGTGAAATATCATGCTCTATTTCAGGGTATATTTCATGTCTAATTTGGTACAGTTGTATATTGATTAATTGCCTTGATGCTTCCTGAAGACAGGACATCCCCTGAAATCAGTCTCTGTGGGTACCGCTGCACTTTCTAATAAAATAAATAACTTACTGGACAGAGCAGAGCAGCCCAAGTGTAAACCAATCTGAAAAAAAAAAAAAAACTGAACCTTTCTTTTATTTTGTGTGTCTTTTCAGTCAAAATCTCTAAAATCAATAACTGTTAAAGAAAACAATTAACCTGAGCAGCTCCCAGTATTTCATGCTTCAGTTGTAATATTTCCATTAATGCCATTGTAGGTCAACTTGTTGTTCTTGGTTACAGCTCTGCAGTTTGAATTTAAACGCTGCAGGTTCAGCAAGAACAGGCCATTTAAATTTGTCTTTTTATCACAAGAGATTGATCCAGTCTGGTAGGAACAGCTTTATGGTTAACATAATGGAAGTGTATCTTAGCAAGGAGAGGCAATCCTGGGTTAATTCCTGCCTAACCCCATGTTAGATTGTATGATCTTTCTGACACATTAATTATTAGGAATAGCTGTATGGTGAGCTAGTGTGGGGTGGGGTGGGGATTGCGGGGTCATTGGCTCAGTGGGTATTGCAAATATCTTTCATGAGGACTGTGTTTGAAATTGGCCTAACTTTCTTGGTCTCATTCAAACCCCCAGTGGATATAAGTTTCTAAACCACCATGAAACAGGACATTATTTTTAATTATATCCGCCCTGACTGTTTCTCTGCCATGATCAAGCTTAGCAACACCACCTATGTGTACAGTGTTAATACAAAATGGCTATGAGTAAGCGCAAGCTAACTGTGCTTACAATTGACAAAAGGGAGTTATCAGGGATAAAATAGCACAAACCAAAAAGTGACAAGGAAGACGAAGAAACAAAACCAGTCATTTCTCACAGTATTTATTAGTTTATCTGACTTTTTACATATCCACCCTTACTCTGAAACCACCACAGTCGGATACACGAGGGACTACTGTATAAGAGACTTTGAATAAACTTTATGAACAAGTTACTGAACAAATAGCACAATCAGCATTAACACATTTTAATTAGTAATATTTTCTTAACACTTTTGTAAATTGTATGTGTATGTCCATTTTTTACTTTTCATAAATATATGAATTGAATATTCTGATGGCGTTTGATAGCCAGAATAGCAAAAATTATAAAGTTATATACAGTTCTACCTAGAACCGACACCCAGGGCAAGGTGACCCATGCATTACAATACATGTCTTTTTTAATATAACGTAAGATATTCTATTTTTTTTGTAAATGCACCAAACAAGACATTCACCCTCCTACCACAGATATTTTTTTTATTTTTTATTTCAAGCCTTTCTTTGTTTGTAGACTGACAATGAGACAAAGATTGATATGGATTTTTCAAGATGCCAACTCAGTGAAAGCCTAGTTGCTTGTTTTTCAATGTACCTAGGAGACAACAATCCTTTTGTAACTGGGAATATATCAGAAGGTAATATTTAATCTTAAAAGTAGTCATTTTGATTGGAATACGGCAAGCTGCACTCAGATGCACACAGCAAACTGAAATGAGAGGTTTACACAATAGTTTTCGATGGAACTGTGTCTGTGTTAACAACACAGCTCCTGGATGCAGGCACAGTCAGCTGTCAGGCGTGAATGCTCCTCCATGGAGTACAATGCAACCGTCATACTGGAAGTAGTGTTTTCTTTTTATGTAGTATTAGAAACAATGATTTCGGTTTTACAGTTTTGTATATACATATAACCATTTACACCTGTACACAGGTATATATACACACAGATACCCATTTATTTTTAAATGCATATTTTATTATATTTGTTCATTGTTTTTAGTCGTGCTGTGTATGCGCTCATTTAAAAAAATAAAGCCTTTTATGTTTAATTTTCCATTTAAATATGGTGTTTCTGTGATGCAAATGTTAGATTTGATGTTCATGAATAAAACTTTTTAGTTATATCCGATAGTATGCCTTTCATTTAAAAGAAAAACATTTTTAAAGCAGTTTAAAAACATATGGGTCAAAATTACCCATGTGGCGGCTCTAGGTAGTTTGAAAATCCGGTGGTCTAGTGTTAAATGTTACGGCCAAACGGTTACAGATACACAACCTGTACTCAAATCTTAATTAAAAAAAAAAAAATAGCTACCAGTGCTTATTCTTTTACATGTTTTACATTTAAGTACAGTGCATTTATAAGAATCACATCTGTCCCATAAGCGGTTGATTCTTAAAAGCAGACCAATATGATTGCATTTACCAAAATTGTGCCTCTACACATCAGCAGTTTAAACACAGTATACAAATGTCGATGGTGCTCAATCACTGAGGCCAATACAGCAACATAATCATAACAAGTCATCGTGGATAAGCAACTTGTTATGTGGCCACCATTATGTTTAATCAAGGCTGTAGAATCCTATTTTACTACAGTATACTTGAGAAGAGATCATATTGTGAGGGTGCCTAGTTTAACTGCCATGCAGTGTTACATGAATGGCCTTTCAATTAAAATGGCATAACAGTACAGTACTTTACTGTCAGAACTACCACTGAGTTTATGCATCTGTGGCTTGGTTTTTTTCAGATGCCATGCAAATCTCACAGTTTTTTGGAGATACAAACGTTAGTGGTTTCCTATGCTGTACCATACCTTTCTGTCATGTATGTTTTATTTATGGTTGAACATTTGGTCCATGAATATTTGTCCAGTTCATAGTTGTTGATTGATCCAAGAGCTCATTCTAGTTAGTTCTTAGAGGATCCCAACAACATGGCTTGGTATTCCACACTCTGTTTTTGGCAATAGGCAATTCACAAAGATGCCGTCTCAGTGCTGGTTCTGAGCCATCATAACTGGTGTGTGTGAAACAGGTTTATTTTTTATATATCATTTTTTTGGGCCAAATACAGAAATGTTCAGAATTGGTATTGCATATTCCCTTAATTCCCTATAATAAAAGATAAATATACAGCTGTATCAGTTTAATCTAAAATATATTTAATAAGATAATAATATAAATATACATCTCTCTGTCAGCACCATCAAGCAAAGTATACATGGTTGATTTGTCATTGCTGTTAAATGTTTTTTAACTCTGCAGAGACATTAATATATAAAGTGCCTTATCCAGTCGCGGAGGTACTAATAGGAATATAAATTTTAAAATTTATATCGCGTGTAGAAATTTGATATATATATATATCATATATATATATATATATATATATATATATTATATATATATATATATATATAGGATTTATACATTTCATTTATATTTCACGAGAACGTAATAAAGTACTAAACTTTATTTACAAAACAATAACCAAACCGGTACAACCGTCATGTTTTGTTTGACATGAAACCACATATACCTCAGAAGGTATTAATTGAAAGGAAATATTATGCGTTACAATTATTTAGGACGGTGTTATATAAATAGACCGACTTGTCTCTTCTGAATATATCTGGAGTATATATATATATATATATATATATATATATATATATATATATATATATATATTATATATATATATATACACACACACACTGAACAAAAATATAAACGCAACATGTAAAGTGTTGGTCCCATGTTTCATGAGCTGAAATAAAAGATCCCAGAAATGTTCCATAAGCAGAAAAAGCTTATTTCTCTCAAATGTTCTGCACAAATTTGCTTACATCCCTGTTAGTGAGCATTTCTCCTTTGCCAAGATAATCTATCCACCTGACAGGTGTGGCATATCAAGAAGCTGATTGAACAGCATGATCATTACACAGGTACACCTTGTTCTGGGGACAAGAAAAGGCTATAGTAAAATGTGCAGTTTTGTCACACAACACAATGCCACAGATGTCTCAAGTTTTGAGGGAGTGTGCAATTGGCATGCTGACTGCAGGAATGTCCACCAGAGCTTTTGCCAGATAATTGAATGTTCATTTCTCTACAATAAGCTGCCTCCAACATTGTTTTAGAGAATTTGGTAGTACGTTGAACCTGCCTCACAACTGCAGACCACGTGTAACCATGCCAGCCCAGGACCTCCACATCCAGCTTCTTCACCTGCGGGATCGTCTGAGACCAGCCACCTGGACAGCTGATGAAACTGTGGGTTTGCACAACCGAAGAAACCATCTCAGGGAAGCTCATCTGCGTGCTTGTCGTCCTCACCAGGGTTTTGACCAAACTGCAGTTCGGCATCGTAACCGACTTCAGTGGGCAAATGCTCACCTTCTATGGCCACTGGCACGCTGGAGAAGTGTGCTCTTTACGGATGAATCCCATTTTCAACTGAACCAGGCAGATGGCAGACAGAGTGTATGGCGTTGTGTGAGCGAGCAGTTTGCTGCTGTCTACGTTGTGAACAGAGTGCCCCATGGTGGAAATGGGGTTATGGTATGGGCAGGCATAAGCTACGGAAAATGAACACAATTGCATTTTATCAATGGCAGTTTGAATGCACAGAGATACCATGATGAGATCCTGAGGCCCATTGTCGTGCCTTTCATCCGCCCATTCATGTTTCCATGATGTGTGTGTGTGTGTGTCTAGTGTATATATATATATATATATATTATATTATCATATAACCGATCCGGGGTACAAGGCCTTCTGTGTGTGTGTGTGTGTGTGTGTGTGTGTGTGTGGTGTGTATATATATATATATATATATATATATAAGATATTATATATATATATATATATATAATATATATTGCAATTATTCTTCAGTACCTTCAACTTAACCAATTTATAAAGCTGAATATAGTATGTATGCTTATGATCACAGCACTGCTGCTACTTATGATTTAATGAGTATTGGTGTAACAATACACTAAGGTCATGATGGAAGGTTCTTGTAAGAAGTGAATCCTCTAACTGGGGTAAAGCACTCAATAGAGTGCTACAGCGTTCCATGCTTGGACCACTGATGTGTCTTATCTACATCAACTACTTAGATCAGGGGATAATTAGCAAACTTGTCAAAACTGCAGAAGACACAGGAAATCCAAAAAGATTTAGACTATATACAGTAGTTGGCAAAATCATGACAAATTAAATGTAATGTTAATAAATGTTGTGTTATACGCCATTTACAAAAATGTCGGATCCAAATACCAAATGGGGGGGGGGGGGGGGGGGGGGGGGGGAGAGATAAAACGTGAACAGGCACACCAAGAGAAAGACCTTGGTGTTGTAATAGATGCATCAATGTCAGCAACCACAGTGCGGGGAAGCAATCAAAACAGTAAGCTTGGGTATATTGCCAAAACTGCAGAGTACAAATCGAAGGAGGTAATGATGAGGTTGTATAATGTGCTGGTGAAACCAAACTTGTAACACTGTGTCCAATTGTGGTCAATTCACACCAAAGGGACATTGTGGCCCAGACTACCTAGTCGTGTTGTTAAAGCAAAATCACTTGGATGCTTTAAAATCCAACTTGAAAAAGTTAATCAGCTACTATGAACCAGACCAGTTCAGATGTGCCTAATGGCCTTCTCTCATTCATACATTTTTATCTGTTGTTATGCTCTATAATGTGTCAAAATGCTGTGGCCCTCATGGAGTGTGTGATGTAAAAAGAGATCCAATGAACATTAAATATGAATTATTTTGTTAAAATGCAAATCTTAAATGATATAATATAATGCTCTTTGAATAATGAATACATGTAATTTATATAATATTGATATAAATCACATTTGTTGTTTTATTAATCATTCAAGGACCATTTGATGCACAACAGGTAGCTATGTAGTGTCTTTGTACTCAAGATTGTCCCTTCTATTATGATGCATTACATAATCTAAAGGGGTTTCACAATTAATCAATGCACAATTAATCAACTGGTGTACAATTATAAAATGGACAAAAATCTAAATCCAAACCAAATCAAATACTGTTACAGCTTTAATAAAACAGATTCAGAAACTATACTGGCTTATGCTATGCTATTTTGTATTGTTTCATATTTTTATTCATTTCCACAATTAATCCCCTTTCATATTCAATTTCATATGTTTTTCAAGGTTTATTATAATTTCCCATACATCATATTTAGGCATACTTATATATTCCCATATATTATATTCATCACCCACCCACCCTTTCATAACCTAGCCAAAGAACAATTTCATTTGCATTTAAACACCATCATCAAGATGTAACCTTTTAAGCAAACCAAAAACAAAGAACATGTCAAACATCTGGATCAAAAAAGCAATATTCTGTGTGGATTTCTTCATGTGTGGAAGTCACAGTAGCAGTTTTTCTTTGGAGTAAAGCACAGGTGTACTGCGCATTTCTGGCATTTCACCCTGGTTTGACCAGTGCAACCCTCATTTTTGCAGCGCCCTTGCTTCTCTGCATAGTGAGGCCAATGGGAGATGCCATCTTTCCTGATGTGTGGATGAGGCATTGTGCCTCTCACTTGTTTCCTTTGAGGTTGGAGTTCTCCAGAGCTGGGTCAGCCACGTTTCCCTTGACTGCTTGTTCCTTCCCTGCAGAGCACCTCTGCCACCGATGTCTTGCAATAGACTCAGTTCTTCTCTTTTGGGTTGGTCAAGGGCCTGGTAGTCTCTCCGGTACAGCAACCAGGCAGTGACACATAGCATGTCCACGAGATGAAAGAAGATGCACAGGTACCATTTCTTTGATCTGATTTTGATGCGGTACTATGCAATCAAAGAGTCCATCAAGTCAACTCCCCCCATTGACTTCTTGTAAGTCAGGACAGAGGATGGGCATTGCACATTAATGATCTCCTTTTGTTTCTTGTCCCATCTTTGGTCAGTGGATGTAGGGTATGCTCCAGAGAATGTGCTCAGCATTGAACAGAGCTATTGTCATGCAACTTGCTTGCAATGAGCTACACACCTTAATATGAAGCTACTTTTTCATCAAATGAGCCTCTCTTCAGCTCTGCATCACTTTTCAGTGAACACCCCTGCAATCTGTTAGCTCTCACTGTGCCCAGACAGTAAACCCCACTCATTGCCATTTCAATTTCAAGGCCAACACTTGTGAACCAGTTGTCATGGTACAATTTGAAGTTTTGATCCAAGGTATAATGCTTGCCAGTTTCAGGACAATGTTGCTGCTGGCACCAAGGTCAGGCATTCTGTCCACAGGAGAAATCTTCCCACTGTGAACCTCAAAGTTGTAGACAATGAATCACAAAGCAGGTACAACTTATATCCCCATTTCTTGGGCTTTCTAGGATTGTCCTGCTTCAGGCGACTAGCCCCTTTAAATGGGATGATTAGTTCATCCACGCAAAAGTGTTCATCCACTGGTATGTTTCACACTTTATCAAGCGTAAAATTGAACAGTGGCCTCAACTTGAACAGTGAATCTCTGCTTGGTTAAGCTGTTTCCAGGCTGTTGTCACTGAAATGGAGATTGGCTTTTCTCTGTTCCCATCTTTTCATTGGCATAGCATCTGCTACCTTGTCAACTCGAGAGTCTGGCCACCAGTACATGCAACTTGCTGAAAGTCTAAAAATGGACATGTAGTAGGAGGCTCCAATAAACTGCTCTATTTCTTTCAAGGAGCAGTTCAAAGGTGCATTGATGTTCTTTTGTAGAGAATAGATATTGGACTGCTCAACAATGTGCTGAACACACTCTCTGGTGAGTATCTGTCAAAAATAATAGCTAGGGGAATGCATTACTTCTACCAAGGGACATTTTCATTGCCAAACAGGGGCTGGGTAGAGAGCACGAACAGTAGTCTTCCACAGTAGCCTGCGACTTACCCTCCCTGGCTTGTCCTCCTCACTTTCTGACACTGCTGTCATTGTCACTGCTGTCATTTTGCTCCTGTGTCATGACTACATTTACATCCTGTTCATCTGAACTGCTCTCATAAGCGTCACTCTCTTCACTATCCTCAGGTATTGAAACAGCAGCACCTCTCCTACCATAAAATTTACTGACATCCACCTAAAATACATAAAATGCACCATTCAACTGTGTTTCCATTAGCCATAACAATGCCAACATGAGGTTAAATATTTACCCCTTATGGCACTTGTATACATGACACATAGTTGTTCAGTCATTTAGAGTCTTTTTCTTTTAAAATTACTTGTTAAATACATGAAATCCCAAGAAAACAACTTAAGGAAGTACAACATACTTTTTCTAACAGGTTTTGTGTGAATTATGAACTTCAAAATGAACTTACCATGTTGCCCTTGAACCATGTGCCTCAAAGCAGGTCACAGTCTCAATAACTTCCCCTAGATACCAAACAGTTTGATCACATGCCCCAAAACTATAATTGTATTAGATAAAGAATAAGTCATGTGATAATATAAAAGTAAAATTCAATTGGTGAGATGTTTCTGACTCCTAGAGCATTTTGCTTTTCTTTGTGTCATTTGTGCATGATGAAGTCCTATAGAGGGTTAATAAAAATTATTACCATGTGGTAATATGTACATTGAATAGAGATGCTCAGGTAGGAAAATGAAATAGCTGTACTTATAAACAGTTTAGTAGAAATGGAAGACTGATAGGAGGCCTCATTTCTGGAGCATTAAGTTGTACTTGATCCAGAGCCCCGAAACCATCTTAAAGAGTAAGCAGCGTGGTTCTGAAAAATCTAGTGCTATACATCCCCACATGTTGCTGCAAAATAACATACCTGTCATTTTTCTTCTCATTGGTAACAACCTCCAGTTTTCAAAATGTTAACAGCAATTTAACAACAAGTGTTCTGGCTTTTCTGTTCCGTACCACATCATGGATCGTTATTGCTGTGTTACCTTTTTGACAATGTGGGCAATAATCAATACACTATCAGTGCACTAGAGCAGACATTTTGAAAAGAAAAAATGAAAATTACAGGTATGTTATTTAAACAGTTGTAGCAACACATGGGGACGTGTAACGATTTATCTTTCAGAACCCTGCTACTTACTCTTTAAGTGTGACTCCAAAGGTGAACGAGGATGGGCAGGGGAGCTAGTTAGGCGAGGTACTGTAGTTTGAAAGGTAGTTTGAAAGACAGCAATAAGTCGAACGACGCCTAAAGTGTTTGCAGTCAAATTTAGCAAAAGTAAATTCACAACGGTGTCCAGATCACAGTTCAAAAAAGTGATCGGTGCAGACATATTTCTGTTAAATATATATAGTTTATATATTATATATATATATATATATATATATATATATATATATATATATTTATTCAGTTCATAATCTGGTTCAAGTTCAGGCTTGCCTGTCTCCAAAAACACATTTCCACAACAGTTAAATAAACATTCACTTTGCTTTCTAGCGCTGTGCACTAAAACCCTAATTGTTAGCTCTACACATCTTCTAGAGCTGTAAAGAGCTATGTGCAGACAGACACACGGATACTAAGGTAGAATCACTTTGCTTACAGGAGCTGTCTGCTGTTACTAATTGAAGGTTATTACATTAGATAGAATATCAGTAACACACATCCTCTACCATATGCTTTAAAAAATAGAGCTATTAGTATGAAGTTGATGACCATAAAGTATATCAATTGCATGTATAGAGTAGTATAGAACAAGCAATGGCAGTGTTAGTGTAATGGTGAAGTATGTTAAAAATATTATTTACAGTATGTGGAATAACTTCTTGTGCTATCAAGATATTTGTCAGAATGTAAGTGTGATAGACAGACAGCTGTGCAGTCAGACACACCTCCATACCCTATATCCCCGCATTAAGATTCTCTCAATAATGTATACAAAATAATGTTAAAACCAAGTTTCATCACAATTGAATAACCAGTTATCAAGATTTATGTACAGATGAAAGTGTAACATAGGACTAGTTAAAGTTGCATTTTATCCAGATATATGGAAATAATATCAAGTGTCACATATGTAAGTGGACATTCTACTACTGCCAACATCCCCATTGCCCAGGGATTGCATTCCCTGTGGGGGATAATACATGTAAAAAGAACAAGATATATTTTGATTGCATTCTTGGAACGTCAGCAGGTTTTGGGGGTGAACTGTAAAACATTAATTCCTGTTAATCACTGTCTTGCTAAAGGAATGGCAAGTCCCAAGTTCCCAGGCTGCATAAAGAAATAGATCATTCATTTTAAAACTAAGGCTTGAAATAGATTTTTAAAAAAATGTCTGAAATAAAGTAGGAGGAGAGATGGATGGGAGCATACAAATAGAAAGAGAAAGTCAGACCAGGAGAACATTTAAAAACTAAAGGAAAAGGAGGTTCACATAAGCCCTTTTAGAACCTGTCTTTACATGTAACTCCTGATTACATTTTTATAAAACCCACCCAAACAGAATCACTTTACATAGAGCTATAAAAGACATTTGCTGCTGAAGGCTTTTTATTTTATTTCAAACAACAATTGAAGTTGGTACTGTAGGCTTTGAAATTCCTTGAATTAGTTTAAAGAATCTAGGTTACGCTTCTATTTTCATCGCGCTCTTATAAATATGTTCCTGATGAATTTTGTGCCCCGTAAAATATGCCAAGATCTCTACATCACTTGGGACTGAACCCCTGTAACTGAAGGTAAAGCACAGAAATGAATTAATTCCCTGTGATTGTCTGTCTGTCTGCCTGTCAGGTACAGCACAGTATAAATTAAACCGTAAAAGTAAAGGGGCTCACTGCATCTGTTTCTTTACCCAAAGAGCAGGTATAGTACTGAGATATGAGGTCACAATATTTTAGCCACAAAATGTACCTCTAAATTGAAAAATGAAGTTTGTTCTGATTTTGAAGGTAACCATTTCAACTTGGTTTAAAAAAAAAAGATGTTGTAAGAGATGACATTCTGCATAAAGTATTAATTATATATTTGATTGTTTCTTTACTTCTATGTTAAAGTTTTATTTTTATATTTTGATATATCTTAAAGCACATGTAACTAGCTAAGCAAGACTTTTGCAGTCTCTCCTATCTTGGCGTCTGGGCAAACAGCCAAAGTTAGCAGGTCTCTAATCAAGATATGTGGAGAAGTGAAGAACAGAACACCACAAACAAAGGACTAGTTTGAAACAATTTCTAACAGATTATGTTAAGACAGTCTGTAAAATGTTTAAATGTGACACACTATAGAATGTTATAGATTTGGGCGAACTTCCCTCCTTACCAGGAGATGTGTTGAAGGTGTGTGATAACAGGGTGGATTCATACTGATTGGAAGAGAGTATAAGAAATGGGGTGGAATTGCTAATATATTCATAGTATTTGATGTAATATTTTTGTTTCACTCCTCAGTCAATTCTTTGATTTGACTCCACAGATGTCTGTGGAGTCAAATCAAAGCATATACATTAGGGCATGCTGTGACCTGCGCATCTTTGCTTGCTTGTATCTAATGTTATACGATTGTATTAACCCTTTGCTGCCAACTCGCTCTAATTTCGTAACTTTTGTTATTATGACAAAAGATGATATATCTCAGCCGTCCAATCAACTATCTTTTTTTTTTTTTTTTTTTTTTTTGTATTTTTTTCATTATCCCCATGTAATTGGTATAGGGTTGCGGTAGGTGTGGCTTTTTTGTGTTTAATTTTTGACCGCCATTTTCTGGCTTCAATGGAAAATTGTATTGACACTCACCCGTTTGACACGTCTATATCTCCCCTTCTACAACCCCAAAAGTGCTGATCTAAGACTCACCCGAAAGCTAAGAACTGGCACTAACTAGTCGCTTTTTAATTTTTTCGTGTTATTAAAAATGAACTTTATATATGCTTTTTAATAAATTACTTCCGGAATGTTTTTCGCCGCGCTGTGTGTCTGTGTGTGTGTGTATGCGTGCAGCTGCAGAGCACGTCAGATGCCTACTGTGACAAACAACTAATTACTGAAAAGACATCTAAGATAGCCCTCTTATAAATGTGTTACTGTAATTTTTAATTATATACGTTCTTATTTTGTTTTGTGTCCTGTTTTGAAAATGTTTCTCTGGATGGAGGCGAAAGTAAATGTGACAGCTGTCTGATCTCTATTCTAGCTAATTTAGCATATTTGTCGTGTCAGTTTTGTTTTATCATTATTTTGTTTATTATTTTTAGTGCACTTCGTTTCTGTGTGTGTAAAGCATGGATAAATATTTTGCTGTAGTCATTACTTTTATTATTATTTAGCTGTTTATTATTGGTAGCTTTTTTATTTATTTTTTTTTACCTATACAGTCTTCGCAAGTTTCTTCTTTAAAAAAAAGAAAGAAAAATAATAATAATAAACATAATCAACATCTTGTGTAGCATACATATTGATACCTCTACACATAAATAATTAACTTTAATCACAAACGGTATTATATTATATTTCAAGGTTTCTTCAGTTTCATTTTCAGTTCTACATCCGCCATTTCGGCTCTTTTTAATCTCATTTTTTTTTAGATTACAAAACCTTATGTAGCTCTGCAACTGTACAAGCAATTTCAATTCCGATTAAATATTTGAAATCCTCATAAAATTGCACATCTCCCATATAATATATATATATATATATATATATATATATATATATATATATATATATATATATATATATATATATATGCATATATGCTAACTTTTTTCTAAGCCGTTTGGAAAAATATGAAAATTTGCACATTTGTGAAATATATTATTATTTTTTTTTTTTTTTTTTTTTTTTTTTTTTTTTTTGAGGTGTTGTTTATAAGATTTAAATCTATAAAACAGCCTACAACAAAACAGATGATATCATTGGAAAAGTCTACTCAATACCTTTCTGTTGATATATTGGGTTTTAATTTGTGATTTTTGGTTATTAAACTACAAGTGTTAAAATAGAAAGTTGTTGGATACATGCACAGTTTATAGTCATTTCTTGTAGACGGCATAGAGTTAACATTATTTTATACATATCAAGTTTTTTTTGACAAAAAAAAAAAAAAAAAACATTTGTCAGATTTATTTCACTACAATTTATATTCAATTTTACATGCACGCATTTTTAAATAACACAGCAGAGTGCTAATCAAGTTATACTGTACCTTGAATGCAATTTTTTTAATTTCGAATCTGTTGTGCTTGAAGAACCATCTTTTAAACATTGCTGTTCTGAACAAAAGGACAAGCAACGTTTTGCGATACTGAAGTTTTCTAGCAGTGCTGTGACCTACTTCATTCTCTTTCGGTTCACTGTCAAATGAGTGAGTCACAGTGGTTATGTTTTGCTTGCAAAGGTTTACTTGACAAAAGCACAGTTTATGGTGCCCAGCTGGCTGCTGTGGGCCAAAGACATAATGGAATGATTTTATATCAAACCTCTTCACAACTTTTTGTCAGTTCATTATCAAATAAATTATCTGAACAGAATTAGGTCAAACTTAGATCTGATGTTGAAGTTTTTGTCTTGTCAAGCCATTTACCTCTGGAATCTTTTTTTTTTTTTTCTTATGTCCTGGATCAGTAATGCACTGTGATATGTACAACTGTCTCTTTTGGTGAAAACTTTGGGTAGGCAAAATCAGGTCCATTCCAGTTACTCAATCTGGATTAGTTTTATAAATGAACTCAGGGTTCCTCATGCAAGACACTAGTGAAATCGAAAAGAGAGGAGGTAATTCGGCCCATCAGTAGTTGTACAGTTGTTCAAGGTTCTAAGATCTGGACACCAGGATGAAAACCTTGATTCTCCTTTGAAAGTGGAATCTTTAATAACCACAGAGCCTTGGTTCCAATATGTGCTACATTTAGAAAAACAACATAAGCACAAACCTGTTCAAGAGTGTAAGAGCTCCTAAATTAAACTGCTGAGTGGTTTATGTCTAGTTTTGTAACATGAACAGATGTGTCACTTTTCCACTGAAGCTTAAGACTTGAAAACTGTTCTCCAAATTTTTTAATGTGTCACTGTTTTCATGTCTAATTCTGGCATCAATCTGCTCTCGTATGCAGCAACATCTCATGTGTTCTAAATAATATATTCAAAGTTGCCAGTCTTCTTGAATTCTGATACCAAACTACTTTTTAATACAGTTCATGTGAAATAATCAATATCAATTGTATGCAATATTTTTTAACCTTTCACATACTGTGTGCTTCTTAGGTGATTATGAGGATCCTCTGTATGTGTGTAAGAAGTAAGTAGGACTTTTTAATCATGCTAGTAATCCTCCTTTATAACAGTGATAGAAACATATAAATGGAAAACCTACTGGTCTCCCACAAACACAATACAAATTATTTTAAGATGCTATTGTGATTCGTGAACACCCCAATGCAGCTAAAAAATGAGACACAAAGCAACCCAAAAAAATTCTAACCATTACATAAAAACGGACATGTTTGTGCTTATTTAAATTAGATCTTTAGCTGTGTCTACTTCGTCACACTTCAAGTATTATATGTGCCAGTATATTGCTAATAATGACATCTGTCTATTACCCAAGAGATTAACTCAATTGAAATAATAAAATAAAAGGTCTGAGTAATACATCCCGGGCTCTTTCTCATTTAGGGAAGGAGTGGGTTGATGATGATCTTTCTCCAAAGCACATTTTACATGCATAGTAGAATATGTTTGTGTGGGGTAAACTTTAAATGATTGCCTGTTCAGAGTGTTAGGGTTAGGGTTAAATATAATCTATCAATAACTTCAATAACACTGAATCAATGTAAACCATTAAATCAATTAAAAACTCTTGCACTTGTCACTTAAAAGATTTTATTTTATAGCTTGAGTGTTTTTTAAGTTATGGTTGAATTACCTTTGGCATTCACTTGATAAGAATGTATCGGGATTCGAACGCTAGTTAAGAGACTGTAATGTGGATTCAGAAGAAAAGTTTCCACGCATTATTAGGAAATATTAACGGGATGTATCATGTGATCAATTGCAACATATAAGGTCTTGAGGAGTTAGCTACAGTATATGTTATAAATTGTAAAATAGAAAGATGTGTTAGCACTTAATTATGAGGATGCAACTGAAACGTGGAAACCAAGGCCCACCAAGTCATGCTTCTTTAAGTAGGTAAAGTCAGTACTGATATACGCAATGACACTCCTTTTAAATATCAGGTTATTTCTTTAAGCTACTTGGATCTGATAAATTGTTAAGATGTCAACTTCACATTTGTAATTCTGTGGAAACTTGGTCAAAACATAATTATACCCTTCACTTTGGCCCGTGACCTAATGTGATATTGTCCATATTCTGGACATTTTGATTTTGGGATGATGAAGATCAAACTTCATACTCTGTGTTGTATTCTATGATTCTATGTTCAATCAGGGGATCCTACAATAATTACTCTTTTATAGCAGTAATCTTACATACCTATCATGGTACTCAAAGACCATGATATGTAAAAAAATAATTGAGATAATGCCTTATTATCTCAGAAACTATTACTAACACCTTTTTATACATGTGCTTCAACTTTTTTATTTATTACCTAATGCTGTCAAACACTAGAAAGCTATTTTCCTTGCATTTTACCCCCAAGAATGTATTAGTTTTGTTCACTAAGCAACCCATTCTAATTTCCCTATGTGACCACTATTCAATAAGTCATTTCTTTTGTTAAAGGTCTGGGTTGATTTGTAAAGTTACTGTTCTGAATTTCAGTAAAGTTAATTAGTTTCAGTGTCAGGTGATTAATTGCATCCTTAACTGTGCTTTAGTTCAGTGACTTTTAAACATGTGTTGGTTGCAGTTTAGATGGATCTGGTATTTCGCAGCTCTTTTATGTACAGTGACAAGTGGGGGGAAGCAGCATAGTCTATATAAATTGGGAAGCTCCAGTTTAAGATAAAAATTCTAAAGAGTACCGGAAGTAGTGTAGACCAATGATACACATTAACACTTTATTCTATTGTAACTGTAGTCCAGGGACTCAATGTAAATATTAATCTGTAACAAAAACAAGATAGAAAAATGTAACAGCCGTTTAAAGTGGTGATATCAAACATAAAAGCCCAAGTTAAGAGAAGCAATTGGGGCAACTGTGTCAAGCCTCAAGCAAACAGGCACAATTGGAAAGGTGTTGGGGCCCAACATTCACACAATTGTTGCTTCTAACTTGATTTATTTTTTTGATCGCTCCACTTTACATTGAAATGCTCATTCCAAGAATAAAGATGCTAAGACAAATGTGCCAAGGAAAGTGCTCAACACAGACTGAAGTGTTCTTGGTTATCCTTACAAGCACTACTACAGAGAGAAAGACAGACAGGGAATGGGAGAGGCGTCATCACAGACACAGACAAGTATGCTTTGGGAAGACACACGGACAACATGCAGGTAAGCCATAGGTAGATCAGGGCACACATAGACAGACATTTAGCCCATACATACAAGAATATGTGAAAGAGTGTAAAGCAATATATTTCCGACAATGAAGATGATGAACACCTGTTGTGTTTTTATAATTTTTTTTTTTTTTACATTTTTGTTAAAGATATCACTTTTTTTTTTAACTTCATCAAATAATGAATAAAGCGAGAGAAACATATTAGAAAATGTGTATGGTAATGTGACAGGGTGAAGAGCCCTGTACAGGACTGTGTTATTATTTGTTTATTTTATAACAGGTTACCCCACCGCCCCTTTGCAGTTATTATTTTGTATTTGTTTTATTATATGATTATTTTATTTATATAAATGACGATGAGAGCTGGGTGTGTGTGTGTGTGTGTGTGTTCTGGCGAGGCGAGTTTTGGTAGCTCGTCCTCTGCCAGTGCAATTTAGAAAACGCGTGCAGAAGGTGACCATCCCCCAAGTTAATTCATTGATTAATTGTTGTTAATCGGGAAATGGTCACCTGTATAAAAGGCCTGCAGCTTTCAGCACTCGGTGGAGTGTTCAGAGGAGCGAACGAGAGCGGAACAAAAAGAAACATAAATATAAGCAAATCTAAGGAACAGTGAAGGCGATTGCTCAGCCTGACTTAGACCAGTCAAGTGTTTAGCGTTCATAATTATTTTGTTTAAACCTTTTATTTGCTCGGTGAGCCAAGTGTTTTGTTTGTCTAAATATTTTATTTATTTTTGTTATTTAAAATAAAACTGCGCAAGGTAAATAGACAGACAGACAAGACAATAGAGTAATAAGTAGAGAAATATAAGAGAAATGAGAAAAGATTTGAAAGTAAAATAATGGTAGAAGGGACTTTTGGACAGTATTGAAAGTGTAAACATTGTATTGTTTTAGTTGCAAATGTACATCCATGAGTGGTGAAAACAATATGTCTATTTGAGTAGGTATTAATATATTGATATTTACGTAAGTACAAAACAACGTTATGAATGGTTAAAAAGGTACAGGGTAGTATACTAACACATTTTAATGCTGAAAAAAACATTATTATCCTTGTTATAGAGGTGTTGTAAAGCATTAGATCTCTTCATAAAAGGCCATATCCATGTCCTTTGTATTTCTTGGCCATTGTTTGACTTAAATGAGTGCATCATTTGCATGCACTGATTTTCCACTTTGACCAGTTTTGGCCATAAAAGCCTGTAGCTCTTGCAAAGTTGCCATTGGCCTCTTGGTAGCCTCTCTGATCAGTCTCCTTCTTGCCCAGTCATCCAGTTTGGAGGGATGGCCTGATTTAGGCAGGGTCTTGGTGGTACCATACACCATCCTCTTCTTAATAATCATCTTGATTGTGCTCCAACGGATATTCAAGGCCTTTGATTTTTTTTTTTTTATATCTGTGCCTTTCAACAACTTTGTCCCAGAGTTCTTTTGAAAGCGCCTTGGTGCTCTTTGCATTGAAATGCACTACCCAGCAGAGGGAACCTACAGGAACTGCTGAATTTATCCTGAAATCATGTGAATCACTACAATTTAACACAGATGGAGACCACTTAACTTGGTGTGTGATTGTGAAGGTGACTGGTTACACCTGAGCTAATTTAGGATTGCTGTTACAAAGGGATACTTATCCAACCAAGCAATTTCAGTTTTTATTTTTAATTAATTTTCTACAAATTTCTAGAATAGTTTTTTCACCTGGAAGTAGGTAGGATGTGTAGATAAATTATAAAAAAAAATGAATGCATTTTAATTCCAGGGTATAAGGCAACAAAAGGTGAACATTTTGAAAGGGGGTGTAGACTTTAGGCACTGTATATGAAAGTGTAGATTATAATGCAAGGAGAGTAACTGTCTTCAAAGGCAAAGACTTCTAAATATGACAACAACAGCAATCAGCTCAACCAGAGATCTTCAGAGCATGGATCACATCAGCTTGTTGTTAACAAGTTGAGTGATACTTGACTACAATTTTATCTCAGTTTTTGCTTCGCTTTTTAATTAAGTCTTAATTAACTTTCAAACATTAATCCGCATTAACAGTTCTTGTCATTTAAGTTAATAACATTTTCAAAGCACCCGGTAACTCCTTCTATAAGATTAATTAGCCATCATTCCATATACCTCTCCTACATTTGGTGGTGAACTTTTGAACTGATGTTTTTTGGTACGAGGGAGTTCCTGAATACACCATGCAAGTGAATACATGCAAGTATATGAAGAATACATATAGAAAGATATGTTTAATATATAACACCTACTTTGGTTTAATTATTCCAATCCTGGGTTAAAAATATATTTCCCTTTTAACATAAAAAAACATCCTCCTTAATAGGTTGGCTTCATTGCATGTATAGATGTGGTTTAACAATTAACTAAAACATATTGGATAAAAGCTGGTAGAAGGCTCATATCAAACTTCTAAAGTCTGCAATTATATATCCGAATATTTTAATTAAATCCAGTTTATCAAGAACATAGTCAAACTATAACCGTCTCATTTCAGCTATTCAATGCTTTAAACTAAACCTCTCTGTTTTTTACAAAAATCCTGTTCAGGCAAGTTCCGAACCACCTACTTCTCTGTCGAGGTCTTCCATCATTAATAGAAGAGTCTTCTGAAAGCATTTTCTCAGAGATATGGCAAAACATGGTGCTATGCTATGTCTCCCTGTGACAGAAATACATTGAACCTCAGTTGTAAATCTCCCTCCTGACCTGTGAGGGCGCTAAGCAAGGATAGAGTTATTTTGATGGGCTGGCTTGACATTTCTTTTCCTGTGTCAGGAAGTCGGTCAGTCTGGAAAAAGGCGAGACTCCGTTGCAAGAACGTACTTACCTGGAAGGGAAACAATGTAGCAGCCACAGATTGTAAAGGCAGCTGCATTAGTTTACCAAGAGGTCATGCGTGACAGCATATAAGGGGGACGGAGAATCGTAATCTGTTCCTTTGCATTTTGTTTGTAGTGAGTAAAAGCCAGAAGAACAGTAAAAGTGTATTGTGGCCAGAAATCGTGAGTGTTGTTTTTGTTTGTTTGTAATTGTCTCATCTTGTCTTGTACATTACCAGACAGTAAACACAGTTCTGGAGCTGTCGCCAGGGGCCAGCACAAAACTGGACAACACTACACCTTTGTCACAAATATATATAACTGTATCACCCACCACGAGCATTACTGCATGCACCCAGGACTGGTGACCGTGTTTGTATTTGTGGATGTACTACCCATGTTTATTATTTGGGACTGCAACCTGTTATTATTAAACGATGCAACATACATTGCTGTGTATTACCTGGGAATATTGTTTGGTTGCCAAACCTGGATAGATAATAAAACATTTCTAAACTGGATTATAATTATCTTTGTTTTCTTCTTTCATGCACTGCATCACCCCAACACATGTCTGCAATAAACCACTTTGCCACACTCCCGCTCATTTATATTTACCAGGAGGTATTTCTTATATGTAAAAGATCACTGATTACACTATGTAACACAGTTTTTGTTCCTGGGTAGTAAGTGTTATTTCCTAATTGCTTATGCCTCAAAAGTATAGAAATTATTATTCCCCACAAACTTTGCTTTTGTGACCAGGACAATGATATTTTGAAATTGATCTATTTCCAATGAGAAAACGGGCGAATTTGTGTCTTTTTGTTCACATAAAGTCAGAAAAAAACAACATATGAATCCAAATTAACATGTATTTATACTAAAGTAATACAAAAATGACTACAAAAGATTTAGAAGTGAGTAGTTTTTTGAGATTTACGATTATACTGTAAATCACTTTCACGAATCAGCCCCCAAATGTAGTCTCCCATCATGTTCTCGTTATACTGTCCTTAGTAGCGGCATTCAAAGTCCAGTATATCCTGGTGGAAGTGCTCGCTTGCTCCTCCGAGTATGCTCCCATGTTCTGCTTGAATTTATCAAGATAAGCATCCAGGATATGGACTTTGAGGGACATCCTACAGCCCATTGTGCCGTAGTTCTTCACCAGAGTCTCAACCAGCTCCACATAGTTTTTGACCTTGTGATTGCCCAGGAAGCCCCAAACAACTGCGACAAAGCTGTTCCAAGCCGCTTTCTCCTTACTAGTGAGCTTCTTGGGGAATTCGTTGCACTCCAGGATCTTCTTTATCTGTGGTCCGACGAAGACACTGGCTTTGACCTTTGCCTCAGACAGCTTAGGGAAGAAGTCTTGAAGGTACTTGAAGGCTGCCAACTCCTTATCTAGAGCTCTGACAAATTGTTTCATAAGGCCCAATTTGATGTGCAGTGGTGGCATCAGCACCTTCCGGGGGTCCACCAGTGGCTCCCACTTGACGTTGTTCCTCCCCACAGAGAACTCAGTCCGCTGTGGCCAGTCCCGCCTGTGGTAGTGCGCCTTGGTGTCCCTGCTGTCCCAAAGGCAAAGATAGCAGGGAAACTTGGTAAAACCGCCTTTGAGACCCATCAGGAATGCCACCATTTTGAAGTCTCCTATGACCTCCCAGCCGTACTCATCATACTTCAAGGCGTCCGGCAAGGTCTTGATGCTGTTGTAATCCTCTTTGAGGTGCACCGAGTGAGCCAGGGGAAGAGACGGGTACTTGTTACCATTATGGAGCAGCACAGCTTTGAGGCTCCTGGATGAGCTATCAATGAAGAGGCGCCACTCATTCTGGTTACAGGCGATTCCGATTGCCTCGAACAGACTGGTCACATTGTGGCAGAAGCAGAGCCCATCTTGACGGGTGAAGAAGCTGGAAAAAGGTTGGTGACACTTCCTCTGATCTGCGACTTGCACACTTTCATCCAACAAGTTCCACTGCTTGAGCCTAGATGTCAAAAGCTCGGCATTGGACTTGGTGAGACCAAGATCTCTAATCAAGTCGTTGAGGTCTTTTTGGTTGGGGTAGTATGGGTTTCTCTCCTCAGCTCCACCTCTGAAATTGTCATCTGGATCTACAACGTCTTCCTCGCTCTCTGACTTGCTGCTCTCTTCTAAAGACGGCTGCTCTCTCTCCGGAGGAGTGGGTACGGGGAGCTCATGGCAGTGTGGCACCGGGGCGATGGATGAAGGAAGGTCCGGATACGTGATAGCAGGTGCATTCTTGCCAGTCCGACGTTTGGAAGGGTCCACCATGCAGAAGTAGCAGTTGCTTGAGTGGTCAGTGGGTTCCCGCCAAATTCTTGGGATAGCGAACTTCATGGCTCTCTTTTCCCCTCTGTACCATCCTACAAAAATACATTTATTTCACCCATGACTAATGTGTAAGAGATTCTCGCAACATTTTTCATATATGATATATTTTTTCAATAATATTGAACATTGTAAAACATTTTAAAATTAAAAACTTTTACAATTTTAAAAATTTTAACAAATTTTATAACATAAAATTCCGAGCAACAATTGTCCATCTTACCTTCCAGAGTTTTTTTGCAGTGCTCGCAGGTGAAATGAGGTGCCCAGGGTTTGTCTTGATCCCCGACAGGCATGCTGAAATATGCCTTGTAGGCCTCACACATCTTAGCTGATGCTTCCACGGAGTACTTTTTCGCTCTTGTCTTGATAAATTGGCTGCAGACATAGCAAAATGCGTCTGCCGGATGCTTGCAGCCTCTTGATGCCATCTCAGAAAAATGCAGATATGTATCCACTTAGGCAGCTGGAACTAAACTGAACTGGTGGGCTTAAGGCCCCTGTATTTATACTACTATTTATATTACTGGAAAGTTCTAGAAAGTTCTAGAAGTTACTCCAAGTTTACTCAGCACTGAATCTATCTGGAATGTTCTGGAAAATAGTTAAATTTCAAAATATCACTGTCCTGGTCACAAAAGCAAAGTTTGTGGGGAATAATAGCCATTTTCTATACTTTTGAGGCATAAGCAATTAAGAAATAACACTTACTACCCAGGAACCCAAAAAATAAATAAAAAATTGTTACAATGTGTTATAAAAACCTTGGATTTCAACCCCCCCCAAACATTAAAACTCGCATCCATTGCCAAAAAAATATTTCATTTAATTACCCCCCGCTTGGTTCCTTTACAAGCAAAGACAAGGTTAACAAATTAATGACATTCTCTTTGGCAGATCCTACTATATGCCTGACACAGACTGCCACCTTCATGCTTTGCTTGAAGTTAATTTCTGCACTATATTCTCTTAGTTTCAAACTCTTACATTTCTTCTGTTATAATAAAACATTTACACTTACATTCTGTTTGAATAATTCTAGAATACCTGTGTTTAGCTTAAAGACTACTTTCAGACCAAGCTTACTTTTTTTAAATAAGAAACCTGATGCTTGCGTCTGCCTTTCTGCTCAAGCCTTGACACCAGTAGCTCAGACAAAGACAAGCTTAGCTCATTTCACAGGTGTTTCTTGGTCAGCGTGACCCCAACCTAGCTCCCTTTTTACACAGACTTACAAAGATACAATAATATTGTTCACTGTTACAACAGAATAAACAGGAATATAGCAATTTCTAACATAACTATAGATTAGTACAGAGCATATTAAAACTGTTTGTATGAACAGTGTGTTTTAACAATTTGTTTAGTATTTGTGCTGGCTTTATATTCTTTAAAACACAGTACAGTTATTGCAACATTTTGACACACATACAGTTTCACAAATGTTCAATTTGAATCCCAAAGATCAGCCTGCTTCCAGTAGCTGTCAGAGTCTTGGATCAGTTTCTGCTCTCAATGAATCTGTCAAAGCCACCACAGGTGTGTCTTTAAAAGCCTGATACCTGCAAAAACTTAAATCTTGTTAGCAGAGCTTCAGTCTCCACATTCCTATTCCCATCATCAGTGGGAAGACTTAATGAAAAAACACAAAGCATTGCAAGTAAAGATAACACAGTCATGTACACTCCAGCTCCAGCGCAGTGATTTCACTGCCTAAGTAGGGTGGCAGAGCTGCCTGCTCAACTCAATAATACTGTTATTTATAAACATAAACTTAGATAAAACACACTGAACTGATTAAACTACAAACACAGAACATTTAAACCCCAGAAATTAAACATACCTAGTAAATAACTCAATATATATTTTTTCTTTTTAGCCTAGACCGCAGAACCACTGCCCTGCAATTAAATATGTAATTTAGCCATGTGTGCTCAACACTCACTCACTGTCAGCAACCAGTTGGGTGTTTATAGTTAACCTCGCCCAACAGAAAGGAAACGTACAATAGTATGGCTATATTTTTATTTGAAAGGAGATTCAACATTGTTAGGTCGATTGCTATGTCGCAAAGTACTACAATGTGGTAAAAAAATTGCATACTCCCTGAGGAGTGCTCGAGTACCCCCAGGGGTATGCGTACCCCAGTTTGAAAACCACTTCTCTGGAGGATGTGCCATGTCTCCAGATGCTGATTTTCGTTAAATTCAATATTTGGGGATAGGTGGCAGGGCGCCACCTTGGAGCGCGTTAATTATTTATTTTTATTCATTCACGTTTTGTCGGACTCGTCTTTTTCGGGGGGAGGTGGCCACAGCCACTTCCTATCTGCGGCACTGGGATGCATGTAACTGTTCGTGTTTTTCCAGCCGGCCTCGCGCAAGAAGCCGTCGGGCACCCACGGACGAGGTCTTCGGTCAAATTTAGCTTTCACTCAGGCCCTGAGTACCTTCCACAGTCATCGGGCCCTGAGTGCCCTTCATAGTTCATAAGTCATCTGGAATTGCAATCATCATCCTTCATTCATTGCCATTCGTTCATTGCGGATTCTGCATGCTGATGATGGCAGGTCAGTTTGTTTCTGTGAACTCACAAAAAGGTCTAACAATGGCTTCTCTAATCAAATAAATGGTTCTGTTCATCAAAGCTTCAGTGTGTAAAAAAAAAAAAAGTGAATAATGAAGAACAGCACAGAACAACTAAGCAAGTTTTTTATTAGAATCACCTGCATTTTACCCGAGCAGCACTTCTATAGCATTATTATTGCATTAAAAGAACAGTGTTTTAAGGAATGTTTTGTTTAGGACTGTTTTTTTAAGCCTATTTTTGATTAATTTAATCAAGTTTACACTATGTGAAACCCTTTGTCTAATAACTGTGTATGTGTTTGTTTTTTTTTTTTCTTTTTAACCAAAGACAGAAAATGTTTACGATCACTCCAGAAAATATACAGTCCTTATGGTTTCGTGAATAGGGTATTTTTTTTTTTACTTTCAAGATATCTATATTTCTTGTTGTACTCAATTTGTAAAGTGTGAATTTAATAAGAAAATAAATCTGATGCAATGCTGTTTTTTCTACTATGGAACTTGTTCACATTACTGAGACAGAACAACAGTGATTTTAGCTTAAAGTTCCACACAATGTTAGACTCCCTCCTCCATGTGGGAGCAGTGCAACTCGCATAAGCTCAAGAGTGTGTGTCCTCATTTCTTTTTTCTGTTCAGGATAGTCATGCAAATGATTCAGTTAGTGAAAGTATGCCCAAGTAAAAGTTTTGTGTTATAGATACCTAAAAAGTACCAAAATCTTTACAATATAACACTAACCCTTTTACACATTTTGGAACAGGATGCACATTAAAGAAAAGGCACGTGGTATACAAGAGTTGATTCTCAATGACTTCTGTTACAATGAATTATTTTGCAACAATACAATTACAGAAATGGAACCAATGAAAGTTCCTCATTTAAACCTTCTAGCGATTCAGTTCGAAGCCAATATTTAGTAACGTTCGTAAACCCCTAAAGCAATCACAAAACACTTTTGCGGACAGTTAGCACACCAGAATCAAGTGCACATATGTTGCAAACAGACTTTGCCCACCTATGTGATTTAGCAATCGTGTTTTAGTGCAAACCCGGCAAGTCAGCATTAGCAGTTGTGTCTTTTCTGAGCCTGTCTGACACACAATGTATGCAGCAATTTCGCCTCAACAGACAAACAATTACTGACATCTGTCAACTGCTTCAGGCTGACCTGGAAGGATGGAGACATGCAGAGAGCACACTGTTTGCCTGTAACACTAAGGGTATCCACTGCACTAACATTTTATGACACTGGCTTGATCCACTGTGGGTTATACTACAGGCATGAGCCAGTCGGCTGTACCATATGCAGTGTGAAATGTAATTTCAGCATTACTAAAGCGGGAAGGAGAATTCATCCATTTCCCTGTCTCTCAAGAGATGCAACTAAATAACAAGCAGGGTTTTCTTGGGTGGTGTAGGTTTCCTGGTGTCCAGGGAGCCATCAATTGCACGCATGTGCACATGCACCAAATATTTCCAAAATTTTCCTAAATATATGAATAAAATATCCTGACAGCATTTGATAGCCAGAATCGCAAAAAAAATGATTAAGTTATAAACAGTTGTAACTAGAACTGCCACATGGGTCAATGTGACCCAGGCATTACAATACATGTCTTTTTTTTTTAAATATAACGTAAATTATTTTTGTAAATGCAGCAAACAAGACACACACCCTCCTCCTAGCACAGGTGTTTTTTTTTTATAGACTGACTACGAGACAGATTGTTATGATTGTGGATTTGTCAGGATGCCAACTCAGTGAAAGCCTAGTTGCTTATTTTTCAATGTACCTAGGAGACAACAATCTTTTGTTTTGTTCCACAAATGCAACTGGGAATACATCAGAAATAAATATTTAATCTTGAAATTAGTCATGTTGATTGGACTACAGCAAGCTGCACTCAGATGCATACAGCAAACTCCATCTTTGTTTACAACACAGCTCCTGGATGCAGGCTCAGTCAGCTGGCAGACATGTACGCTCCTCCATAGATTACAACGTAGCCATCATACCGGAAGTAGTGTTATATGTTATTTTTATACAGTATTAGAAACAATGATTTCGGTTTTATAGTTTTCTGAGTACATATACCTGTTTACACCTTTACACATGCCCGTTGCTTTTGAAATATGTATTTTATTATATTTTTTCACTGTTTGTAGTCATGCTGTATATGCGCTCATTTTAAAAATAAAGCATTTTCTGTTTAGTCTTCCATTTAAATACTGTGTTTTCTGCAATGCAAATGTTAGATATGATGTTCATGAATACAACTTTTCAGTTTATCCGATAGTATGTCTTTGACTTTCATTAAAAAAAAAAAGTTTGAAAATGTATGGGTCAAAGTGACCCACATGGCAGTTCTAGGTAGTTAAAAAATCTGGCAGTTCTAGTGTTAATCAAAATACGATAATATAGTTATTTACATAAAAACTAAGCCAACCACATGTCAGCTCTGATGAGCAAAGATGCCACACGGAGGAATGAAATGACCACAATTATCACTACGATACTAAAAAAAAAAAATGTTGTAATCCTGTAGATTAACAATACACACCGATTTAACAGCAGAGAATTATAATAGTTAGTATTAACCCTTTACTGCAGTGGTGGGGAACCCAGGTCCTGGAGGGCCGCAGTGTCTTCTGGTTTTTGCTCCACCTCAACTCTCAATTACTTAATTGAACCATTATTTTCTAAATTGAACCCATTAAGCATTGTTTCCAGGTTGTAAGCAGGAGGGGATGTAAAGAGACCTACAAAACCTACAGGACTTCAGCCCTCCAGGACCAGGATTCCCCATCACTGCTTTACTGACTGGTGGTGATCTGCGTCACCAAAGAGCACCAATGAAAACAAACAAAGGATAAATGCATGCGAACCATAACACACTAGAATTCATAGACAATTACATGAGGTATCTGCTATCACACCCTATTTCATTAATTTGAGACCCAGTTTTTGTCAAATAATTGGTCCAAAACTGGTAATAGCTGAAGTGAAACTATAATGTCATAAAAACAAATAAATTATATTTTAGTTTTAATCCTCAGCACTGCTTATGTTTTGCTGGCCAACATCTGACAAGGCACCTTCATAAAAGTCTCAAACATTCTGGCAAACTTCCAGTTCATCAATGAGCTTGAGAATGTCAGTCTTTTTTGCAGGTTTAACACAATTCACCATTGGGCTGATTCGTGGCTGAAACCGTTCCCAGGTCTTGCCACACTTGAGTAGGGTGTGATGACAGAAATCTCCTCCATAAACTTGGCGAAAACCAAGCTTACCACCGTTGATTTGAATAGCTCTGGCATCTCTGATCTTGAATGAACGCTGGGACTTTACCACCTGGGTCACAGCCACCTTAAAATCCCAGCATACCCAGTCATCTCCATAGACGTGTACATTTCTGTGTTTATGAAGAACATCAATGTATTCATCTGGTAGCAGAATGGTGTCTTTGGTGCGAAGCTCTTGTTCAATTCTGCTGCTTGTACAAAGCAAATAGCATTGACAGAATAGCAGAGGTTGATGTTTTTATTTTGCCCGTAACAGGAGTTGGAGAAAGACAAACTTCTTGCTGATTTTTCAGTTTCTCGGCTACTACAGAACAGAAGTAGTGTGACAATGCAGAGGCAATCATATTGCTGTCTTTGTTATTCTGGTTCTCAAGCCACAGATATAAATTAATGTAATCTTTCCCCTGTGGCTGGTTTCTCCCACGATGGTGGACAACACCAAACACATACAAATACAACTGTCTGGAGTAGTAGGATTGTCCTATTGGGGGCTTAGGAAGAACAAGGTTTTCCATGACGTCAAAGCACACTGTGAAGGAATCTGTCATGTCTTTAAGAATGTCATAAAACTTCCTAGCCCTGCATCTGTGGAGTAGAGGCAGAATCATGGCAGAGTCCTGACATTTTCTTTAGAGAGCTCGGGGTCCTTCAGACACAGACAGAATTTCACGCAGGTACAGCAAATATCCTTAGCTGTGTGTCTCCAATTCCAAGATTAAAGTCATATATAAAGATGCTGTAGTACAGCGAGTAAGACCCCTGAGCGTTTTTTTGTTCAAGAAACAGCTGATGCATCTTTTTCACATTTAAATCAGTTAGCAGGTATTTTTGATCTGGTGCCCCAAGGTGGGCATAGTGGCTGGCCTGGTAGTTGAATGACAGGATGTGTGCCCGAACCTGCTCCTTTTTCTCCACCATATCAGCTTTAACACAGCTGCCTCAACGATTTTCTGGACGAGCCACACCGTGCTCCAACTAGTTCTTGGCATCTTTTCATTTTCTATGTAAAATGAAAATGTAAAGATGCTGACCCTAACAGACCATTTTTTGACAAGTCTGTACTAATTTAACCACAATTATGATTTAGGGAATGAATGGGGAGGGAGAATCAATAACTAATAGAATTTTGAGAATTCAATTTTGGCACCAGTTTGTTGACACAGTGAGTTAGAGGCAAAACTTTCAGCTGCAAAAACTATTAACATGACTGGCTGTAAAAACAGGCTCTTTTGCCACATAAAGCAGCTAACATCATGAATAAAAGATAATTGGGAAAAAGGACTGTCAGGATCCTCATTCATGCTATATACCTGCAAGGGCACTGAACCAACTCAAATCTTTGAAGGGTATGAAAAGATTTCACTTAACCCTATGTTAAATGTTAAATCTTCTGACGGTTTCATTTTAAACAACTACAATATTAATGTCAAAGACAAACTATTGTATACAACTCAAATGTTTTATTCAGGCAAATCATATCAAACAAAGCCGAAACACTGTATTTAATTATGCATAGGGCAAAACTTAAATAAATGAAATGCTATAATAAAAAAAAAAAAAAAAAAAAAACATTTCAAAAGAACCTACTAGGTAAACAGGCATAAACAGATATATCTACGTCATTTAAAAAAAAAATAATAACATAGAGAAAATAACTCTGTTACCATTATGTATCGTGAAAGCGCTTTCATGGTAACTAACAACCATACAGTCTCTACACTTTATTTCAGACACGCAGAGTAATTTCAATTTTAAAATTGAAAATTGTCAAAATGATAGGTCTAGCGGTTCTAGTGTTAACTTTGTCTGGGAACAATAGAGTTAAGTACAAACATACCGGTATACAGCAAAATTAAATCCGAATTTTCTCACCCCCACTGTGCCATGCTCTCTTCGCTAATTCACACCTATATGCCTTGGGGCATCTCTTCTTCTTTCTCCTGGAAATAGACAGTAACACAGGCTCCTCTGTTTTATCACAATTGTTCACCATTTAATCATAGTATCACAATTTACAAGATTAAATACGCTACTATACACTCTTCCTGGGCGCTGCCGTGATAGGGTCACACAACTGCGATACTGCACTCCGATTGGCTCAGTGGATATATCATATTTTGTTAAATTAGAAGCCTGGCGTATAGCGCATTATAGAAAGAAATGATCATTTGAGTTGTATTTAACGTAATGTATATCGTGTTTTCAGGGCAAAGGACATTGAACATCAGAAAGTAAGCACTGTGAGGTGAATGATCCTGCTTTTAGCTCAGTTTTGGTGCGAATCGCATATATCGAGTTTTGCATCTAAACTCTTCAAATGTATTTTACAGCTACAAATCTTTTTTTTTTTTAGAAGTCTACAAATTTATTTTATAGGTACAACTTTCTTTGCCAGTTATTTCACTTTTTCTGTAATAATATAATATTATGGACAAACACAGCTTAATGTATGATTGAAGTATACGGGGTCTTTTCTGTGTTTTAAAGTATTTCAGAGATTAGGTCTGCCTACAGTGATTTGTTCTGGAAAGATACAGGACTATTCCTCAATAATGCTGAAAAATGTATTGCCCAGTTGATGTGTGCTTACACATTTTAAAAGAATCCGCAATATGTAAAAACAAATATAGTGTTGCAAGATGGGCAATATGGGGACACAGCAAAGGTAAAGTAATGCATCTCTTGTACACTTTAAACATAATTAGTTAAATGTAGTTTCTATAGAATGACTTACCTTTACGTGACTTCTGTGGTACTGTACATGCAGGGGTGAAATTCTGCAGGTACTCACCAGTACTCAGTACCAGGACTCATTTTGATGCTGGTACTGGGTACTGGGACTTATCTGCTTTTCATCCGACGCACATGCGTTCCATCCACCCTTACAGTTGTTTATTTTACACAGTCTACTGGTGTTCTGATAGAAAACAGAAACTAAATAATCATTAAAATATTCTCGAAATGAACCAATGGCAATGGATGATTGCATTACCTTAATTCTTAGCAGCAAGCTGATGAGGATGTTATTTGGCAGCTTTGGTGCCAGTCATTATTAAACCAATCAGTCAGTCTCATCCGCCTGCGGATTTATATGATTGGTCAATAACGTTGTCCTTACCCTCCCCTAATAGACTACTAATTCTTTAAGGAATGGAAAGTAAAACACAGTTGTTCATTTAATGAATGACATCTGAAGTAAGTTTAAGAAATATTTAATTTAGTGCTTTCTGAGGCATATGAAATAAAAATCCATTTAAAAGTAAAATATGAATTCAGGCAACAGCTCTACATAGAAATAATATATAATACTTTTCTTAATATACACGATGAAACTAGTGCGTTACTGTGTTTTTATAAAAATGAAAGTCATGCATTTGTCCACATTAGCTACGTAAAGTTTTGTTGTGTTAAATTAAACACTTCACAAATCCATTTGGTTAATGATGCAGAAGTTAATTTTCCAGGATTGATCTCCCATCTCCTGGTGAGACTCAAGAAACTCCCAATAATGTAGATTGCCAATTATATTGCATTATTAATTAAAGTTAAGTTGTCCCCCGTCCCCCCCAACCCTGGTCGCTCCACAGGGGAAACAATTTAAAAGAGTTATGTATACATTATAATTTGCCGCCCCCCCCCCCCCCCCCCCCCCCCCAAAAAAAAACTCCTGATTTTACATTTTCAGAAGTTTGCAGGTATGCAATGACTTTGCCTTAACTATGCTTTAAAAGCTTTTCCAATATGAATCCAGTAAAATGAAATCATGACAATTTAATCTGCCATTAACATTTCAACCCCCTGTCCATATATGTATCATAGAAGTAGGAGCATGATGACGTACTTGCTGTGCCTTGGTCTGACACAATTCATCCACACACTCTGTGCTTACTACATACTTAACCAGAGTTCGTAATCAGTCAGGTAAATGATTATGTTATAGGTTATGATGTTGGTAGCCTAGTTATAGGTACTGGAAAGTTCTGGAAAAAACTACAGCTATGTTTAACCTTATTTGGTGACATTGTTATGTAATCTTCAGCACATCAGTACATTTTATAGTGTCTTCGAGAAATTATACTGGATTCTATTCAATTTATGCAGCACTCCAGTTGTAAAACGATGTATTAAAAACTACAGAGTGCAGGTGCAGTCAGTATAATCCAGAGCAACACTTTAAGTGCAAGTTAGTGGGGGTTGGATAGCAGGATCTACAAATTGCAGGTACTCTCAGATTTAAAGACTCAGAAGCCTATTTTCAATATGTAATTACTTATTTTACTCATTTTTCTTTGCAAATCATATTCAATGCTTACGATTCTTGAAACATTAACGAAACACTATGTTCCTATACATTAAGTGAATGGTTAATGAAGTCACAGTGAGATACAATGTAGCCACGGTTATGACTGCTACGTAAAGAATGTGTGATTAGCCTGCAAGTAAGTTCAATTAAAGTGATGGTAGTAACAAAATAATGTCATATATTTTCTATCCCATTTCTGTAGTGCCTTGCATCTAATAGTTTTGCACTTCCATGGTCATTTCACAAAGAGAATGGAGAACGGTCACCATCGCTCTTGGGTTCTTTATCTATTAGTAATCAAGCAGCTACTTCCTCTATGGACTGACAGGCTTTGCAACCAGTAAGATTCTTGACCCCAAACAAACTATCGAGGTGAAAAAAAAGTTAAACAGACATATCAAGCAAGCAATATAGTCAAGCAAGCAATATAACCTTCTTTTACAAAATGTAGTTCTAGCACTAGTTATGTTTTCAAAAAAAAGTTTACTATATATATATATATATATATATGCGCACTGACATAATTTATTTTTCAAAATTAACAAGGGACATCTGCAACGTACATCAGACATAAAAATAGCAAACAGAATAACACGATAGGCAAGATTTAGGAAATTATTTGTTACTGTAGCTACAGCCACTTTAATGCTAATTAGTGTTTATAATGTTCCCTGTAACTGCAAGCTTTATAAATGTTTTTAATTTCTTTTATAGAAAATAATGATGTTGTTAACAGCAAGTACTTTCAAACAAAATCTCACCTCTGTGTGTTTTTTTGGATAAGTGATTCCTCAGAAATAAATGGTCATGCTTATCTTTGCAGCTGCTCTTTATTATAGCATGGATTAGGACTATACATATGAATAAGGAGATGAGGATTGGAATTCAAAAGGGAAACAAAATGTATTCCATATCAGCACACCAGAGTCAGACTGCTACACACATACATGTAGAATTTGATATACTGTGCAAGTGTCAATGGGGCTCTGTGTGCTATGTTTATATTAATTACATTGTAAATCTCATAAAACCAAATTAATTAATATTAATAAGAAGTGTCTGGTAATTACATCGCCTGTTGCTGATCCCCTGTTGCTGATATAAACTGATTTTAATACCGCAGTCATACCATATGTGCACACATGTATTGTACCCAAGGACAGTCTTCTGAGTAAATCAAATCTGACAGGAAGTCAAGGACATGATACAAGTAGGGGAATTATCTCAGCCAATCTAGTTCCAAGTAGAGTGGTCATTATCCCACATTAGATGATGGCAAAAGCCTAGCATGTTGTACAGTAACTATCTGGTTAACACTGTCCTGGTCTGTACTATAACTGTCTGGTTATGGATGTAATTCTAGTTCCCTCTGGGGAGTAACGTCAGGGAACAAATAGTCACTCCACGGAGCTCACTTCCTCTTTTGCATTGAACCCGTGAAGGCGACCGATGCAACCTCACAGGTTGGTGGTCATCTTCTTTTTCAGGGAGCCAGGGTTACATACGTAACCTAACGTTCCCTTGCAATTCGAAGACGACCACCAATAATGGCAATATATGCCAAGGCGGTCACGGAACCATGAGCATAGATAGTAGACGAGGGAAGTCTCAATACCGCAAAACCACGGTTAGTGGTGCGAGCGTCCAACCACAAAGACACTTGTGACTAATGAAGGCATAGAGGGATCTACCACATTAAGTCAGTAGAACCTGGTGAAAGTAGCTAGCCGCAGTACATATGTTGTACAATGAGGCTCTTCTAAGAGGGCCCATGATGTAGCCACTCCTCTGGTAGAGTGTGTGGCCACCCACCCAGGTGGGGGTAGGTCGACATTAATATATGCAGTCGAAACTGTGTCCACAATCCAGTGAGACAGCAGCTGCTTTGAGAGGGCCTGACCCAGGGTCCTTACACCATGACAGAAGAAGAGCTGATCAGACTGAGGCAGAGCTCTCGTCCTATCAACATAATATCTCAATGCCCAAACCGAGCAGAGGGAGTTTAGTCTTTTGATCCTCCTCCGAAGAAAAAGGAGAGGGATGGAAAGCCTCTAGCTCCACTGATTGATTTAACACAAAAGCCGTAACCACTTTAGGGAGGAATGCTGGGTTTGTATGTAATGATACCCTGTTTCCGTCGTCCCAGACGCGCATAAAGGAGCTGTGCACAGACTGAGCCGGTAGCTCACTAACCCATTTTGCAGAGGTGGTGGCTAACAAAAAGGCTACCTTCATAGAGAGGTATTTCAGCTATGGAATGTGTAGGCTCAAATGGGGCCTTAGTGAGAGCCTGCAGTACAAAATCTAGGCTCCACTCGGGGAGGACGTCCCTTTTAGGTGGACGTAACCGTCAAGCACCCTTCAGAAAATGGGTCTCCAAGAAATGGACACCTGGGGACGTTGAGTCAACGGGGACATGGCATGCAGTCACAGCTGCCAGGTACACTTTCAGCATAGAGGGGGATTTACCTGCTTCCATCAGTTTTTGCAGAATTGCAGAATAGTTGCTATAGGGTAAGAGATAGGGTCATGATTCCGGATCAGACACCAATCTTGCAAATACCTCAATTTTTAGGCATACAAGGACCATGCGGAAGAGACCCTAGCATTGGAGACTGCCCAGTTCTGGGTGCCAGAGAGTGCCTCTCATCTGACTGAGGAGATCCAGGTTCAGTGGGATCTCCCAGGGCTGGCCTTGCAGTAGCTAGCAGACTCTCCTCGGCCATCGGGTCTTCTCTATCCTGGACTTCTCTAGGAAGGCCTGGAACAACGGCATTGACGGGAATGTGGAATGTGAAAATGCTGGAGAGCAAGGTCAACTGCTCACAGTTCCAGCGCATTTATATGCAGGGATGGCCAACGGTTCGATCAGGACCCACGGACTTCTCTGTTGGCCCAGACTGCTCCCCAACCTAAGTTGGATGCATCTGTCGTCATCACCTGATGGCTGTGGATCACCCCCATCCTTACACCTTCGCACTGGTGAGAGGCTTGCCTCCACCAGCATAACGCTTCCCAAAATGCGAGAGACATCACCAGTCAATGGTGTCCGTTGCTTTTGGGATGTAGCCGGAAGCCACACCTGAAGCAGGCACATATGGAGTAATCCCAGCTGATAAGGCTGTGGCCGTCAGACCTAGCAACCTCTGACACAACACCAAAGGTACTATCAATCCCTGTTGAAACAGGTATAGCCAATTCTGTATGGTGGCCACTCTATTGTCCAGTCAGAGTCCCAAGTAAATCATACTTTCCACCTGTACTAATTGGCTCTTGGCATCGTTGAGTGTGAGACCCAGCCTCGACAGATGTTCTGTCACAATCGCTGTGTGGGCCACTGCTCTTTCCCGCGACTGGGAACAGATCAACCAGTCATCCAGGTAGTTCAACACCCTGATCCCAAGGGGCCCGGACGGCATCCACACACTTTGAGGGCTAAGGAGAGGCCGAACGGCAGCATGGAAAACTCAAAGAAGCTTCCCTGAACAGCAAAGCAGAGATACTTCCTGTGCGCTGGGCGAATAGGTATGTTAAAATACGCATCCTTTAAGTCCAGGGTGGTAAACCAGTCACCCGGCCAGACGGACAGCAGAATGTGATGGTGTGTGACCATCTGTATCTTCCTCTACCTCAAGAACCCATTGAGGTGTCTCAGGTCCAGGATGGGGTGAATGCTGCCATCCTTCTTCGGCACCAGAAAGTACCTTCAGTAGAACCCTTTCTCTTGGAAGGTAGGTTCTATGAGGCGAATGGTTTGTTTGAGAAGTAATGCATCTACTTATTGCTTAAGGGTTGAGACCTGGAGAGGGTCACTCATAGATGTAACCATGATCCCTCAAAAGGGAGGACCCGCACAGAACTGAAGTGCATAACTGGTGTGTACGGTGGCGAGCACCCAAGTGTCCTAGGTGCAACTGCACCAATATTGCAACTGGTGTTGTGTGAAAGGGTAGTTCTGAGGCCGCAAGCATTTAGGGGCCCTGCTTGGGCTGCTGAGGCTGTGGCGAAGCCTGCTGCGAGGGCTGCCTGGGGCGGCGGTGGAATTGCCCACGTCCGGCACTCCCCTGTCCTTGCACTCGGGCTCGGTTGGGCAACTGGTGAGAAGTACATAGAGAAGCGTACAGTACGAAGCATACAGTGCTGCACCGGGTTGCAGTGTGGACGATAGCCTGGCCTACACAACAGCAAAGCTGTGGGGGTAGAACAGTCACCACGCTAGGCAAGTAGACTCAACAGCAGGACATGGCAGGCTTCGGTGGAGGAAATCATGCGTCTCTTTTTTTTTTTTCAAATAGCAGGAGAAATACACACACAGCAGTAAATGCTGCAGGGTTAGAAAGCAGTCTGTGATGCAAAGTGATGCAGACTGGTGAAAAAGACAAAGATCTAATGAAGTGCAGTTGCACAATGATTATAGCTCTATTCATAGAAGCTGAGTTACTGATTCCAGGGAAGTGGTAAGCTGACTTCCAGAAATAATCTCTTTTAAATAAAGCAGGAAAACTCCAGTAAACTCAAGAGAGATCTCTTTAATACAAACTTAATCACACCAACTGGACAGGTTAGTAGTTTACATTACCGCGGTGAGAAGCAAAAGAAGAAGTGAGCTTTGTGGAGACATGGCTGACCTTTGGCAAGCATATCCCAAAGTATTGTTGGTCTTCTTTGAATTGAAAGGGAACTGAAAAATGTATACAGATCCGTCAACTTCACTACAGGGCTGGCTCAAGGCTCCCGCCAACCCTGCATCCGCGGGGACTCTGTTATTGAGGGGGGGCCCCGAGCCTCTTGACATAAGAGGTGAAAAATCCCAGTTGAAATTTAGTGAAAATGAATCATCACCATGATCTACAGTGCACATTTACATTTTTCCCCAGTGTTATATATTCAGATATACCATAAACTAAAGACAGGTGTGAGAACCATCCTTTCATTAATGGAAATGACTTAAAGAAAGGGTTCAACACTGGTCTTTTGCAGAGGCAGGATGTTTGAAAAACACTGGGGATCCAGCATGTACAAATGCATTTCTAGAACATGACATAAGCAAAAGCCTGCAAACTTACCTTGGCTGACGAATAAACTTAGTCTCACCGAAGCAGTCACCTGGTACACTTTAAGACGTGGGAAATACAGGGAAAACACAGGTCTTAAAACAAGTGGAATGAGTTCTGTAACTGGTCATACAATTAAACTTCCATCGGGAGTTCCACTAAAACACAACACAAGCGCATCAATTCTGGCAATTTTTTTTTTTTTTTTTTTTTATGGCTCAGGACACATAACTGTTGTTATCGAGAAATGACTGCTGGGCCATATGACAAGAACTTTGATCCTGTTAAGTGCCTGCCAATGGACTATTTACATTGTTTATCAAAACTACCGTGTTTTATTTTATCAGAAGAGAGCTAGAATTGGAATCCCAATGGTGTGAATGGCTGAGAGATTCCATATATTATTACATTATTCTGAAGAGATATACTGCAGCATACAGGATCAATTTTAAAGTGGTCCAAGAAAAATATGCAATTATGTCTCCTTTTTCGGTGGAATTTTTTTTGTTGTATTATTGATATTACTATAGAGTATATACAGGCAGTAAAAAACTAAATACAATAAATGTAATTATATAATCAATACATAAGTATTGTGCATGATATAGCTTTGTTCATTTTAAGCAATAATTGAAATTGTCACTGCATATTTTCCTAAAAGCCTGGAAGCGAAAAGAACAAAGGCAATGATGCTAATCAGGGTATTACTAAATAAATAAAAATTAACATAAATAACAACAATAAATAAGTAAAAAAAAAAAAAAAAAGCAAAAATAAATTTATAGGTAAGAAAGACATTTAAGAAAATGTACCTGATTTTATATTCCTGAAATACAGTGTTTTCCAAATTCCCATTTGATTTCATGTTTTGTAAGTAACTAATATGGAAATACACTTTCTGCCAGAGAATGTTCTTACCTTATCTTGGAAATCACATTTTATTAATCCTAATTACTAACTTTCTGAATCTTAAATTGTTATTTGCTAAAACAAGCTGTTTTTGGAGATATCCGATGTCCTTAAAATATACTTATGTATGTGATAGAGAAGAGAGGATTCAGAGGTAGTATTCAGATAAGCTGACATTGCGGAAGCATGGTAAGCTTTCCATATAGAAGATATAAAAACAGCACATCAGATGGAAGTCTATATGCTTCTGTTTAGATTAGTGCATGCTATCCATTCACTTGAGGATCTGCCAGTCTTGTCCTCGTAAGAAGATCTGTCAAATCCATCTCACAGGGCCTGTTGGACTAAAATCACATTTTGGGGAAAGTGTTCAAATTAGACCTAATCCCACTGGGTTCATGGATTAGCCATTCTCATTAAGAAAGAAAAACATAGCAGCACAGTTCTGCTTTGATATTCAGGTACAATTACCACATAAACTTGGTCTGCCAGTCTTCAGATCTCAACCAAAACCAAGTAACATAGGATTAAATTGAATGACCTGTCAGAGCAAAGTGATATGTATTTTATGATTGCTATGGTTAGAGATCTGGCTAAATCAAGTCTATCGACATTCAGATTTCTACATAGGGAATTTGATTTTCTGACAAAGCCAGGGAGGTTTGGTTTGAAGTACATATAAATAACATACTTAACTGCCTTCTGTATTTTATTCTGCCAGTCACACTATACACAATCCATAGTTTCATGTGATTTGTGTAACACTTGGTGGTCAGTGTGTTTCTCTCTAAAGTAATATAAATCACATGCTGCCAATTCCTGCAGGCTGGCTATTAAATACAGAGACTTAAAATCCATGTGGGCTATGATTGTTCAGCATTTACTTAGTTAGGCATTCTGTTTCTTTCAATTGAGATATTTTCAGGAGAGCATGATGGGTAGCTTATTTTAATGTGTTTAAATTTGCTTATTAACGTGTTATGTGTTATGAATATATATTATATATATATATATAATAATAATATATATATAGTTATATTATATATATGCATATATCTGCTCTTGGACGAGACATATATATATATATATATATATATATATATATATATATATATATATATATTCGAGCATAACATGTAATAGCCAAATTTACTTGTGTATTACTCATACTTGGAAAAAATGCACATACGTTATGAATATCTGTTTGTCAATCAAGAGGGGAAGGAGGAGGGACCACCAGTGTGACACAGTCTCTGACACAGTGAAATGAAGCTCTGGGGCTCTGTCCCGGTTACACAGACAGAACATTCAGCTAAGAATAAAACTTTTCAGAGCTATATTACTTTCACTCTGAAAAAAGAGATTCCTAACAACCTTATATTTCCTTATATATATATATATATATATATATATATATATATATATATATATATATATATATATATATATATAGTGAGATAGCAGGGAGGGGGTTAAAAATCCTCCCTGCTAAAAACATGTGAGAATGCACGTTTGGGTGAATGGGCTAAGGGTGTTCATTGTTTTATTGTTTAGTTATCCCCTGCACCTGGTGGTAATTGTAAATTAGAGCCAGGTGCAGGGTATTTAAGAGAGGCAGCTAAACTGCTTGAGGGCTGCTGAGTGGAGGGAGGCAGATGGTGTAGTCTGCTTCCGAGCAGTCAATGGGTAGGGCTGTGTGAAACCTGTGTGAGTTATTGTGTTGTGTAACAGGTAAACGGCTTAGCAGTCCTGTGGGTTAGTCAGGGATCCTATTGGTGTTTAGTGAGAGCTCCAAAATGGAGTTAGGTTTTTGTTTTTGTTCTGTTTATTTTTGATTTGGTGTTTATTAAAAGTGTGCACAAGCACTGAAAAAAATCAATTTCTATGTCCTGGGTTCATTCTTAAAGGGGCAACGAACCGTGAAAGTGGCGCAATCTTTCACTATATAACACTGTGTTTATTTGCCAGGTTATAATGTTTGAGAATTAAACATTTTATTTGCAGCTTGTTTGTATTGTGTTGTTATTTATTTATTTATTTATTTATTTATTACTAAGAAGCTAATAACGTTAACGTTAGGTAGACCCTAGTGCAGATGATCAGGGAGGCAGGCCAGGCACTACAGGACATCTGGTGAGGGTGACTGCTTGCCAATTCCCTAGCCTCATCCTCTCCAAAGAGAACAAGGCAGTGTTTCAGCAGTGCAGATTGTGCAACAAGGGTTCTGGTCACTGACTTCAGCAGGGCAAGTCGAGAAGGTGAGTGGAGACGAAGTACCGCTGCATACATTGTTGGAACATTTCACTTTGAATTCTGGCACACAGCATAAAATAAAACTAAATTGTGATCCAACAGTGATGTATGTATTTATTTATTTATGTTCATTGAAATCTGTTTACTGGTCTATTACTATTTTATTTATTCACTATTTTGTTTTATTTACAATTGTGTATGTATATTTAATATGTACAGTGAGTGGGTGCAGGTGCAGGAGTGATGCAGTCCAGTAATGAAACAGACAGAGAAGTTTAATCTGGTTTGGAAAAGGGGTTTTTATTTTTGTATCCAGGTCTGGTGACCAATGACAGTAATAATAAATTAATAACAAACAAGGGTTTGCAGACCCTAACAATAACCCACACGTATCCACCCCACAATTATACATACACAGTCACCAGTCCTGGGTGAGTGCAGTAGTGCTTGTTGTGGGTTATTACAGATTATATTTGTGACAGTAGTGTAGTTCTGTTCCAGCTTTAGTGCTGGCCTTCGGCAACAGCTCTGGCATTGTTTTAGCTGTCTAGTCTAGTGTCACAAAGAAGATCATTACACACAGAAAAACAAACAAAAAACACACACAATACTGCATTCTGTGTTTACAGGGTCTCCTACAGTCCTTCTCAGTTTACATATAAAACCAAATGTGAAGGAACAGATTACGATTCTCCATCCCCTTTTATGCTGTCACACATGACCCCTTGGTAAACGAGTGCAACCACCTCTCCAATCTGGGGCTGCCACGTCGTTTTCCTTCTGGGTCAATGCATTATTGCAATGGAGTCTCGCCCCCTTCCTTTGAACCCTGAGAAAGAACTGTCAGACCAGCCCGTCCAAGGAACTCTGTTCTCGCTGCTTAGCGTCCTCATAGGTTGGGAGAGAAATTTACAAACAAGAATCATTATATTTCTGTCACAGTTATGTATTTGCATTTATTTATTTACTATTTTATCTATTTATTGTATTTCTGTTTATAGTCTTATTACTGGATAAATATTTGTATTTCTCTTCAAATTCTGACTTGTACATTAACACCACCCCTTGGTGGTGTCAGATCGCACATATTCATATATAGATGAAT
The DNA here is from genome assembly GCF_017654505.1 of Polyodon spathula. Taxonomy (NCBI): domain Eukaryota; kingdom Metazoa; phylum Chordata; class Actinopteri; order Acipenseriformes; family Polyodontidae; genus Polyodon; species Polyodon spathula. The sequence continues at coordinate 20,835,523 of NC_054552.1, read as the reverse complement.
ATCAAAGCAGAACTATGCTGCTATGTTTTTCTTTCTTAATGAGAATGGCTAATCCATGAACCCAGTGGGATTAGGTCTAATTTGAACACTTTCCCCAAAATGTGATTTTAGTCCAACAGGCCCTGTGAGATGGATTTGACAGATCTTCTTACGAGGACAAGACTGGCAGATCCTCAAGTGAATGGATAGCATGCACTAATCTAAACAGAAGCATATAGACTTCCATCTGATGTGCTGTTTTTATATCTTCTATATGGAAAGCTTACCATGCTTCCGCAATGTCAGCTTATCTGAATACTACCTCTGAATCCTCTCTTCTCTATCACATACATAAGTATATTTTAAGGACATCGGATATCTCCAAAAACAGCTTGTTTTAGCAAATAACAATTTAAGATTCAGAAAGTTAGTAATCAGGATTAATAAAATGTGATTTCCAAGATAAGGTAAGAACATTCTCTGGCAGAAAGTGTATTTCCATATTAGTTACTTACAAAACATGAAATCAAATGGGAATTCGGAAAACACTGTATTTCAGGAATATAAAATCAGGTACATTTTCTTAAATGTCTTACCTATAAATTTATTTTTGCTTTTTTTTTTTTTTTTTTTTTTTTACTTATTTATTGTTGTTATTTATGTTAATTTTTATTTATTTAGTAATACCCTGATTAGCATCATTGCCTTTGTTCTTTTCGCTTCCAGGCTTTTAGGAAAATATGCAGTGACAATTTCAATTATTGCTTAAAATGAACAAAGCTATATCATGCACAATACTTATGTATTGATTATATAATTACATTTATTGTATTTAGTTTTTTACTGCCTGTATATACTCTATAGTAATATCAATAATACAACAAAAAAAATTCCACCGAAAAAGGAGACATAATTGCATATTTTTCTTGGACCACTTTAAAATTGATCCTGTATGCTGCAGTATATCTCTTCAGAATAATGTAATAATGTAAGGACATCGGATATCTCCAAAAACAGCTTGTTTTAGCATATATATATATATATATATATATATATATATATATATATATATATATATATATATATATATATATATATATATATATATATGCTGTGAGTACACTCTTAAACTCAGGGGAGGACAAAGATGTTTTAAACTCCTGTAAGTGGTTTTGTTTGTGCACTGGTTGGCTATATGTCAATATGTTAACATGTCATTAGTACATCAACACATTTATGGTTATATCATGTTTTTAGCTCTTAGGCTATAAAATGCAAAAAGCTAAAGTGCCCACTGCTAAATTCTAGAACATTCTATTTAAATCATTCAATATAGATATTGTGAGAGATATATAGCTAATATATATATATATATATATATTATATATATATATATATTCAGCGTTTTTTGTTTTAAAAGACACTGCATAGCAAAAGGACACTCAGTACTGCATCTACAACCAAGCCCCACTCCTTATTCACTGTATTTTTCACATACCTCTCCATAGTCGTACATACTGATAAATCCTCTCCTGATCACTCGTTTTATCACCAAACTCCTCAATAATGCGATCCAAGTCATTATTTTATTATGAAAACATCTCAAAAAGCTGACTGTGATATTCTTTGAGCGCTGGATGCGAAAGCAGCTATCTCCTTTGTTTGTGTCCGTATTGTCTCTGTAGTGCAGGGGCTATATGTATTGCTGAGGTACGCCCTTTTTTTTGGCTTCTCTTACCTCGTATCGGTCTCACTTGGCCATTATAAGGTTTTTTCATTTTTTTCCAGAGAGAAAAAGACTAGACACCTGTGCTTGACGTCTTTTTGATGACTGAACTGGAAAGGGAAAATTGTAATATCAGGCCTGGTCTGACATAGTTTTAAAATGAATGGATGTGCATGGCAGGGAAATTGTATGTTACTATTTCATCAGCTACAATCACTTGTTTAGGGAATGGGAGGGGAAGTGTAACATTGAATATAATTTATTTCTATTCATATTTGCTGTGCTGCAAAAGTGGTGGGAAATCTTTGACAATACCACCTTGAATGTGATATTGGATTGTGTTTTATCAGCAGTATTATTAGCTGTTTGCTCCAGGTCTAGATTATGTGATACTGCTAGCACAGCATAAAACTGCTAATCTCATTGCCTGCTACTGCACCTGCGAGTAGACCTAAGGAGCTGCCTTTGTGGCAGCTGTTATTTTCTGAGTTTCCATCACTGTTCAGATTCTTGGAGGGTTTTAAAACATGCTATTGACTTCAGTGAGCACTCAGCTATCAATGGTAATGTTATGTGTACATCAGCATTTTTCGTAATCCAGCTCATTGTGACCTTTGAGTATTTGTCATAGAACCTCTCCTGTGGAAGATCTCTGAACTGGGATGCAACACCTCATATTCTGGGATGTCATTTAATGGAAAGTAGACAAATATTTGACAAGGTGTCTTTGTCATTGTCTTTTGTATACTATACCTGACTGTTGCCAGTGCAATTTTCACTCCTCTGAGCTCTTAATCCAAAAGTACCAAATTTCAATATCTTAAACAAAACATTTTCTGAACACACATATTGTATCAGCTAACTGATGCTTAATTTATTCAAGATCAACTATAAAGCTCTTAAAACACCTGCTCCACCATACTGTAACTGTTAATTCCCCTGCAACACTCAGCCCACACTGGATAAAAGAAACCTTATCTGTGATATTTCTTACTGATGTATTTTCACTAGGAGCAGAGTCTTGATTGATATTTCATAGTCATGCCAAGTTGCTCTTGATATCAACCATTGAGGTGTTGAGCAGAGGGATGTTCTCATACTTCTCATATCTCGACTCTGTGGCTCTCAAAGGTTGGCTCTCAAAGCTGTCTTTTGCTTTAAGTTGCATATGCACACAGTGTCTAGTGCAACTTTAAAAGCACCAAACATGTCCACTACAGGCTAACCAGTAAATAAAAAAATTAAAAAGCCTAAAGCTATTTAGTGATGTACTCTACTGGATATGTATCACTATAAAAAAAGTATATGTAATTCAGACAGCAAGGGTAACCCTGCCAGGCAGTGCAGATAAAAAACAGACCAGCTCTGCACTCTGCCAAATCTTAACTATAACAAGCCTCTCGATGGTGATTTGCTTTGAGAGATGGCAAAGTGAAGTATTTTTAAATATGCATAGGTCAGAAGGCTACCCATGATGTGGATTATTTCTACCACTGGGTGTACGGTAGGGCTAATGAAAGGGAGTTAGTGTTTCACTCTGAGGCTACAGAGTTTTTGAGTTAAGTATTCTATGCAGCTGAGATATTAGTAATGCTTTTATACGGAGCTGCAAAAACACGTTACTATCTTCTCTTTCCTTTCTTTTATTTCTCCATTTTCTGGAATGAGTGGGTTTGTTTTGTACTTTTTTTGTAGTATGTAACTGCATGCCGTGGAAAACAAGACATAACAAATATGAAAATATGGTATAGATGGCAATATGTTTATATTACAACTTTTGTGTTGAAAAACTAAGGAAAAAACACCTTTTTCATATTGTTTGTGAAAGAGCATGTCAGAGGTAGAGCCGTTGCTATAAATACCGTGTGTAGTGTTGCTATGAGTGGCTACTATGAATATGTATCATTTGTTAAGGACTTGTAAGGCTATCGCACAGTATTAGAAGTCAAGTGATGGCGTTTTAATATTTAATACAGACCGCTTCCAGCCTCGGTGAGTTCTGTAATTGCATTTGATGTGGAATTTTTTTTTTGTTTCACGCTGTTCTTCGGTGAGTCTCTTGAAAGCAGACTGCCATTTCTTTAGTTGGCAATAGTAAAATGTGTTGATGTATGCAGCTTTTTTTTTTTTTTTTTTTTTTTTTTTAACTAGACAAGCATAGTTCAGTCCAACAAAGTAATTCTCTAGTTAATTTTGTTATAATGTGTGAATACAAAAATATCAAAACAATTGGGAATTTGTTGAAATTTTATTTTGGTGATATGTACAATTAAAAATTAAGTCGTTAAGTAAGTAATGAGGCATGACAGGGTGTGTGATATACTGTAGTATCGCCATGCCACGGGTGCGTTGCATTCACAAGCCAAAACCTAGTGGCTTCAACTGCCTGGGGCTTGGTGATATTAGAGCATATCACACACCCTGAAGTACCTTACTGCGCTTATCAATCAATCAATCAATAAATCAATCCATTTTTATTTTATATAGCGCCTTTCTTAGTGGACCACCATCACAAAGCGCTTTACAAGATGCAGTAAAAACAAGAAAATCCATACATCTTCAAATACAGAAAAATGCATAATACATGACATACAGTAAAAAAAAAAACAATGCATAAAACATTAAATACAGTGTATTTAATGTGCATAGTGCATAATACATGATAGTAACATAATATGTGAAATAGTAGCAGCAGCTAATAGCATATATCAGGCTTAAAGAGCATGGAAAGCAAGAGAGAAAAGGTGGATCTTAAGAGCTGATTTAAAGCGAGCGATGGTGGGAGCATCACGCACCAAAGCTGGGAGAGAGTTCCAAAGAGTCGGAACCATGAAGCTAAATGAGCGTTGTCCAAGTGTGGTGCACTTTTGCTTGGGGATGGCAAGCAGGCCAGAGTCAGAGGACCTCGGCTTGCAGGCAGGGACATAGCGGGTCAGCAGGTTGAAGAGGTACTCAGGATGTGTGATGAAGGGCATTGTAGGTGAGCAGGAGAGTTTTGAACATAATCCTGAACTTTACAGATAGCCAGTGCAACTGGACAAGACAGGGGGTGATGCGATCATGTTTTTTTTACATCTGGTAAGGATCTTGGCTTCAGCATTCTGAACTAGCTGCAGTTTATGGTGCATGGCAAAATATCTCCACGTCTGTGAGGGAAAGGTAGGGATGGACTTTGGAGACGTTTAGAAGATGGTAGAAGGAAGATTTGACCACAGAGGAGATTTGGGCATCAAAGAAGAGGTTGCTGTCAAGAAGTACACCAAGGCTTCATACTGTGGGGAAAGGCAGCAGCAGACAGTTTCCGAGGTTCAGGGCAGATATATTGAGATTCTTACGTTGAGTTTTAGATCCTACTAGAAGGAGTTCAGATTTGCTAGTGTTCAGCTGAAGAAAATGTATTGGAATACTACTGCTTTTTGCAATGGTGTATATTTCAGACTCATTCTAAATTTCACATGCACTTCAGTTTCCCAAAAGGTCAACATTTACATAAATCTGGTTATTATTATATTATCTGGATTTTTATTGCAATAAAATGGATGCTATTATTTGTTCATTGTTATTTTCAAAATTCTAGTGGCATATGGATATCTGCCAGTGATGTTCCCCTTTTTGAAAAGAAGTGCTGACCTAGGGTGATATGTTGTAATATCAACACTCCCATGTGACCTGTTTTGACCAATCAGGATAGAGTGTTTAAAAGACCCATTTTACAAGGACACTGCAATTACATTCAAAGCAGTGTCATGTTTGGTTTTGCAACATTCTGCATTTCAATCAGCAATCAAAATTCTGGAAAACAAGATTTTATTGCTTTTCTGTTACAGTGCATGATTGTTATTCCACAATAAGTTGGACTGTTGGTCTCGTCCAGATAGTGAAGAGGAATGGAATGGGATACCTATCCATGCTGTTGATACTAAATCAGAATCATTTAAGGCCCTGACACCATTTTGCAGTCAACTGTCTACTAGGAACTGGCTGTGCACTGAGGGCCTCCTCTCACTCATACATACATTCATTTGATTTCACTTTTTTCTTCTAATGTTAATGTTTTTCCCTGTTTATTCTAATATCGTCTGTTTAGCCTTGTCAGTAGCTTAGCATGTCATATGTGCTGTCTGTGCTAATGAGCTTTGCTGTAGCATGATTTCTTTCAATTTTATTTGAACTCAGTCCATGTCTTGAAAAGGTGTTGTGAATATTTAATTAATTTGCTACTAGGAGGTGTAGCAGTGAGATTATTAGGTGGCAGCAGTGAGATTCAGAGTATTAGGTGGAGGTGGTGGGATTTTAAGTTTGGGTTTAATGCGACTGCAACTATTGCTTGGCTCTTTTGAAAAACAAAATGCAAAGCTTCTGTTTCTATCCATAATAATGCAAACAGACAGTAACCCTACCTCTGGGCTGGGCACATGCCCCAGCTGTTCATTTTATCTGTCTCTTTCCACACTCACCCCTGGGTGTTGTGCTCTTAAAAATTCTGAATATTTTGGTAGGGATCTGGGATCAGGCCTAAACTCAAAATGCCTGGGGTTGTTATAAAAGTCCACTAAGCTGATGTTGAGTTGGAATTAGTTTACTTGTTTAATAGCAGAATTGCTTTTTGCCACTTTAATCTAGTCTTCCAGTGTGGCAAAGTGGTTGATAGTGTGCAGGCGTATTTAATAAACATTAAATAAAAGTAGAAACAATCATTCATAATAAACAAAATAAAATACACCATGTTTCCACTGTAGGACTAATATATAATGCCCCCTAAACTGTAATATTGCCATTTGCTACATTAAATCACACAATCTCCTCTTCAGACTCATCTCCAGGGCATATAATCTCCTCTTGTTCGTCTTGTGTTTCCATCCTGATTTCATCACTGCACTTTCTGCCATCCATAAATTCTGGTCTCCTGCACCTAAGGCTAGCAACATGCCACAGCTCAATTGTTGGGTTTGGGTCAGACTTTTTTTATCTGTGGAGCTACAAGTTGAACCATGAGCAAGTCTGAGAGAGTATCACACTTCAGACTCTACTGCCAATCACTTTTCACTTGCTTCATTATATTGAAGCCTTGTTCGCATTCAGCTGTGGAAGCTGGCAGGCACAGGATGAGACCCACCAGGTCCAACAGGGAGGAGCACTGATCCCTGTGCATCCTACGTACCTTAGGCCAGGAGAGCTTCTTCAGAGCCTCTGGTGTGAATGTTGATTGGTGGTAGATCCTGGACTTTAGAACAGTCCATTGATCAGGGATCTCATCTACATTGACCCCAGAGGAAGTCAATATTGGCCTGAAGTGCTCTACAAGACATTCGATCTCTGACTCGCCCACCTCTGCAATGTTTGCTGGACTTGGCCAAGTTCTGAAGTCTACCACTTTTGTGGCACACAAGACTCCAGTGCCTACATCCTGGAACCTGTTATCCATGCTGCTTGTCAGCCCATCTAACAATTTGTCCTTTGATAATGCAAAGGAGCTTTCAGTGTCACAGTTTGACAAACTGACACCCTCAAAGCAAGTGTTGGCCAAGACAACTTTCAACATGGGGCCAGGCCTGGATTTCTATTTTTGAATCACGGCCTGGGTCAATGACAGTGCACTGTGAACCTCTGCCACAGTAATTGTTGTCTTTTGCAAATTGCTCAGGTGAGTTAGAGCATCATGCAGGAAACAGCTAAATTTCACAACCCCGCCTGCTGTAGCAGTGCTGTAAAATGTTCGAGCTTTGTTCTGCTGCACACCCTGGACGCCTTCAGCATCTGGTGATTGAATCTAAAATGTAAAGCAAGAAATCCATATAAAATTACTCATTAAACTGTCAGTTAAAGAGAAAGTTTAAATACGATAGTTAAACTGAATATCTACCTGCTCTAGGTGCTGTACGATGCCCTTGTACCCCCTCAGGAAATGGTCAAGGGCTCTCAGGAAGTAGGAAACCCACTTTGGACCTCCCACTCGAGTGGGTACGAGTGGGTTCTATCCAAGGACTCGGTAATTGTTTGGTTTGCCCTGTTCAGTGGGCTGTTATAATAGAAGTAATATAAGCCCATCAAGAGCCCTTCCACTTTCTGGTACAGGGTCTTGGTTTTAATGGCATCAGCAAAAACTAATTCAAGACGGTGAGTCATGCAGTGAATTCCTAAAACATAGGATTTGTCACCACAAAGCCTGCTGACAACACCACTCTTTGCCTCTGTCATGACAGAGGCACCATCAGTACCACAAGCCACCAGCTTTTCTTTCCATAACACATCAGAGCCACTACTGCCATCAACCTTTCTCTTGAGGGAACATATCGATTCCGATATATGTTTGGCATCTACCTTTTTCACAGATTGAATACCTACAAACTGCACTTGCACCTTCCCTGCTTGACTGAGTCACACATATAGCAGCTCCTCTTCCATGACTGCACTGTCTGTGGACCCATCTCACATCACTGACAAGAACTTTGCAGTTTCAATCTTTTCCTGTAGCTGCCTCCTCTCTGCCTCCGCAATGTAGTGCATAAAGGCTTGTGCCTGCATGGCATTCCCATAGGTGCTCCCTAGATTTAGACCTTTCTGTTCATCTAACCTATAGAGATCAAATTAATTACTATTAATTCATAGTAATTTAAAACAAGCTGTAGTACAGTCACCCATATTCAATATTCCAACCAATTATGTGTGTGTTTTTATTATATATATATATATATATATATATATATATATATATATATATATATATATATATATAATATAAACGGAAGTAGGTAATAATAATAATAATAATAATAGTGTTGTAGTGGAGGCACTCGCTTTGCTTCTGCACACTAATTGGACTAGTGGGTGCTGAGAGTCCAGCAGCACACACACAGACAGAAAGCAAGAGGCAGGAGACAGATAGAAAAGGGGAAAGGGGGAGAGGCTCGTACTCAGCCGTTCACGCTCACATTCGCTACCACCAGTCAATCTTAGATGGGTGTTACTGAAGTGTCTCATTACATACTGACCGCACCACTTTGGATAACATGTAGCGATGACGTCAGCCCCTGCTGACAGACCCGGAAGACAGACACACAGGCAGGGAAATGTGTTTAAGCGCTACGGCGCATATTTAAAATACAAATATAAAAGAAAAGGCAGCAAAAAAAACAAAAGTACAGATAATAATTTTGACACTTCATGGTCTTTGATTGACTCTAATTTAAAGTTTTTTGTCCCGATTACAAAATTATTTTTTCGATTTTTCTCCAGGGCATATAATCGGCATTCTGAGCAGAACGTGGTTTGGTCTGCACTGTCTTAAATGAGCCAATTATGACTTTGTGTGCTGATGTCATCCACTTTCCATTTCTCATGGAATTTTCAGGCACTTTTCTTTTTTCCCCTCTGTTTGCTGCTCCTCCTCATCTATCTGTTTCCTCTTTTCAGCAGGCTTACTAACCCCTGCGAAATGTCTCCACATTTTTACTGTTTCGTCTAGTAGTAATTTTGTAGTGTGCTTCTGTTTTGCAGCGAGGTATTTATTTTTCCTCAGGCTACACCTGTATTCCATTAGCCAGTGACATTGGCCCTGATGCAGTAAGCGGTGGTGTATCAATGACTTAGAGGAGCATTGGTGGTAAAATATTTTGCGCATAGTTTTGAACATTCAATTAACAGGGGACACTAAATTTCCATAGTGAAAAAAAAAAAAAAAAAAAAAAAAAGCAGTAGCCATTACCCGCCAGTGTGGCTAGTAAGATCGCGGTTGGCGGGTGCTAATTTTATGCACTGAGCATCAGTTCCCTGATGGTCACTGATCTGTGCAAAGAACTTGGAATACGCACATTGTTTTTATTTTTTTGCACCGTCACACTCAGGGTAGAACAGTGGTTCTGCCTGAGAAATGTAGTGTAAATAATAATAATAATAATAATAATAATAATAATAATAATAATAATAATAATAATAATAATAATATATGATGTGTAGAATGACTTTCATCAGTGTTTCAAGCACTCAACAGGATTCTTTCACAATTGCTTAGATTTTATTTCAAAGCCCAGACTAAATTGTCGGCTATATTGTATTGATTTCAATACGCCGCATAAACTGCGAGTCTGGCGGTTGAAGAAGCAAGTGCTTGTAACGTATTCATTTTACAATTCTGCAGCTGAAACATCGTATGGGTATGTAACTCAAATATTTAGTAACATTTCAGAACAGACAGGCACGAGATATTCACATACGCAGAGATATTTATATTTGAATTGCAAAAGCCGTTCAAAAAGCGTCTATGGCTGTGCTAGTGTTAAGTCAGTTATAAATGTGATGTGGCTTCTGTGTTTGACAAAGTTTAATTTTATTTAAAAAACCATGTGGGGAACTATGCTTTTTAATCAACATCCAGGCACCATTGGATTTATTTTCCAGCATCTTTATTTTTTTCATTTTAAAATTCCCTATAAGTTGGTTTCTGACTTGTCTGCTAAGGTGTCTGTAGCTCTGGTGAGCAACCAAAATATTTGTGCATATTGCTATAAAAAAACTGCTTGAAATTTGCATTTGTCAATAGCCAATCACTTAACCCAGAATTCTAGTCTCTTGAACCAGCTGTACTAAAATTACTGTAACAGCTTTGACCAGTGCTTTTTTTTTTTCAACATGCACTACTCGTTCAATAACTCACACTGCTGAGCAAAGATGTATTCAATAACTGCTTAAAATCACATTGTGATTCATCTGTATTGCATCCCTATCCTTGAGAACCACACATGCCTGGCAGAATGTTAAGATGTGCCATACATTGCAGGTTAAACAAAGCAATGATTGGGATCGATATGTTGGCTTATTATAAATGTGCTGGTACAGAGGTAGAAATCCATCGACTTTCAAGAAAAATAATCATTTGTGACGAAACAAAACTGAAGCTGTTGTGTTAGTGTGAAAGCACAAACATGGCTTCTGCATTCTACCCCACAGGTTGCTCAGTGCTTCAGCACAGTGTTCGTGAACCTTTGAGATCCTGTGAGGATGAAAGACAATATTTAATTGTTTAAGGGCTATCATTCTATGGCAGCCAAAGATTTTCTGGTCTGTAGAATAAGGGCACCTGAACCAAATACAAGGATGTACCACATAGACATTGAAACCTGTTTTGGGTGGAATGCTACTACAGGGGCTTGTAGAGTAATAATATTAATCCTTATTCCCACCACTAACTCCTGGTATTTAGATCCTATGGTTCCCTGGTGCTATAGATGTCCTAATATGAATTCTTACAGTAGATACTATTTTTTTATTGATCTGACACTGTACATAGTTCAGTCATACTTTGACTTGATAAGATTACATTTTATATGTAGACCAACACTATATTGGAGGCTACAGAAAATTATAAAACATACAAATCAATAAATCAATGTAACGACTATATAGTTGTCTGAAAGGGTAGGAACAGTGAGCAGCAGAGTACTGTGGAATAAGAGGCAGTGTACTAGACAGACCAATGTCATTTGAAAACATGAAATAAAAATGAGAGGAATGTGTTGTATGCCTTTTTAAGGGTCCACTTGCAAGCAACATTTAAAAAAAAAAAAAAAGTAGAAACAGTGAAAATTGCCTCCAAACTGTGCTGCTCTTTGATAACACTGATGGTGTTTGCAGGTCATATTTATTGACATAGGCCCATGATGAACAAAAACCTTCACTTTCCCTTTACTCACACTAAAATAAGTGTGTCTGCTGGGACACAAGAGTGGAAAGGTGACTTTCATCCTGTCATGAATATTAAAACACCTCGCTTGACTTATTGAGAGATCTCACTCATCACTCTCCAAAGACTTTTTGAAACCATCCAGGTGCATAAAAGCATAAGGTTATAAGAAGTTACAGTTCAACACAATTAGTGTGAGTAGTGTCTCTGTAAATGGCCGTGTACAGTACGAACAATTATGTTTCCAAAGATGTAATTGCTCTAAAATGTGTTTAATACATAAAATGTCAAAACTATTGAAAACATATTTACTTAAAACAATATAAATGAAAATAAGTTTTCTTTACTTATTATTATTTTTAAAACGTTAATAGAAACTGAGATCTTTCTTTAATCTAAAGTAGAACCAGATTTTGAGACCTTTATTTGCATAATAATGCTTTTATTGTTTTTATCTTAAAAATTGTTATGTGGCAGTTAAATATGTAATCCAACCTGTACTTTACCTGCCAGGATAAGAGTTCAAATTCATATGCCAAGTAGGGTGGCTAGCTGTGACAATGCAAGAGACTGATGTGGGAGGAATGTGGGTGGATTTGTTAACGCATATGATTTTTAATTTATGTACACCGATTATTATCCCACACTGGGAATATTTCATTTCAAGCAATATTAACTTCATATGAACCATTTTTTGCACAAGTAATAACATGTATCTTGTGTTGGAGTAAACGGAGGCTGATCTGCGTGTCTGATTATGATGAAACCGCCTAAGGATCTTCATTAGTATAAGGTACTGAGTGCATCATAAACTGGGGGTATGTGGAGGTTGTCTATCTATTGCTCCATCTAGCTATATGTCATACTCATTTACATATATCCAGAGACTCGCTTGTTAGGCTGCATAGAGAGTCCTGTTGGAATTCCACCTGACAATCTGAGTTAAATATTTCCTTTGCAAGATTCCCTCTAATCTGTCACACAGAGAACTGATTGGGGACCAACATAAAGAAATAATGCCACTCTAGAGCGCAGTCCCTTCAAAGATATTTTAATAACAGTTATTAGAAACCAAAGGCTGAACCATGGCGAGGCGGCATTGAAAACTATGAAAATTAAGTTATTTTGAAATCTTTCTTTATGGACTGTAAATTTTACAGGGCTATCTCGGTGGTATTGCCATGCTTGGCTGTGCTTAACTGCTTTCACCACGGTGTAGGAAAATTGCATAGTGCATCCTTGCCTGGCTGTTTCTCTCTCTGTCTGTGATACGCAAAGTAACCCTGTCCACCAGGTTCTGTAAAGGAGCTGATAAAGATCCCATTGCCAGGAATCCCAGCTCTCAGTTTTCTGAATCTATTTCTGAAATGGAGCCAGCTGTCAGTATCCTGGGAACATAGCCTGAAGGAGCAGCTCCTTATAAGGAATGCCAGTCAATTGGGCCACTTTGTTTCAGTTCCATTCATTCCTGATACAGATGAGAATGCACAGTCAACACCTTCAGATAGCTTGGTCTAGGGATTTCAGTGTGTATATCTTGTCTGGATCGAAGCCAGGCACAGACTTACTGTGTGCGTGACCTTGGTTTTAAAGCTAACAAGAACCACAACAATTGCATCAAGCGCTTCTCGTATTGAGCAGTGGCTATTGGCCTGGATATATTGCTTCATGCTACCTGTTCCAGTACTTCTTAACATTTGTATATGTAATTGTAATGGGGGGGGGGGGGGGGGGGGATTTGTGCCGACTCTTCTGGTGCTTTCCTAGTGCTGCAGGAAGAGGGCAGCGGCATTACAATATCCGCCTGTCGGTCATGGCAGTGACACGGAGAGGTGGGAGAGTGGGTGTGTGGGCTTTCCCTCTCTCTGAGTGGGGAGAGACAGGTCTTGGGGGGATTGCTAGCCCTCTAAAATAACGTTCTGCTGTTCCCTCAGGTCTGCCCCTTTAAGAAGTGCCAAGCTTGCAGAAGCTCTGGTCCAGGACCAAGAACGTCCATGAGAAAAAAGAATATCTAAAGAGAAGAAAACAAAAAAATGTAGTGGTAGCGGGGAAACCTTGGGCAGACCCCATCAGTATATAGATAGCAGGCTGAGGGAGCAGCAAGTGTAGGATGGGGACCCGGGCCATGTGGGTAGCGACGGCCGGGGTAACACTATCGAGTGCAGCACCTTTATTTTGTAGTTTTATTTTCCCTTTTTCTTTTTCTTTTTGTTTTTGATTATTCTTTTGAGCACCTGCAAGTGTGCCCGCATTTGAACTGTTTACCAACATTGGTATTCCTGTGGTTCTGTCTACCATCACTGGTAGTCAGGCCATGGACACCAGCTAAATAAAACTGGGCACCTGTACAGTGTTTCAACTACATCCTTCTGTCTCCCGTTTGTCAGTGATTTACCCACCACCCTTCCACAGTAATATACAGTCAATCTTGATTAAGCTAAGGAACATAAGGAGACATTTTGGACATTAAAAACTGGGCATGGAGTACTTCCAGTCCCTTACTGCTGAACTTTTTTTATGCAATATTAATGGCCAACAATGTGGATCAGCATCTCATGATGCCTTTTAATGGAAAAGAAACATCTGTAGGAAATCAGTGTAAAATCAGTGTTAAAATTAAAGGTTTTAAGTAGATAGAGAAAAATATGTGGGCTGAGGCAAAGCAAGTACAATCACATGATATCATGGGTGAGACTACCAAGGCAGTGATGGCCAGAATTACTGTATCAACCCTATTATTTTAATAATATTAGTTGCCGTATAGGTCTGAATGCTCGTGAGATAATCAAACAATTTGATAGTACCCCAGTTGACAAAGACTCAATCTGCAAAAGTAAAGCCTCCTTTGTTTTTCCCCTGATATATTTATCTATTGTAATACTGTGACAGAAATATAATGAATCTTGGTTGTACATCTCAATCCTGACCTGTGAGGGTGCTAAGTAGCGAGGACAGAGCTCTTTGGACAGGCTGGCCTGACAGTTCTTTGACAGGGTCAGGAAGTCAGTCAGTCTGGAAGAAGGCGAGACTCTGTTGCAAGAATGTATTGACCCGGAAGGGAAACAACGTAGAAGCTGCAGATTGTAGAGACAGCTGTACTCATTCACCAAGGAGTCACTTGGTTTTTGTTTGTTTGTGCTTGTTAGTAATTATCTTTGTTTGTAAACCACCAGACAGCTAACACGTATCCAGAGCTGTCGCCTTGGGCCAGCACAAAGCCGGAGCAACACTTCACTACAGTCACAAAATAAATTGCTATCACCCACCACAAGCACTACTGCACACAGCCGGACTGCTGACCCTGGCTAGTATTATTTTGGGGCGGATTGTGTGTATTTATTATTTGGGCTGCAATCCCTGTCTTTTCAGTCTCCGTGCTTTACACATTGGTGTGTATTGCCAGAGCTTATTGTTTGGTTGCCAGACCGGGAGTTATAAATAAAAAAAACCCTTTTTCCAAATGGATTACAGTTTTCGGTTTGTGTTTGTTCTTGCACTGCATCACCTCTGTACCTGTTCTCAATTAGCAACCACTTTGCCACATGTGGTGTCAGACATGGGAAATGGATCACAACACTCTAGTGGAGCTGCTGGATAGCAGACAGGACACAGAGGAGAGAAGGATCGCTACATTGCGCTCATTCAATGGGTAGGGCTGGCATTTCACAGCACCAGTCTCTACCTCAACACCAACAATATTAGCACCGAAGACTCGGGCCATGACCCAGAGGAAGGAGTTCTGGGCAAGTCAACTGGAACCCTGACTGATCGGGGAGGCTAAGGCAGCCTACCAGGCTATGAGCGACCTCAACACTGCCAGCGATGACCTGGTCAAGCTGGCCATTCTCCACCACCACAACGTAATGCCCGAGACTCACCGTGTATGGTTCAGGGAGTTCCGAAGATCCCCGGAGACACGCCCCAGGGTGGTTGCGGAGCGGTTGTGTGACCACATGGAACACTGGCTGACCCCTGAGAAGAAAACCAACCTGCAAATGGGGGAAACAGTGGTTATGGACCAGTTCTGCTATGTGGTCGCCGCCGATACCCAGACCTGGAAGACGCCGTGAAACTGATCGAGGATTTCGAGGACTCCCTAGTCTTCGCCTGGACCGGGATACTACCGGGATACCTGGGATACTGAACATCTGGCCAGGTCATGCCCCGTTGCCATGGAGTGTGACGTGGCCACATGCAATTGGGCACCTGAGATTAGGTAAACGCGGGGAAAATGGTCGGGAGAGGCCTTGTATGATTGATGTGGTTTTACGTAATGTGAAAACCCACGCATTAGTGGATATGAGATTTGAGCAAACCTTAATTGGAACAGCTCTCTTGGGCGGTGTGTCCTGGTGGCCACGAGGTTAGGTGGCCATCTCCTGTATCCATGGAGACACGGCGACATACCCCACCCTAAAAGTATATTTATCGGTAGGACCAATAAAACATCACCTGGTAGCAGGGGTGGTGGAAAGGTTTCCACACCCAGTTATTCTGGGCCGAGACTGGCCAATATTCAAAGAATTAATGCAAATAATGGCAGTCTCAGCCACACACATAAATGTGGCAGAAAAAAAGAAAAGGAAACGAATTGGTGATGTGTTTCCTTTTCCAGCTGAAATGTTTTCTTCTCTTTTCAGTCCTAGAAAAATGAATAAGGAGAGAAGAACCGCAAAATAGGAGGGAGCATCACTAAGACAAGGCTGGGGTCTGGTGGGAGAGTGCTGTAATGGTAACAAATGCCAATCAAAGGAAGTCAGAACACTGTGTAACCAAGAGGGTGAGATTACTGGGCCATCCAGGGCAGATGCTACTCTGGCCCCTCTCAATATACCGGACATATGGTACTCAAGCAGGGACACAGTGTGGGGCCAACATTCTATTGGCTAGGTCTTCGTACTGATGTGTCGAGATATGTAGCCACATACCCAGACTGCCAGTGAGTAACGCTGGGTCGAGTGCGCCCCGTCCCTTTGGTTCCACTGACGATTATTTCCACTCCTTTTAAATGCATTGCAATGGACATAGTGGGCCCTTTGCTACCTTCTGACTCCGCGTATATGCATGTATTAGTAGTGGTAGATTATGCAACGCGATACCCAGAGGTAGTTCCATTGAGATCCACTAGTGCCGCTGCAATAGTTACCGAGTTAGTGCAGATTATGGCTAGAGTAGGGATCCTAAAGGATATCTGGACTGATCATGAACAAACTTTTTGTCTAAAACGTTACAGCAAGTATATAAAATATAAAAATATGTCCCATCAGGACATCTGTTTATAATCCACAGACCGACGGCTTGGTGGAACGTTTTCATCAGACCTTGAAGTCCACTATGAGATGATTTGTAATGCAAGAGCAAAAATATTGGGCATCGCTTCTTCCCTACCTCCTTTTTGCAGAGAGAGAGGTGCCGACAGCGTTCTTCCCCTGTTAGCTCTTGTACTGCCAACAGCCTCGCTGCATCCTAGATCTGCTGAGAGGGGGGTGCATGTGCTCCTACTCCAGAGGTCGCCTAAATTTGGATGATCGTTTTGCCCAGGACAACCTCAGATCGGCTCAGCACCAACAGCAGCAGCATTACAATAAAAATGCAGGAATTCAAACTTTTCGACCAGGAGACAAGATAATGCTGCTACTTCTCTCATTAGAATAGAAATGTTCTAAATGGCAGGGGCCATATGAAGTGACTTGGGCTATAGGGAAGGTGAATTATGAAATTAGACAGCCCGATCGGCGTAATGAGCGTGAAATTTACCATGAACATTTATTAAAGTCCTGACAGGCAAGAGAGGTCTTATTTATAACCCAGATGCTTACTGTATGCCTCGTCGACAAAATTTTAGACAGACTGGGAAAGGAGAAGTTTATCTTGACTCTTGACCTGACAAAGGGATATTGGCAGATCCTCTTAACACGCAGTTCTAGAGAGAAAACCGCATTTTCAACACCAGAACATAAGAACATAAGAAAGTTTACAAACGAGAGGAGGCCATTCGGCCCATCTTGCTCATTTGGTTGTTGGTAGCTTATTGATCCCAGAATCTCATCAAGCAGCTTCTTGAAGGATCCCAGGGTGTCAGCTTCAACAACATTACTGGGGAGTTGATACCCTCACAATTCTCTGTGTAAAAAAGTGCATCCTATTTTCTGTTTTGAATGCCCCTTTGTCTAATCTCCATTTGTGACCCCTGGTCCTTGTTTCTTTTTTCAGGCTGAAAAAGTCCCTTGGGTCGACACTGTCAATACCTTTTAGAATTTTGAATGCTTGAATTAGGTCGCCACGTAGTCTTCTTTGCTCAAGACTGAACAGATTCAATTCTTTTAGCCTGTCTGCATATGACATGCCTTTTAAGCCTGGAATAATTCTGGTCGCTCTTCTTTGCACTCTTTCTAGAGCAGCAATATCTTTTTTATAGCGAGGTGACCAGAACTGCACACAATATTCAAGATGAGGTCTTACTAGTGCATTGTACAGTTTTAACATTACTTCCCTTGATTTAAATTCAACACTTTTCACAATGTATCCGAGCATCTTGTTAGCCTTTTTTATAGCTTTCCCCATATTGTCTAGATGAAGACATTTCTGAGTCAACAAAAACTCCTAGGTCTTTTTCATAGATTCCTTCTCCAATTTCAGTATCTCCCATATGATATTTATAATGTACATTTTTATTTCCTGCATGCAGTACCTTACACTTTTCTCTATTAAATGTCATTTGCCATGTGTCTGCCCAGTTCTGAATCTTGTCTAGATCATTTTGAATGACCTTTGCTGCTGCAACAGTGTTTGCCACTCCTCCTACTTTTGTGTCGTCTGCAAATTTAACAAGTTTGCTTACTATACCAGAATCTAAATCATTAATGTAGATTAGGAATAGCAGAGGACCTAATACTGATCCCTGTGGTACACCACTGGTTACCACACTCCATTCTGAGGTTTTTCCTCTAATAAGTACTTTCTGTTTTCTACATGTTAACCACTCCCTAATCCATGTACATGTGTTTCCTTGAATCCCAACTGCGTTCAGTTTGAGAATTAATCTTTTGTGCGGGACTTTGTCAAAAGCTTTCTGGAAATCTAAATAAACCATGTCATATGCTTTGCAATTATCCATTATCGATGTTGCATCCTCAAAAAAATCAAGCAAGTTAGTTAGACACGATCTCCCTTTCCTAAAACCATGTTGACTGTCTCCCAGGACCCTGTTACCATATAGGTAATTTTCCATTTTGGATCTTATTATAGTTTCCATAAGTTTGCATATAATAGAAGTCAGGCTTACTGGTCTGTAGTTACCTGGTTCAGTTTTGTTTCCCTTTTTGTGGATCGGTATTACGTTTGCAATTTTCCAGTCTGTCGGTACCACCCCTGTGTCAAGAGACTGCTGCATGATCTTGGTTAGCGGTTTGTAAATTACTTCTTTCATTTCTTTGAGTACTACTGGGAGGATCTCATCCGGCCCAGGGGATTTGTTTATTTTAAGAGCTCCTAGTCCCTTTAACACTTCTGCCTCAGTTATGCTAAATTTATTTAAAACTGGATAGGAACTGGATGACATGTGGGGCATGTTGTCAGTATCTTCCTTTGTAAAAACTTGTGAAAAGTAATCATTTAATATATTTGCTATTTTTTTTTTCTTCATCTACGATTTTGCCATTTGTATCTCTTAAACATTTAATCTCCTCTTTGAATGTTCACTTGCTGTTGTAATATTGGAAAAACATTTTGGAATTGGTTTGAGCTCCCTTAGCAATGTTCATTTCTATTTTTCTTGGCCTTTCTAACTTCCTTTTTGACTTGCGTTTGCAGTTCTGTGTACTCTTTCTGTGTACTTTCTTTTTGGTCCTTTTTTAATGCTCTGTAAAGTGCCTTTTTTTGCTGAATATTTTTTTTTAATTGATCTATTAAACCATTTTGGCAATTTAGTTTTACATTTAGATTTGTCTACTTTAGGGATGTAATTGTTTTGTGCATCTAGTACTACATTTTTGAAGAACAACCATCTTCTTCTGTGGGTGTTTTCTCTATTTTACTCCAATCTACTTCTGTTAGTCTCTGTTTCATGCCTTCATAGTTTGCTTTTCTAAAATTGTAAACCTTAGCTTTAGTCATTACTTTTGGGGTTTTAAAAAACACTTCAAATGAGACCATGTTGTGGTCTGAGTTTGCCAGTGGTTCTCTGACCTCTGTTTTAGTTATTCTGTCTTCATTATTTGAAAAGACTAAATCAAGGCATGCCTCCCCTCTAGTCGGTGCCTTGACAAATTGTGTTAGGAAGCAGTCATTTGTCATTTCCACCATTTCTATTTCATCCTTCGTGCTACCCACCGGGTTTTCCCATTTTATTTGGGGGAAATTGAAATCCCCCATTAGTATGGCTTCTCCTTTGCTACACGCATTTCTAATGTCATTGTATAACAGATTATTTTGCTCACCGTCTGAATCTGGCAGTCTATAGCATACTCCTATTATTATTCTGTTTTGAATTTTTGTTCACTATTCTGACTCATATTGATTCGGCTTTATTTTCTTTGTCCAGGTTTAACACCTGGGCTTCAAGACTGTTTCTTATGTATAGCGCTACCCCTCCTCCTCTTCTGTCCTGCCTGTCTTTCCTATACAGTGTATACCCACAAATATTATATTCGTCCCCATCACTCTCAGACAACCAAGTTTCTGTAACACCTATCACATCATAGTTACCTGTTAGTGCAGTAGCTTCAAGTTCTAGAATTTTGTTTCTGATACTTCTAGCATTTAGATAAATACATTTAATGGTTGTCTTACCTGAGTTGTTGTTCTTGTTTTGATGCGGTCTCCCTTCTGTTTTTTTGTTGATTTCTCCCCCCTTCCTTTCTAGTTTAAATGCTTCTGAACCTGCTCGAGGATCTTTTCTCCAAGTAGATTGGTTCCCTTTTTATTTAAGTGCAGTCCGTCCCGTCTATACAGATAGTCCTTGTTGTAGAATGTGGTCCAATGATCAAGATAGGTGAAGCCTTCCCGTGTGCACCACATCTTCAGCCATGCTTTTTGATTAATTATTTCCAGCTGTCCATATGGTCCTTTGCAAGGTGCCGGTAATATACCAGAAAATACCACAGTTTTGGTTTTCTCTTTTAATTTCCTTCCTAGCTCGCTGAATTTGTTTTGCAGGGATTTTGGTCTGTCTCTTCCAATGTTGTTTGTACCGATGTGGACGACTACTACCGGGTCGTCTCCTGTTCGTTCTAGGAGCCTGTCCACGTTCTCAGTGATGTGCTTGACCGAGGCTACCAGAAGGCAGCACACTGTTGTAGTAAGGGGGTCCAAACTGCTAATTGAACTTGCTGTGTTTCTCAATATGGAGTCCCCAACAATCATGACCTCCCTTCTTTTTGCTGTCTGGTCACCACTGTCAGTGGGGTCCTGGATGTTGTTCCTTTCATTCTCTTGTTGTTGGTTCTGCTCATCAAAATTCTGAAGTGACTCAAATTTGTTGGTTGTTTCGATTTCTGGTGGTTGTGTTTGACTAAGTTTCTTTTTTTCCCTGCTTCTGCCTTCCTGAACCCAGCTGTTCTGACCTTCTATCTATCCGGTGGCTTTCAGTCTGTTAGGGGTGATGCAGACTTCCATGAATTGTGGGTGTGCCAGTTTCTGAAGATCCTGTTGCTGTCTCACTTCTTCGAGCTCCATTTCTAGCATACTTATTAGTTTATGCAAATCCTGGATCGCGCGGCACTTTACGCACACTTGGTTTAGCTCCACTGGGTTTTCTCGGATTTCCCACATCAAGCAGATGTCACAGATTACTGGCTTGAAGACCATGTTGAGGAATTTTTTTTTTTGAAGTTTAGTTTCTTCTGCAGCCGTCAACCTGCTTTCAAACTGCTTCTAAACTGCTCTGTACTTTTCCACGCCTGTATTTCTCCCACTCGCTGTCGCTTCCACTCGCTGTCGCTGGGAAGACTGCCTCGTTTAACTGCGTTGTTCTGTGTCTCAGAACGGTGCTGAATTTGAATCAGCTGCTCCGAGTTTCAGCTTGTTTGTTATCAGAAAAACACACGCGGCTGTTTGACTTTGAGCTGCTGCTGTGTTTCCCCAAAGTCCTCTGTTTTCTGATTAAAGCAATTCAAGATGCAATTTCTCCTTACTGCTTCTAAACTGCTCTGTACTTTTCCACGCCTGTACTTCTCCCACTCACTGTCGCTTCCACTCGCTGTCACTGGGAAGACTGCCTCATTTAACTGCGTTGTTCTGCTGTGCTGTCGGCTCCTCCCCTCGCCCGTGTCTCAGAACGGCGCTGAATTTGAATCAACTGCTCCGAGTTTCAGCTTGTTTGTTATCAGAAAAACACACGCGGCTGTTTGACTTTGAGCTGCTGCTGTGTTTCCCCAATGTCCTCTGTTTTCTGATTAAAGCAATTCAAGATGCAATTTCTCCTTACTGCTTCTAAACTGCTCTGTACTTTTCCACGCCTGTACTTCTCGCTGTCGCTTCCACTCGCTGTCGCTGGGAAGACAGAAGGGCTGTTTCAGGAGGCTGTTTCATTTCATTTCAAAACCATTCCATTTGGCCTACATGGTGCGTCTGCTGCCTTTCAGAGACTAATGAACCAGGTTTTATGCCCACATCATGAATATGCATCAATGTATATTGTTGATGTGGTGATTTACAGCTCCACCTGGCGACAGCATTTGGCTAGGATTACAGCCATCCTTCAGTCTCTAAGGGCAACCCGGTTAACAGTTCGTTTGCCAAAACAGAGACTCAATATTTGGGATTTTTAATGAGAAATGGAAGGTTAAGACCTGTGGTCACCAAAATTCAGGCTTTGGTCAACGTGACGATCCCCAAGACCAAGACGGTTATTACCGTCACTTTATCCCCGAGTATGCCATAGTGGTTAACCTTCTAGCTGAACTCACCAAAAAGAGTGCTCCAAATTTGATCAAATGGTCAGCAGACCGGGAGTTATAAATAAAAGACCTCTTTTTCCAAACGGATTACAGTTTCACCTCTGCACCTGTTCCCAATCAGCAGCCACTTTGCCACAAATACATAGCTATGTTATACAAAAAATCATTTATTAAAATGAAAGAATATCAAAATATCTGTATCTACTCATGTCATAAATCTTAAGCTGTAGTGTAAAAGACTTTGTAGCATGGATTTTTCATCATAGCATTACATTTTTGTTGTGTCTAAGGATATATTTTCAATTACCACCCCCTGTACTCTTATTATGTGGTATGAAGTACTTTCATAAAAAAATGTTCATACCCTGTCAGTTTGGTGTCGTTCACCTACTGGTTTGAAAGGGTTACACTGTAGGGAGAATATCAACCTTACTGTATTAGGGATGTAGGTGTGATAGCTTCCTACTGCTTTTGCCCCTAGCTAAAGTGAGTATGCGTAATAAAACGTTGATACTCAATTGCAGTTCAGTCACAGTAGGGATAAATCCTTCACCAAGCAAGTCCATCTAAACAAGTTTATCTTGTACAGCAGGGTTACCTCTGTTGTTGTTCCAGAACTCCTGCTTGTGACAGTTCTTTTGTCTAAGGGAATACCCACGGCCTCATTTATGAAGAATATACCGTATGCAAAACATAATTACCATTTACAGTTCTGTTCTCGCCCTTTACTATTCCCATTTCTGTGCGGAAAATAAGGATTTAGTGGATGCAAAGTTAAAGGGGCAGAATAGCGCTGCCTTCTCATTTGCATTGAATTAATAATGTTTACGTATGCAAAGCAACATGTTAAACACAGATAATGAGCCGCCATACATTCATGAGTTATTCAGTAAGACGTGACAAGGATTTTGCACAGGCAAAAATTAGCTGAAAATTTCACCGACTGAATGCTGTCGCAAAGCGGAGAGCATAGGCAGCAGAAGCTGTGTACCGATTTGAAGTGGCAGATATTTCATGTATAGCCATAACGTGTTATTAAGACATTATGATTTATTTTGGGCTAATTGTAAGTAGACTAAGATAAAAAACAAAATATGATTAAATAATTTTTGATTAAACATATTTTATTATCTATGTGTCCTACAATGACGTGAAGCATACAACGCATCAGCATGGTTTGTTTTGTATTACATGTAGGATAGACAAAAAAAAATAATTAAAGCCTGCTAGGTAATCATTTGATTTTACTACTGTTTAAACCTATTTTACATATCTATATTTTTAAATAATGTAATGTGTAGAGAGAACACATTAATGGTATTTTAATATTCCCACATTTATTAGGCTTTAATTTAATTAACTAATGTTGATTATTTGATTATATATATACACAGAGCCTTGCAAAAGTATTCAGAACCCTGACCAACTCTCTCATATTACTGAATTACATATATTCAAGTATATGAATAACAAACTAACTAAACTAACAAATAAATACATAAATAAATATATAAAACCTCCTAAGATAAAGAAACACCTCCCCAAAACCTGGATAAAAAAAAAAATGTAGTGCAAAATGTAAATATATTCTCAACCTCAAACAAAAACAAAACAAAAAAAAGGTCCTGGATTAGGAGTTGTAGTCCTCCTTTTACATCAGGCGACTTTGAATTATTTTGTAATACATTAGCGTACCACTGGTTTAGCAGTGGTTAGGGTCCAGGTTCCAAGACACTTCTGCTGACGACGACATGGGAACGCCCGTTATGGTTAGGGTCCAGGGTTCAAGACACTGCTGCTGTACCCTTGCAGCAATTGCTCCAGTAAAAACCCAACTGTATAAATGGGTACCAGAATTTGTATGTAAAATAACTAATTGTAACTCGCTTTGGAAATTAATACTTTATTATAAATAGGCAAGAGCACCATAGTGCTGACGAAAAACGCACCCAAACTGACCTTTCTTTCACATACCTTACGATAAATAATTACCTTTATTAATAAAAAAAAACAGCCTGGAACACTCGGTTTCGAAGTTCCATTTGGGATGAAAATGATGCATGTAATAAAGTTAAGTGAGTATAATACTATTGAGAAAACCTACCTAAATGATAGTTAAATACCTTTATTGATCAAACAGCATTAGAAGCACATTTCAACTGTCTGACAATGTCACAAGATTAGTCACAGTTATAAATAAATACAGTTACTATAATTGTAACTAAACATAGTTACAATGTACTTTTTCTGTCAGTTCTTCCTGGCTTTAACAAAGAATAAGTAAAACGATTAATGGAAAGACTGCCTTAACACTTGATGAATGAGGTTGTGGCTAATGCAAACACCGTGTCTCATTTTTAGTTCCTGAGAAATCATATAACCCTTACTGAATTACATCAATAAAAGATTTCAAATCCGGAGAAGAAAAAAAAAACTGATAGAGATGAAAACATTTATAGGAAATTGTTAAAAAAAAAAAAAATATAAGAATGCAGTGAAAGTCATGCGATAGCTTCATCTTTGCTATCTATATGAAAAGTAGCTACATAAACATGATATTTGTACTACAAACTGACCTTAAGGAATTTCTTAAAAGACATTGTATGTATATCTAATTTGACGTACTGCACCACCACATTAGTTGACAAACTGCACAACATTCTAAAATTCAATAAATAAAAAAGTTTCTGATTTGGTTTTTAAATTATTCGTCATAAATTTAATAAGCAGGTGTACACATAGCCAACTCCAAAAATTTAAAAAACAGCGTCTTTTAGGTTTTTACCTTTTTGTCGTTTGAAAATAATTGGAAAACTGCATTACATAACAATTTACTGTTATTGTTTGCACTGGAGGGATAATTATTAATGTATGTAATAATTACCTACAACACTTCTGGATTATACATGTGAAATCCTAACACGTAAAGTAAGATGAATTTCAGATTAAAAGAAACATTCTAAAATATGTATGCAATTTTTAAAGTGCTTATATACTATCAGTAAGCTTTCACTGATAGATTTTGGCATATTACCTAAATTGCTTATAACGTTTGACCATTTAATAATCATGTTGATGGTATAAAAAAACGTGATCCTTGTTATAATTCACTATATATATATATATACTGTGTGTGTGTGTATATATATATATATATATATATATATATATATATATATTTATATATAATGGACCTATGTCTGAGAAGTCATATAGCGATTTAGGAAAAAAGTAAAAGCTACCAACATCAGTAATCGAACAATCCAAGCAACAAATATACATTTCCTATGTGCATTGTCAGCTCTGTCAGGTTCAAGGGATAATGTAATTATGATAAAAGCATTTGAATTTGAATCACTTGAATTGTATGCAAATAAGCAGACGGGGGCTATGGTCACCTACACAAAGTTGAAACTAAAATGCCAGTTAACCCACTTCATGAGTTGGTAAAAAGCACAACAACCAGTAACAACCTGTACCGCTTCGGAAAACCGGACAGTGCATTTTATGAACTTTTTAATACCCAGCATCTCTGAAAATTGGGAGCATAATGCTTCATTGTGTATAAATTGATACTTAAGCCCCAAACACACTGCCCGATGTGACTGTCGCATCTCAATGGAGGAGGAAGGAATGCAGGAGTTTTTTCTGATGTTTTTTCTGCCCTGGATGCATAAAGTACAATGGCAGTGGGGCGAATCAATAGGCGAAAACATAAGGACATGCATGTATTCTTTCTCTCTCTCTCTTTCTCTTTCTATCTCTCTCTCTTTTACACCGAGGTGGGTAGGCTACCGATCCCGGAGAACAGAGACCAGCCCTGCTTTGTATCCGCTCTGAATGTGCTCGGTGTCTATCCAGTAGGGTTCGCTGTTGCGTGCATGCTTGGAACTCTTGTCAGTCAGCAAACAATGCAACGTTGCTTCAAAAAAGCTGGTGTTTGCTTAGTTGAGGAGGAGAGTGCTGACAAAAATACAACCAAAACTGAAACTCTGACAACTCCTAGAGGGGATGTCATAGGAAGACTTATCAGCTGTGTCACCTTAGCGACCAGGACGCTCAGCCTGAAACAGACACAAATGGCATAAGCGTGTGTGCTGCGTTTGTAACACTGTGGTGTGCTATGGAGCAGCCTCTGGATAGAGAGCAGAATTGGGATTTTTAGAAAACGCTGAAAGTTTGCCATCCATACTTGCCAAAAAATATCACCCAGGCGTATCACAGATTTCTTCACTGGAAATAATTTGCAGTAATGTAGCCTACCTGTACTGTACATTTCTGCACTTGCATTACTTTTTTGCATTCATACTTGTATTACATTCACATGTTTTAATACATCATTTTTTATTAGTGTAATGAGTGTCTTAATAAAGACTTTTAACTGCATACATGCTTGTTTGTTTTGATTACTGTATTGGTGATTGGTCAGGGTATTGTGTTGGAGGTTATACCATCCATCGCTTACTGGGGATGAATCACGTCAACACAAACCTGCACATTCTAAGTGGTGGCAACTGTATATATAAGCAATAACATACAACAAAATTATGCTGAGGAAGTGAGGTAATTTTATAATGACTGCACACCTCGGAGTGTATTATTGTGTTTATAAAAGGAATTTATGTTATTCACAGGGCGGAACAAGGCCACCTACTGTGATGTTTTAAGACATAAAGTTAGTATCGTATAACATAAAAATAGAGGCTCCATCATTCAAAGGCCCTACGCATATAAAGAGGGGATACATCATTGAGGAAACCTGACAAACGGGAGGGGGGTCTCTGTCTCTGAGATGACCCAACAAACAAAGAGGGTCACTGTCTTTCAGGTGACCCGACATACAAAGAGGCTCACAAACTGGAAAGAAAACAAAGTTAGAAGATTTTAGAGTACATAGAGCGGGGTGTTCTGCCTCTTCAAAAGCCCAACATTATAGAAGTGGGGTTCCATCGTTTAGGAGACCTGACAAACAGGAGGGGGTCATCGTCTTTGAGAAGATCTGACAAACAAGAGAGGTATCGCTGCTTGGAGCCCTCACGTGAATAGAGGCATCAGAAACTGAAAGAGAAGAAGACAAGGGATCATGCATGCTAAAGGAAGGGTTAACAAAGGGTTGGAGAAAGTGGAATCAATAATCCCCCAGAGGAGACCGATGCAAAGACGGTTTGAGATTCTAGAGGAGAAGGAGGGAGGAGGAGGAAAGATCAAAGAAACTAAGGTTTAAACAGAATAAATTTAATTGGTGGAATAAGATGATGCTAGTACCACCCCTGAACCACACATAATATATATGCAAAAGTATTTAGACCCCTGACAAATTCTCTCATATTACTGAATTACAAATGGTACATTGAAATTTCGTTCTGTTTGATATTTATTTTTAAACACTGAAACTCAGAATCAATTATTGTAAGGTGACATTGGTTTTATGTTGGGAAATATTTTTAAGAAAAATAAAAACTGAAATATCTTGCTTGCATAAATTAAACCTCTGTGCTATGGAAGCTCCCAGTTTGCACCGATGAAAGAAATTGCCCTAACCAGGACACTATTACCTTACCATTGGCCTCCACCTGTGAACCATTAAAGTTGCAGTCACATTTTATGGATAAAAACTCCACTGCTGAAGGATCATTGGTAAGGCTGTGAATCTGAAGGAAAATGAAGACCAAAGAGCATTCTACAGAAGTTAGAGATAAAGTAATACAAATGCATAGATTAGGGAAAGGGTACAAAATAATAACCAAGTGTTTGGATATCCCAATGAGCACAGCTGGATCAATAATCTGGAAGCTGCATCACACCACCCAGGCATTGCCAAGAAAAGTCCGTCCCTCAAAACTCAGTGCTCAAACAAGAAGGAGACTTGTGAGAGAAGCCACAGAGAGGCCAACAATCACTTTGAAGGCGCTATAGAGTTCAGTGGCTGGGAGTGGAGTAATGGTGCACTAGTCAACCATATCAAGAGCTCTGCATAACACTGGCCTGTATGGGAGGGTGGCAAGAAAGAAGCCGTTACTCAAAAAGTACCATGTGAAAGCACATCTGGAGTTTGCCAGAAAGCATGAGAGTGACCCAGCAGCGATGTGGGAAAAGGTTTTGTGGTCAGATGAGACCAAGATAGAGTTTTTTGGCCAAAACTCAAAGCGCTATGTGTGGCGCAAACCTAACACTGCCCATGCTTCAAGACTCACCATCCTTACAGTGAAGTATGGTGGTGGCAGCATCATGCTGTGGGGATGCTTCTCATCAGCAGGGTCTGGGCATCTTGTTACAATTGAAGGAAGAATGGATAGAGCAAAATACAGGAAAATACTGCAAGAGAATCTGCTTCAGTCCGCTAAAAAACTGAAGCTTGGGAGGAAATTCACCTTTCAGCAGGACAATGATCCCAAGCACAAGGCCAAAGCAACATTGGAATGGCTCAAGAACAAAAAGGTGAATGTCCTACTGTGGCCCAGTCAAAGACCTGATCTCAATCCCATTGAGAATCTGTGGCACTATTTGAAAATTGAGGTCCACAAGCGTCGTCCATCCAACCTGAACAATCTGAAGCAAATCTGCCAAGAAGAATGGGCCAAAATCTCTCCGACACGGTGTGCAAAGCAGGTACATACTTACCCCAAAAGAGTTACTGCAGCGAAAGGTGGCTCTACCAAATATTAATGTGTGGGGGTTGAATACTTATGCAAGCAAGATATTTCAGTTTTTTATTTTTCTTAAAAATATTTCCCAACATAAAACCAGTGTCACCTTACAATAATTGATTTTGAGTTTAAGTGTTTTAAAATAAAATATCGAACAGAACGAAATTTCAATGTACCATTTGTAATTCAGTAATGTGAGAGAGTTGGTCAGGGGTCTGAATACTTTTGCAAGGCACTATATATATATATATATATATATATATATATATATATATATATATATATATATATATATGAACACTAGATTTTTAATTTTAAACATTATACTTTGTATTCTTCCACCACTGCAAAATAGTCCCTATGCTTTGGCTGTTGAGACTTCAAAGTGGCTTTTAAAACTGCTGAATTAATTATTTTTTTGTAAAGATATGCAAATGTATTTACTTTATTTTATACTGCAGTTTGGCTTTTTTGTTTTTTTGTCTGTATAGAAAAAATACAAAAATGTAAGAATACAACTGCTTACCTACATGTTTTCACACATTGGTATGTAAATGTTTTGTTTGAAATTGCTGTTTCCCTACAATAATGACGCACTATACCTTTAAATTGTGAATGCCAATTCTTAATTTGTCTTCATCGTCCTCCAGAAATTTAAATGGTAATAGCTGGTTTCATTTTTCTTGCCTGGGTTTTTGTACATGTAACATGTTTTGGTCAGTAAGAAAACACACCAAATGAGTGTTACGATCTGCAATGAAGACACCCAATGTTTAACTTTTAAACCTTGATTGTGCCATTTAAATGCTTCACAGTTGCTTTGGAAAACTGGTAACCCTAGAAGAAAATTACTTTTTAAACTAAGATTCCCATTTGTCAGAAGTTCCATCAGGGAATTACTAGACATGTTTGTGTTCAGCACTTCATGGTGCTTTGAGACAACTGGTGGCTAGAGGCCAGTGAACTGATTTTCCTTACAATACTAGATGTCACCTTTGTTTGTAAAGCACACAAGTAGCAGATAAGACGAATTCAAGCAAACCTTGATTTAGGGGAATGATGTGCTCAAAAACAACTGGGGCTTTAAAAAGATGTGTTTTTTTTCAAGTGCTTTTTAATATTTTATAAATATGAGATACAGTACTCCACAACCATATATAGATGTACTGTACAGTAGGATACTGTACAGTACGTCTATATATGGCTGTGGAGTAAGAGAGCTCCTGTTTTGACCACTGCTTCCTTGAAAAGATCATCTTTATCCCATCCAGTTGATGCAGTCACAAGACTGATAACACTGTGTAACAATTTTTTTTTTTTTTTTTTTTTTTTTTTTTGTTCCTGGGTAGTAAGTGTTATTTCCTAATTGCTTATGCCTCAAAAGTATAGAAAATGGCTATTATTCCCCACAAACTTTGCTTTTGTGACCAGGACAGGTAAATTTCAAAATATCACTATTTCCAATGAGAAAACAGGCACTTTTGTGTCTTTTCGTTCACATAAAGTCAGAAAAAAACAACATATGAATCCAAATTAACATGTATTTATACTAAAGTAATACAAAAATGACTACAAAAGATTTAGAAGTGAGTAGTTTTTCGACATTTACGATTATACTGTAAATTGCCTCCTTGTCACTGTAGGGTTACCATCACTTGCATTAAATCTGGCTATTCATTAACTGCAAACAATTTCCAGTACCTGATAAAATCAAAGTGTCATATATCCAGGAATTGTTTATCTCTCAGAACCAGATGATGTTGTTGTTATTGTTGTAGTTGTACTAGCATTCCTGATGGAAATCCCACCAATGACTAGCACTGGTGTAAGCGGGTCAGAGCTGGTGGTTGCTGGTTTTCAGTTGGTTGTGCTGGTTCAGGAGACTTGGTGCTGGTTCTCTGGGATTTTATACATGTGCCTGTAACTGGTTAATTGGTGTTCACCAGCAGTTGCTTTTTCAGCAGGGATGAATCTAAAGTGACACATTGCATGCTTCTCTCTCTCTTGATAAGAATTTTTTTGCCAGGATACACATATAAAAAAATAAAGTAATGCTACTGTAGTTATAACTCACATAGCATAGTTTGTTTTACACAAAGAAAGTGTGTTTTGCTTACAGTAGCCAGATACTTTAGGCTGGGAAAGATGTATTGATTAAGATGGATTGTCCCTTGTGTGTTTTCCCTAGTTCTTCTATATAGCATGCTTGTTTATGCAATGTGCTCTTATGGACCTTTTAAAAACATTTCTAATATGATTATTTGTTAATGTGTTATTTTACCTCTTACAATTTGCTTTCACATCTGAAATATGAGAACAAAAATCAAACCCCACCCCTGTGAAAAGGGTTTTCAAGACATCATGATTGCTACATTTGGTAAAAAGCAGTTTTATCGCTGTATATATTTTAGGTAGGGCTTTAAATCTCCTGTCCTAATAGTTACACTAGAACAGGACCTTTGCATTAGCAGCATTGTCATTAAATGTAATTTGGAAAACAAGTCTCTTTTTGTCAACAATTTGGGTTTGCATATAGTTTTCTTTTAGGGAGAGAAATTCTCCATCAAAATTCAAATGGTCTAATTAATATTAAAATATAATACAAAGTTTCCTACGAACAGAGTTAAAATCCAGTACTTTAGGTTAAAAATATTCAGTCAAAATATTTAGTACAGTACATTTTCACAATACTTGTAATACATCTACAATAGGATGTCCTACCTACCCACATTTCCCACAATAGAATTTCGCTAGAATGAAGCTAATCTGGTCTGATCGCCACATTGATAAATAATAAATAACCAAATAATTGATAAATAATAGCAATCTACATCTGCGAAAATTGGGCACTAACCAGCAGAGTGAACAATAGAAACCGGGCGTTTGAGTCCGGGTGCTACAGGCGCATCCTGAGAGTACCATGGACGATCAAGCGAAGGAAAGCAGTCCATCCTGAAGGAACTACCTGGAAGGGTGCAGGCTCCTGAGAGACATAGATAGAAGGAAGCTAAGTTACTTCTGACATCTGAAGCATCACCAAAGCTTGGAACGAATAATCCTGGATGGAGACATAGAAGGACAAAGAAAAAGGGGACGCCCAAGAACGATCAGAAAGAGGGAATCAGGAAGCTTCTGGGGATGGAGCTCAGTGAGGCAAGAATAGAATAAAACGGAGACAGCTTGTGAGCGGCAACGTCCAACATAGGATATGACATTGACTGATTGAATTCAAATGCCACAGGGAGAGCAGCAGAATGTTTTTATTCTTTTTGTTATTGAGGATCCAGTATACTGGTAGTCCATATGAGTTCAACAAATTCCTCTGTAGAATCTAATCCAACTGGGCATTTTTGTAACTTTCTGGAACTTTGTTCTGTAAATCTTGCAAAAAAGTGATGTTAAGCCCCATGTTGGTGAATTAAAACAATTTGTAGAAGCATAAATACATTTTTTTTTCATGTGTTTGCTCTTGTGAAGTAAATGTTGCCCAGTGAATTAGGTTTCAGAGATTTTACTTCAACTCTATCGCTCAAGCCTGGCGCTGAGGTTGGTAGCTTCCAACAACAATATGGAAGACCACTGGCACAAATTCTCAGCTATGCTAATTTAATACATTCTGGGATTCAAAAATGACTTTTTGTTTTTGGTAGGTACCCATTAAAAGGCTAGTGCAATGCGAATTGCATCTTTTCTTTCAGCTAAGGGAAAGAAAAGTCTAAGCTTAAAGCGATCAGCTATCCGATCACCAAGCATGAACATAATCAAAGTTCTATGTTTTTCAAAGGGCCTTGTTATTTTGTATTATTATTTATTGCAAAAAGCTGTGTTAATGTGTTTATTTTTTTATTTGTAGTAGCGTCAGTGTTTTTTTTATAACTTTACTTATAAAACAACTATATTATGAAGCATTAATATTTTAGGAGTTACCTGCAAATGGCAATAATTTGAAACATTGCATAAAGGGTGCCAGATACAAAAAAAGAATTACTGAATCAAGAGTTCTCAACACCTCATACTGTATTACTTTTTTATTTGATCAAAGAAGCTTGTCAGGGCTAGTGTCAGCAGATCTTTTGTTAATTAACAATTGCTTGGTAAGACCTTTAGTTATAGTAAAAAGTTATGCAGAATCTTCACTGCTGAAGTCCCATGAACATATGATAGGCTTTCGAAGTTGTTGCCAAGCATAGTCCCCCTGTGTAACAGGCTGCGGTCGGGGTTGACTTCTAGTTTCCTGTAGTCGGGTAGTAGCACCTCTTTGTTTTCGGAGGATGGGAGCAAAGTGATACTTTTTGGATGAGTTACAATAGTCTTTTTCGAGTAGGAGCCTGTGTTGCACTTTCCAAATAGGTAATAATTGCGGTCATGAATGTCTTATCTTTTGTAATTATAAATTATTTTCTGAAATATAATTTGTTTATGTTAAAGTCCTTAGCTGAGTTTTACAAAAGACAAGTCCTGATTGCTAATTATTTTTGTCGTTAGCAACTTTACCACTGCTGCTGTCAGCTGTTGCCTGTCAGTTATGGTTCTTTTCCTGAGGGTCCCTATGTTTGAAGCACACAACTTGTAATGGTGTACTATCAACGCATGTGTTCTCCTTAATTTTTCATTTAGTCATTTATACTGTATTCAGTTAGTCAGGTTGCCAATAATTAATCAGTGTACCAGGAATCCCTCCTACATCATTCACCCCTTGTATCAGCTGTACAATATGTAAACATTTATTTATCATTCTGGTTTGGGTTTCACTGTACATATGAATGTGCATTCGATGTGAACTTTGACTTTTTTTTTATGTCAGACTGTATGGATCTATCATAGTCTATTTTGCTTGTAATTGACACATTTCAATTTGATGTGACTGTCTGTCTGTCTGTTTGTCTGTCTACATCCATCTAGTTGTATATTGGTGTTGACCTGATTCCTGTTGCCTTCCAGTTTTACTCTGATTTTTTTTTTCTATTTGACTGTTTATCTATCCACTTCCCTGTGTGCCTCTATACCCAGCCATTCATCTCATTAGAGGTGTGTAGTTTACTTTGACAGTAAATATGCTTTTCAGAGGGGGCATAAATCACTGCTGCTGCCACTGGAAAGGAATTAAAGAAAGAACAAGAAAAAACAAATGAGAAATACTGAGACATGCCATCTCCTTACATTTAATCCCCTTAGTTTCAATGACTTGCCTCCCTCCCCCTCTCTATCTTTCTCACTCTTCTCTGCGTATCTCCCCCGTTCCTTATTGCAGCTATGCTGGAACGTGGGAATTGAATTGCATTAGTGCAGGCTGCAGTTTTTTGCAGGATCTTGTGCGTGCAGCCAGTCTCTCCCTCTCTCCTGCTCTGAATGCTACACAGCTCCTCCCTCCTCCATTCACTGCCCTAGCTTTCTCGCCTCTCCTCTCTAGCTCTCCACTTCTGCACTGATCCATACTGTAGGTAGCAAAAGCAGCCGGTGCATTGACTGCATGTGTCTGTATGCACATGTGAGCATTTTTCAAGAGGAGGAGGGTGACACTCAGTAATATTCTGAATTAAGGAGTCCTGGATGACACAGTCACAAATCATTCTCAGACATCAGTCCCACAATTTTTTATTCATTTTCTACAAAGTTCTTCAATGGCATTTTACACTGCTCTTCATCAAAAGCACTTGGATTTAATGTATAGCGTGGCAGTATGAATTAGAATTGGAAGTACCCATTTGAAGCAGGTAAGGCATTTTTAATATTTTATTATGGGTGGAGGGGACTGAAACGTACACGCCAAGAAAAATGCTGTTAAAAGATATGTGTACAGTAG
Source organism: Polyodon spathula (assembly GCF_017654505.1). NCBI lineage: Eukaryota > Metazoa > Chordata > Actinopteri > Acipenseriformes > Polyodontidae > Polyodon > Polyodon spathula. Next base: position 20,800,791 of record NC_054552.1, on the reverse strand, counting down.
CTGAGATTACTAAACAGGGATATTTTTTCATTATGTGTCTGACCCAGTACCATGTGAAATTGGACCACTGATTAATTACCTCATTTCTTATTCATTTTTTAACCCTTTCTGATCTCTGATCTGCCTTGATGGACTGGGCAGTGGTACCATACTGTAGATAAACTATTTGTAAACTGAGTGCTTAGGTACAATACTATATGGAAATGTCCCTGACTTCTAATTTGTTTTTATCAGTACTCATCTTAGCAGGGACTGTAAACCTTTTAAGCTCCATTTTCCTCTGCTGATATAGCAAAAAAAAAAAAGAGAACCACAGGATTTGCTGCCTTCTTCTATAGTCAAGATTAGAGGGTAACAGCTCTACATAGACCTACCGTGCTACTGGAGCCCCTATCTTGCAAACTCCAGTTTACTTGGAAAAGCATAAGGTACTCCCTTTACAGTGTCATTAACAGCTTATTAAATCAGGGCTCTAAATGTAGATACAAAATCAAAACCATTAACTGTCATTAAAAAACAAGTTTGCATGTCTTATTGAAAGCAGCAGCATATGAGATACAATACTCAGACTGCAGTATTGTCTGTTATTTTTAAGATGCATTCTCGAGTGCCTGGATTGCTGTTTTTCTTTTTTTTTTGCAGCTGTAGAATCTGTTGGTTTACAAAGACTAAGGCTCTCCTAAGTTAAATAGTGCTGGAATTAAAGATGTTCTCCTGGCTGGAAAGCACTTGTAGCCACCAGCTGGAGAGAAAGGAGGCTTGTGGCATGTTCAAAATTGAGAGCTGCTTGGCATGTTAGTCTGAATGGCTTTTGGCACACCTGGATCTTTGGGAAAATACTGCCAGACAACATTTTGCAGTTTATTTATTTTTTTTTGCACATTTGTTTGACCAGATGTCAAAATTGATCAAAGCGAATTCCGTTTTATGAAAGTATTGTAAAAAATAAAATAAAATAATCTAATAAAACAACCTAATTAACGCTAAAACCACAGGCTGTGATAAGCCTCCTTTTCACACAAAACAAGGTCAGAGCGACAACATCATCAGCCTTTAATAATACACATCCATTTACCTGTTCTTTATCAGGGGCTGCTGCCAGTGGCATACCAGAGAATAATACAAGGGGCTGGGTGAACGAAGCCTGCCCATCCTTTTTTTTTTTCTAACAATCGAGTGCTTTCAAACATTTATTGTATTATCTGGTGCTTTGCAATGCCTGTTTGTAGTGACAATGATATAACAGGGAATTATCTTTATATACAGCCAACTCTCGAATATCTGGGGCAATGGGGGGAGTGATTACATGGATAATGCTAAACATATTAAAACGCATCCAAAGTAGGGGTGCACCAGCTAACATTTTTCTTGGCCGGTACCAATAGATGGTGATTATCTGCCCATATCAGCCGAAACCGATTGGATACCAATACTAATAGATGCAGGTAAGCTATTGTAAACTACTTGAACAAGTAGTTCTGTTTTATAATTATAGATGTTAAGAAATATAACATTTTGCTTTTGTACTAGTAAAAACACCTGTAGATAAAAATATATAATGTGGTATTAACTTTTATAGCCACTTGCTGTCAAACATGGCACGTTATAACTTCTACCTATACTGTACAGTAGAAAAAATATTTAGCCTACGCAATGTCTACTAAACTTTTGTTAAATTTTTATTTTAAGCATACACTACTTAACCTTGCAGCACAACTTAAGATATAAAAAATATAAAATTTCTAGCTACAAAATGCAGTGCTTGAATTTGTTACTTAACAAAAAATGATAATAATCAATTTTTGCTTCAAAATGCTATCGAATACAACAAGAGCAACAAAAAATACAAAAGGTCATTTTGTAATAATAATAATAATAATAATAATAATAATAATAATAATAATAATAATAATAATAATAATAATTTAAACCATCAATGTTATTTAGGATTCAGCCTAAAAAAAATAATATTCTACTCACACAGTACACTGTTGGATTTAATGTAGCATCATGTCTGTTCTGCCACACACAACTCAGCTATCCTGTTGTTATCATCAGATATTTAAAAAAATTCCGAACACCGCTCTTTTGAGACATAGTTACTGCAGGATGATAACCCGTTACACAGCACTGCAGGGAAAATTACTGTCTCAGTGTTCTTGCGTCATTAGTAAGCATGCCAAAATTGACATTAAATTCTGTGCTGGAAGAAAATTAAAGCATGAATATTGGTGTACATTATCAGATAAAATAACAAAAAATAACATTAACAAAAGCAACTAATAGCTGATTGTGATATTTTTCCTTATATCCTTATATAATTTTCCTTATACCACTAATTAAAAGTACTGTAATTACTTTATAGTTTCTTAAAATAGTCAGTCATGCTTGTTTGTTTAATCAACTGGCTTTCCTTTTTTTGAATATTTGTCTGTAGCACTCAAGGTAGTTTATCACTCAAGGATGAGTCATCTTGCTGCTCTGCATAGTTAAGCAGCGTTTCACACAGGAGAGGGCTGTACAGTGAGATATGCGATGCTGTAGAATCAGGTTTCTTCCTTGTCAAACTCTTTCTCGTCCCTTTCCTCTGGAAAGATTGTACCATTCCAGCATTGCCTTTTTCATTAATTCCCTCTTATAGAAACCACTTCATGATGAGCTACTCGTGTTGGAAAGCAACTCCTCCATTTTTAAATCACAAACTGTCTGTTCACCAATTCCATATTCCACTGAACGTTGTTTTGCTGTACTGCCTTACTACCTTTCCAGCTTCTCAGTGATTTCAAGTTTGTTCTTTTTTCAATCATCAAAACCACAGGTTTACGTTTACTTGCAGAAATATTTGAGTTCACAACGGCACTGTGATGACCTTGACCTAATAATAGAACCAGTGCATGTGTAATATTTTTTTCTACAAGCACAGTTGATCCGCAAACTAGAAAATCCACCCACTTTAAGCACCTGTTAAGACACATGGGTGTGATTCACCTATTTAAAAAGACATTTACTCTCAGCTGAAGTTGGTGAGTGTGGAGTTGGTGTGGAATGAGGTAGGAGAGCCATGTAAATATATTGAGTAAACTATTGATTTACCATGCATGATCCTGACTGTTTTGAGAAACCCTATTGCCTGTATTGACCCACCTTTGTATGTGAACCTCAAGTGTGTACCAGATTTTTGCTTTGTCCCAAAGAGCCTGTATATTGAACATAGGGAAATACATTTCCATTGTCCTGTTTTACCTCCATTACTGTCTCTAAACAAGTGTAATGTCTCCTAAACCTATTTCTGTACAAGTTTAATGAGACGGGTACTTGATAATATATATTGATGTACAAGTGTTATTACATTTTTATATATATATATATATATATATATATATATATATATAATCTTATATATATTATATATACTATATAATAGATATTGCTTTTTGCAACACCCATGTGGATCGTTCCACCCTTAATTAAATCTGGTTGGCATTATTGTTTTTTCTGTTGCTCTTCTCACGTCAATGAAATCATTCACAGGCTGGAGGGGAACTCTTTTGCTTATGTATGGTAAATGAATATGTGACAGGGCAGGGCCCTGCTTGTAAATAGTGTTTTGGTTGTGTTTTGGCGGTGGTTGGCAAAGACGGGGTGTAGTTCATGTCCCTGCCAAAACCATGTGAGAATGTGGCTGCTCCTAATTGAACAATTGGTGCTAACTGGGAGCAGCCATATCCTATAAATGGAGAGCCCAGGGCCCCATTAGAGAAGAGGGAGTGGGTGAGTGAACACTGTGTTGTTTGGTTTATATGTCTAGTGATCAGTGAAGGTGAAGGTGAAGGTGAAGGTGAATGCCCAGCCTGACATTAGTGTTTTTGTTTAACTGTTATTTTGGCCCCTGTGCCCTCTTATTTCTGTTTGGTTTTTGTTATTTTTGTGTAAATTTTTTATTTGGTTTGTTTGTAAATTAAACTTGTGCATCAGCATTTAAACTGCATCTTCTCTGTGTCTCCTTCCTTGCTGGTAATACCTGGGCCCACAGCACTATCTTGTCACAGCATAGTACAAACATGGGAAAATTGAAAAGAAATACCATCCAAATTTACTGTGGTAAACCTTTTTTTTAATTGATATTTATCTTCACCATTGTGAAGATCATTAAAACAGACTTCAGTATGGTAAAACTAATAAAACAGAAGACATTTAAAAGACAATACCAAATATCACTTCGACCTATTGTACAAAACATCCGTGCAACTGATGTTTTCATTTCAGTGAAGTCCCAAGTATTGAGAGTCAGCTCCATTTCAGAAATGGATTGAATGCCAGGGGCTGGGATTCCTGGCAATACGATCTTTATCACTCTTCTGACAGGCGGGTATTCTATCATCTCACTTACATGGTTTTCCTTGGAGGTCACCCTTCTTAATGAGTCTTGTACAGGTGATATTATTAACAGATACTGTTACAAATCATAGGAGAATGTCTGTGCTATTCACTGGTAGGGGTTATATTACAAGGTGTTGTATACTCTGCTTATATAATTTCTGCAGACAGTTTATTATTATTATTATTATTATTATTATTATTATTATTATTATTATTATTATTGTTGCTTTTTCTTAGTATTAGTGCCAACTCAACATATCAACATACCTGCTAGTTTAGTACTCGGTTAAAATACACATACAAATGTTGGTATATAGATAGGTGGGAGTGGATATTTCCTACCATCTCTAGAGATGGATAAATAGCAGGGAAATAAACATACAACAAATGGACAGCTGGTAAACAACAGAGCTCTCCAGATGGATAGAGAAATCAGCACACATCAGCTTACTGCTTCATTTCTCATAAAATGAGTGACAATTTAAAAAATGGCTGTGGCACATTGAGAGGTCGCTGAGTGGTGCAGTGAGATATGAGGGAATGGAGGGGCCAGAGAGAAACAGCACACAGGACAGCTTAGACAGCAGACACTCTACCACACGCTCCCCAAGCTCTCTGACATCCACATCCATTTGAGAAATCAGCAGTGTCATTTTCAATACAGTTTTAATTATTTTGTGTTGTTTACTCTAAAAGCCCAAATATTAGTCTATTCCATATAATGTTATGAGCATAAATTATATCTTTTTCAATTTCTGTTTCCCCAACTGAGTTAAAATTATTCTTTACCCTGTACTAAATAACAATAGCATATGAAAGGAAACCAATAACTCATTAACCCTCTACGGTACTATAATACAACAGAAAAAATGTTTAAAGCATACATTTTTATTGATTTTTGTCCAGGGCCCATGAATCTCGGCACAGATGTTTGTTCTGTAATTCTCATAAATATGTATTTTGAAAAATAAATTGTGTATGTAATTTCAATAAAACTCCTAAAACAAGCTGCTATTTTAATTGATTTATTTGTCTATGCAGTCTTTTTGTGGAAATGTAACCAAAAAGCTAGAGGAAATGTTCTTACTCTTCTTTTGTTATGTATATTTATCATTTGTTTGTGTCTTACTGGCATTGAAATTAAATGCAGTCGTAGTATAACTGGTGAGATTACACTTACTGTAGATTACTGTATTCCATTCTGGTCCCCACAATTCAATAAGGACATAGCAGGCTGAAGAAACATAATTAATTATAGTAGAAGAAAGGCTGGTTATGGTGGATTTAAGTATTTAAAAATAAAAAAGGGATCAACAAAGTTAATCCCTAAGTCACAATTTCAAGTGTAGCACCAAACAATATCAAAGGCCATAGTTGAAAATTGAGGGACATAGTCAGGTCAGAATAAAAGTGGGGAGTATATGGAACAGTTAACCATGAAGTGGTTACTGCTGAAGCCTTTAAGGAACAAGTTACAGAAATTCTGTAGGACTCACTCACTCTTTACTCATTCCTAACTTTTCTCATGAAGTAGGTTTCTCATACAAGTTTAAATGTATGCATTGGTACATTCCTACACATAACCAAGTCACATAAGTGCATATGGTCCAGTGATTAAAGAAACTGGCTTATAACCAGGAGGTCCCCATTTCAAATCCCAGCTCAGCCACTGACTCACTGTGTGACCCTGAGCAAGTCACTTAACCTCCTTGTGCTCCATCTTTCAGGTGAGATGTTCTTGTAAGTGACTCTGCAGCTGATGCATAGTTCACGCACCCCAGTCTCATATCTTATAAAGCATTTTGTGATGGTGGTCCGCTATGAAAGGCACTTTATAAAAATGATTTATTATTATGTATTATATAAGGACCACTGTGGAGCTTATTTTAGACTAGGAGCTTGTTCCTTTTAATGAAATAATCAGTGTGTGAATGCTGGAGACAGAAGTGCTTCATCTGTCCACAAGGCAGGTAAAGCACAGGAAGGGATTTAATTCAGTGCCTATGAAATGTGAGGGACTGGCAGCAATTGAGAAGAAGCCCTCTGTCTGTCTGTCTGTCTGTCCACATGGCAGAAACAGTACATGAGTCAGTGCTGTGAAAGTTGAGTCACTGGCAGTATTGAAGGAGGATACCGAAGCAATGGTTTTGCTACAGGGTGGCACCAGAGCATTTAGTTGATGCAGGGAAATTGTAGTTCCAGTAAACATTACTACAGGAGTTAATTTAGCTGTCCCACCTAGGCACTTTCAAATGGAGGTTAAGGATGACTTTGGCCAAGTGTTGTGGAATTAAATATTTGCTACAAATATGTAATGACTGAAGCAAAGGAAAGAAAACCAAGACAGGAGTTTATGGCAAGCCCATTCCGAAACCAAACAGTATTGAATGATATGCTGTAACATAAGTTTGGCTGCATATAAGTAATTAGCCGTCAGTATCTTTAGAATGTTATACCACTGGGACATAGCAACCAGCTTTTTCATGATACTGACAACTGTAATACATGTGTTATTTGTACCCTTGTTGGCAAAATGAACGTAAATAACATACTTGTTCTCAGGAGTAGTGATAGCAGGAATCTTAAATGGAGGGCTACAGCAATAGAGGGTTGAATATTGTTTGTTAACATGTGGCGGTCCAGGTTGTGAAGGGCATTATAGGTGATAAGAATAATCTTGAGAAGTATTAGTAGATCAGGGCAATGCAGAGACTAGCACTGGGCTGACATAATCAATAGCTTTGATAATTCTTGTCGAAAAAACGAAGGCAAAATCATCAAGAAAGCACTGTCATCACATGTTGGATATCACAGAGCTTCTTAATGTTGAATACTGACAAAATGGAGGTCATGCTTGTAGGCTCACAGTGTCAACTAAAGAATATCAATTTACATAAGCTAGACCTTAGCAGTCTTTCACTGGAACTAAAACTAGAAATGATATATTTGGGGGTCATCTTTGATCCTGATCTATCATTTGAGAATAACATTAAGAAAATTACTAAAGTATAATGTTATCATTTGAGAAATATAGCTAAGCTTAGACCTATTATTTCCATACATGATGTTGAGAGGCTAATGCATGCCTTTGTTTCATCAAGAATAGACTCTTGTAATGCACTTTTTTCTGGTGTCCCAAAACGTGTGGTGTCCCGCTTGCAGAATACAACTGCTAGAATTCTTACTAAAACCAAGAAAAGTGAGAATATTATCCCTGTTTTGGCCTCTTTAGATTGGTTTTTGTGCAATATAGAATTGATTTTAAGATTTTGTTGTTAACTTATGAAGCCCAGAATGAATTAACACCCAGTTATTTGCTGGAGTTACTGACCCCCTAACTTCCGAATCGCACTGAGATCACAGGATGTGTGCCTACTGCTTATTCCTAGGGTCAACAAAAGCAATGCTCTGTCTGAATTTGTCAGGAACGCTGGGACCATTACAGTTTTTAAGTCAAGACTGAAAACTGATTTTTATAAAATGGCTTTCTTGTTAGTGGGTTTTAATGTAACATTTATATTTTATTATTATTATTATTATTATGTATGTGTGTGTATATGTATCTTCATATACATGAATAATACGTGTATGTGTATATGTATATATATATATATATATATATAATATATATATATATATATATATATATATATATTAATATAATATAGGGAGTCTATTATACATATACCTAGAATCTTCTATATATAGGATAATGTTGAGTTCTATTAACAGACTAATCAGATACAATTAATCAACTGATCAGAGTTTGGTCGCAGAATTAACTTAACTTTTTTTACAATTTAATCATGCAGAATTTTATTTTTGTATATAAAATAAAACCAACCAATAGAAGATCTGCGTTTTCTCTGCGGCAATTTAATCATAAGTAGACACAGGCAGGACATAAGAAGTTAATGGTATTCTTTGCCTTGGCTGACAGTCTTAACAGATGTGAGTGTCAAAGGCCTGTTACAGGTGATTCGAAGAAGGTAGAAGGAAGATTTGAACAGAGGATATGTGGACATCAAAGAAGAGGTTGCTGTCAAAGTACATCAAGGCTTCATACTTTGGGGAAAGGCAGCAGCAGACAGTTTCCGAGGTTGAGGGCAGAATTCTGTATTTAGATTCTTAAGTTGGGTTTTAGATCCTACTAGGAGTTCAGATTTGTTAGTGTTTCGAAGAAGGTAGAAGGAAGATTTGAACAGAGGATATGTGGACATCAAAGAAGAGGTTGCTGTCAAAGTACATCAAGGCTTCATACTTTGGGGAAAGGCAGTTCAGATTTGTTAGTGTTCAGTTAAAGAAAATTGGCAGACATCCAGGCTTTGTTGTCTTGAATGCAAGCCAAGAGCTGGACCATGGCAGAGGGGCTACCAGGGTCGAGTTTTAAGTACAGCTGGGTGTCAGCACAGGAATGAAACATGAGGCTGTGTTTTCAGATGAGGTGACCCAAGGGAAGCATGTAGATTTTGAAGAGAAGGGGCCCAAGAACAGATCCTTGGAGGACACACAAGTGACTGCATTTGCAACACCACTGCGTCCAGCATAGAAAACAGACTGCATGCGTCCGGATAGGTAAGAGAACATCCAAGAGAGACAGGTTCCAGAGATTCCAGCATACTTTTGAAGGCGGTCAAGAAGAATGCCACGATCTATGGTGTCAAAAGCAGCTGTTAGGTCAAGGAGGACAAGCATCAGCATTGAGCAGGTGATCATTCACAAAGTGGAGTAGAGCAGTTTCAGTACTGTGATGAGGCTGGAAACCAGACTGTAGAGATTCAAGCAGATTGTTGTCCGTGAGATGTTTCATCAGCTGACTGGATACAGCCCTTTCATGAGTTTTTAAGAGACAAGGGAGATTGGACGGAAATTAGATGAGTCAGCTGGGTCAAGGGAGCATTTTTTGAATGCCAAAATAACTTGGGAAAGCTTGAGGTAAGCAGGAACCGAGCCAGAGTCAAGGGACAGGTTGAGAGTGTGCATAATGGAGGGAGCAAGATCAGAAGCACAGAGAAGGTTAAGGTTAGTCTGCCAGGGGTTCCGGGGGGCATGTTGCAGTAGTTGATTTCAATAGAATGCCGGAAACTTCAGCAATGGAGAGAGGGGAGAAGGAGGAGAGGACAGGAGGGGCAACTGGAGAAATGTCAATGTGGTCAAGTAGTAGACTGAGTTTGTGGTGGGTGAGCGTAGAATAGATGTTGTCGATTTTGTTCTGAAAAAAGAGGAGAAATCATGACAGGTAAGAGAGGAGGATGGATGGAAGCTGGATCTGTCGGTGACTGGATGTAGGATTTGGTCAATCGTCTTAAAGAGAACATTGGGTTTACCGTGTCCCATAGTTTTAGTGTCCCATGATTTCAGAGAATTATTTCACCCTGGCAGCGGCAAGCATACGCCTGTAAAAATGTTTTTAAAAAGAATAAATTCCCATCAGGCTTATTTGTTTGTTTTCTTTTTTTAGATTCTATTGATTTAAAAGTGTTACTATGCAGGGCAGCCACTACAAGATTATTAATAAGGGTAACAATGTGGGCAGAGAAATCTACAGATTTAATCAGCTAATGCCCAGAGAACCAATCAAAAATTTTAATTGAGTGTGTGATGGTTCACACTCCATCTCTTATAAAAAAAATAAAATGTTTAACAAGCTAACGTGTTTTAAAGGAATCCTGGAAAAAAGCAGGACAGTTTATTAAGAACTCAATGAAAATAATAATACTGTTTGTTATTCAGTAACCTATATTTTCTATACAAGTGAAACTTACATATGGGATACTTCTGTATAAGAGTGCAATAAATAAATTAATACATGCTTTGCCCTCCTTAGCCATTTCCTCTCCACATATTGCAGAGGCAGCTCATGAATTTGTATTTTGTGTACAGTGGAAATGTCCCTGTTCCTGTTCCGTGTCTTCAATAATATAGTGATGTTGTTGTTGCTGGCCACTTTACTGTGCGCACAATTAATCCCAAGCTTCAAGGTTGTGTTCCAACTTCTTCATGCAGTCAGTCTTCAATAAAATCCCTTTTCCTGCTCCATTATTTTAAGCATTAAATGCGAAAATGTGTACGAGATTAGCATTACAATCGCTGATGAGTATCCTAATTCATTATTGTCTCCTAATTCATGGGGGAAAAAGCATCAGTATAAAGTACAGGTGTGCTTTTCCATCTGAAATGCACCTGTATGTGTTCCACACACTTCCCATCTGTAAATCATTTTAGAGATGCAGATCTGTTTTATTCAGTGATTCCAGGTCACAGATTCACCTCCACCACTGATTCTGGTGAATTGTAGTGAAAGGTGAGAGAAACAATGGCACTGATTACAGAGGAACAGGGTGTCTGTACAGCTCTGCTAGTTCACCTCAATGCAGTCCTAGGGGTAGGTGTACTAAGATGGTCCATTCACAGCGCAAACATTCTGCAATTTGCATTTTCGTTGCAACACTTAGCAAAGTAAACATGGTGTCATACGTACTAAGAGAAAATATGTTAATGAAGAGAGCCGCAATATATTAATTTAAATATTTGTTGCGTCTTCTTGACGAGATCTTTAGCATTATGCATTGTGTGAGTCGTGCAACATTGTTCAAATAAATAGCAGGAGTTGAGTTGTGGTTTGCTGCAGTAGAGGGTTTCGGAAGGATAGCATCTATACATTCAAGTGTGCAAGAATCAAAAGAAATAGTTTTTGTTAAATGTAAATGTCATCTGTACAATGCATTATGTTCCGTCTTCATTTTACCTATTTTGGTTAATTTATTACCACATCATTTATTTGTAAATTCAAGCCAGATAAATATCCTGTAGATTCTCTGCATGCATTTATATGTTTCCCAAATTGCTTTTCTCCCAGCTAAAAAGTTGAATTTTCCTATAAGTATATGCTTGAAGACATCAAAATATAGTAGGAGGCAAGACTTGCGTGCAACTCAGGTTGCAAGGTTCCTAAATTGTTTTCTGCGCCTCTAAAATGTTGCACTTATAAAGACATTACCTTACAAGTCCACTGCTTCTCTCCCCCACATGAAGGAATATGAATCTGTTCTGCTTGGCTTCCTAAATATAACATCCACTCAATGGCAAAGAAGAAGTGCTTATAAAGATGTGTGGGCCAGTCAGCAATGACAGTGAAGAAAAAAAAAGATGCAACATATTACAGAGCCTAAAAGAAAGAGATGATACAGCAATGCTGTCAAAGGGGGGGGGGGGTGTAAGTGTGGATAGTTATAATATAGGCGATCCTCGACTTAGGACGCATGGCACTTACGACTCTTTTCCATTATTACCCTCCTTCAACTTTGCGACATCGATACAGCATTTACGACACTGCGAGACCTGAGCCATGTGTCATGTGTGCATGCTAGATGTTCGAACCTGTCGTGGTCGCCTGACTCAGTCTAGCGTGTTTTTTTTTTTTTTTGTTTGTTTTTTTGTCTTTTTATGCATGTAACTTTTATTGTGGGGGTTTTTTTTTTTTTTTATTTATTTGCCACTAACAATGTCTGCTAAGAGCAATTGACTCAAAATGAAACCTAAGCTGTGAGCTCTGTCGCATGATGAGGGGCTTAACTTCAGTCGATCATATTTCCTGTTAGGAGTACTGCATACACACACCGAACACGTCATTGGAAAGCCCATAGCCTGTACTTAAGCCAGGTAGCTGTTTGAGTAATATACGAATACCCACCGGGCTGAGTGTAAAGAATTAAATAAATATTTGAATGAGTACAATATAACGGGTCATTTTTGTAAAACTGTATTATCTGACTGAACAGTCAGGAACGTAACCCCAATTTATAACATTGTTCCTATGGGAAAATGTGCTTCGACTTACAATGCGACTTTCAGGAACCAATTGTGTCCTAAATGCGAGGACTGCGTGTACTTGGAAAAGGGAAGTAGTGCTGGTGTCAAATTCTTTAGAAGAGAAATGATGGATTATGTATCATTTACCTGTCATTGTTACTGAAACAGGCAGAGGAATCTGTCAGACACTGCCAACTTAACCGGTTAATCATACTGGTAATTTTCTATCTGGATATTGTTGGATTTCATTGATATGACCTAAAAAGAGGGAAAATAAGCAGGCTTTTAAAATGTGCAGACGAGACAAAGGGGATAGTGGTCTACATGTATACAGCAGCCCAGGTAATCCAAAAAGATTTGGACTGCAACTGAACTGGGCTGAAACGTGGCATATGAAATCTCTTTCTACTAAAAGGAGTTACATCCCGGTCACAAAAATGTATAACTCGCAGACAGTGGGGATGCAATTACCTGTTAATCTTATTCATCTTAATACACACAGTATAGGCCCATACAACTTGCATTGAGATACAAGTTGTTTCTTGGCCTGCATATTTTGATATGCATTGTGATTTTGGGGTTAGGGTTAGGATTAAAGGTAGTGTATTCTTGGAACTGATGTCTCTAGACTTCCCTGTCTGATTGTTGCATCACCTTGCATTTTCATGTCACTGGTGGGTTTCCATGCAGCTTAGAGTGATAGAAATATTGTGTCCCAGTGGACATTGGCTATCAGACTTGAATAAAACTTTCACACCTTACAATAACAGAACAAAACCTGAGTGTTTACAGCGGTAGAATGGTTCAGTTAAATTGTTAAATGTGAAACTAGGATTAATTTTTAACACACCATATCAGAGGGACCGCCCACAGGCAGGAGAGCTTCAGGGAACTTCCTTTCCATTGCTTGGAGGTGTAGAGCCACACTCGCCCTCCTGGCTGACATCCTGGCCTTCTTTCTGTCTTGCCAAGGTCTCTGTGATGTGATGATTTCAACAGCAGTCTATTCAACATTGAAAAATTCTAAAAAACCTATAATTAACAGCATTGTGTCAATAAATAGTATGGGTCTGTGATGAGTCAAAGGGATTTCGGTCTGTGATTCAGCCTCCCGACAGTAGATGGCATCAAACCAACTCGGGACTTCCCTTACCAAGATCTCGTGACCATGGCAAAAGTCATCTTTTGAGGGGCGGCACCTTGGTGAGGGGCGGAAGTACGAGTATGTAAATTCCAGCCACTGGAGTCAAGTGAAGGATAAGGACACTTGTCAGTTGGGGATTGGTGTTCCACTGACTACAGAGGCGGGACATTACATACTAAAGGGAACGTACTACTGTGTTCGGGGTTGGTCCGAAAGTAAAATAGGAGGAGTAACGGGTGGAGGGAGAGACTAGTTTGGTGCAGTGGGATTTTTTAAAAAAACACTAACATTTCTTTTGTCTTTTTTTGTTTATATATGGTTTGCCACGAAGACGATTAAAGACGATTTATCACGGTCTGTTTTGGATTTTACCCCTGCACTCCTTCCCTCACACCATTTTGTTTTCTTTTGTTATTTAATTATTTTGTTGTGTATAGATAATAAAAATTAATTATTTTATTTCTGTACACATAAATTACTGTCTGGACATTCCATTTAATACACTCTCGCCTCACAGGGTCATATTAGCTAAGAATGATACTCCCTTGTGCTAATTTCACACAAGGTGTATAACAAGTTAGCAAGCTTGTTTCAAATGGTAACATCTCTAAAAACAATTGTATACATACTAATATCACATGGCAGTGTTTCATATTTTGATATACCTAACTGTAAACAACTGTAGACATCCTCATGGTTAAAGATACACATTGTAATACTAACGATGGTCTACATTTGTTTAGTCTGATTTTCTGCAGGATTTTAAAATATTGAAATGTTAATCCCATGGCTTAGAGGAATGATCTACAAAGAAGAGTTTAATGGGGCTTGATTGAAGTCTTTAAAATCTTAAAATGAGTTGACAAAATGAACCCCAACCAATATTTTAGGAGAAGCACATAAATCAAGACCACAGGAAATTTGGAAATTGAGTGGAGACACACTTAGGATAGAGGGTATGAGACACTTAACTTCTCACACAGTGGTGAGGATATGAAATGGGTTAACTATCCATGTTGTTCATGCTAAATTTGTTTAAGACCCAACTTGATAAAGTTTTGAGATTGATCAGCCACTAGGAACGAGACAAGCATTGAAGGATTAAACAGCTTACTCTCATTCGTACGTGTTCTTGCGTTCTTATATTGTTATGTTTTTGCATGGGCTCTGGATCAGAAATGCTCATATACTGGCATGGCTTAACATTTAAACTCTTAACAGCACTAGGGGATAGAGAATGTACCCCTACTGAGCCACTGACACCATGCACTGCAGCACTTAGTGATTCTTCTGTAATACCCAGTCCCATTGGGACACTAATTCACTGACACTGTGTTTAGGGAGGTGATGGCGATTAGGTCTTTACTGAGGATTCATTTAGCAGAGGAATCCAAACAGAAATAATTGCCAATCTAGACAGCATTATTCTGTTCATTGCATTCATGGTGTGAATTCACCTCTGCCACTGAGGACAATAGAGAAGATAAAAACAACCCTAGGGAGAAATTGAATTTTTAGATGGATTAAAATTTTCACAATTGATCAAATAGCCCTGTTGTCATATGTCGCAAAGAAACATTAGAACAAAATTAGCTTTTTCTAAGGGCTTTATAAGAGAAAAACCCATAACTTCAAACAATCCGTGTGTGTGTGTGTGGTTGTGTGTGTTATGTATATATATTAATATATATATATATATATATCTACATTTAAACACACACACACACACACACACACACACACACTATACACATACATATATATATATATATATATATATAGTGTATATATATATATATAATCTTTTAAACCTTTTGTGTACTTTTAAAATATTTTCATATATATATATGGTGCCGAGAAAGTTATGAACCCCTTAGGTGTGTGTGTGTGTGTGTGTAAAATGTTATTAGTGTGTGTGTAATAATATATAAATATATATATATATATGATATATATAATATGATATTTATTCAACATTTACACACACAAATGATTCAACATTCAATATATGTGTGAAAAAGTATTTGAACCTTTAGATTCAGTAACTGGTGGCATAGCATATATTCTGATAATTTTGCCCATTCCTCCTTACAGAACTGCTTCAACCTTGTGACATTTGAGGGCTAATCTTTCCTACAACATTTCGATGGGGTTTAGGTCTGGTTTGACTACTTCTAAAACAGGGAATATTTCTTCTGCATATTTGTAGATATAGGATCATTGTCTTGCTGCCCCACTTTCAGTTCAGCTTCAACGGTTTGGCCTGACATTCCCCTTATACAATGCAGATTTTCACATATTTCAAAGGTCCTGAGGCAGCAAAGCAGCCCCAAAACGGTTGGGATGAGGTTCTTCTGTTTGAATGCAGTGTAATTTTAGATAAAGTTTCTCATTGAGGCCAAAAAGTTCTACCTTTGACTTGTCTGTCCAGATAACATTGTTCCAGAAGTCTTGTGGATCACTCTTTGGCGAACTTCAGAACAGTAATAGAGAGCTGGTTTCCTCAACATTCCATGAACACCATTCTTGTTCAGTCTTTTTCTGATAGTTGAGTCATGAACACTCACATTAGCCAAGGCGAGAGTGGCCTGCAGATCCTTGGATGTTACTCTGGGGTTCTTGGACACTTGATATATAGTGAGAGGGCAGATGCCACACTGGGGTAATGTGTTTTGTGGCTGCTTTACACAGCACAATGTAATTGTATAATTGTGTGATTGCCACACACCTGTATTCTCCTGGTAATGGTCTTGTTAAAGTCTCAAAGTTTCCCTCCTGATAGCTTATGAACTCCACTAGCCAAGACGAGAGTGTCCTGCAGATCCTTGGGACAATGAGACCCCAAAGCGAAAACACTGAAGGGAACTACTACAGGCCAAAAGGCCACAAGGTCTCGAAGAGAGATTTTGGTTAGATGACCGCTCCTGGGTAGAGTGACAGTGGTCTTGAACTTTCTCCATCTGTAGACTATCTGTCTGACAGTGGATCGGTGGAGCCCCAATTCCTTAGAAATGGTTTTGTAACCCTTTCTAGACTGATGACCTCAGATATTTCTTTTGATCATGGCATGACGTGTTTCTGCACACCTGTATTGTGGGACTCACCCCTGAAGATCTACCTAATTATTTAAACACCTGATTCTAATTATAGCTTATAAAACCAGGGGTTCACTTACTTTTTCACATACCCTGAATCTTAATTACTCCTTGTTTGTCTAATTCATACATTATTTTGTTTCAGAAGACATGGAATTGGTAAATATAAACCCTATTGGATATTTAAGAAAAGACTGGTTTTGATTAAAAAAGGCTATTATGGTAAAACTATGGAATTTCCATAATTATCATCGGGGTTCACAAACTTTTTCTTGGCACTGTATATATAGTGAGAGGGCAGATGCCACACTGGGGGAATGTGTTTTGTGGCTGCTTTACACAGCACAATGTAATTGTATAATTGTGTGATTGCTTAATTGAACTGGGATCAGAATCACCTGATTCTAGTTTAATTAGGGAAATCTGTTACTAATTAAGGCAGTTGTGTGTATATATATATATATATATATATATATATATATATATATATATATATATATATATATATATATATAAGATCTAAATGTTGTTAATAAAAACAATGGCCTGGCCATGTGAAGGCTAAGGCATCTGGACAGACCTGTGTGAAGGGAACCTTCTGTAAAGGTGTTAGGTTTTTGGTTTTATGTTTTATGTTTTTTCTTATCGGTAAACAGCGTAGCTGCTCGGTTGTAGTTAAAAACTGATAAAAGTTTAGTTAGTACTCCTGGGTGGAGTTAAACTCTTGTTTTGTTTGTGTTCTGTAAAGGAATAAATATACAGGCACCGCCCTGTTTAAACACTATCTGTGGTCCAATGTTTTTGTTTACACAAGAAGGCAACTGTGAAAGGTCCCAAAATGTGGCTAAACAAACCCCGGTTTGCTACAACACATACAGGCAACTCTCATTAATACAAATTAAGGGAATATCCAAAAAATGTGTCTCTATTATACAGTTATAGATTGAAAGTACTGTGCAATGTATTGAAAATATGCTTTTAGTGAACTTTTAAAAAGTATACATTGCAACAAAAGCAACACACTGAATACTTGCATCCAAAGTTTTGCTCTTCTCAATCCTGTATTATTGTATCTCAGTTGTTCAGAATAGTTGAGAAAGTATTTGCGGGAATATTGAAATCTGCATCACATTTCTGCTTTTTTTGTACAGTGGTGCATTATCCACCTCTTCAACACCTCCACTTTTGTCTGCAAGGATAATGCATGTTTTTATGCTAGGCGCTCATTTCATTGATGCGGCAATTTGAAGTGCATTATAGGATCAGTTGTCCCAAAACAGCACTAAAATACAGTACAGTACAGTACGCTAATATGGATTCAAGTTAATATCCTTTACACTCAACTGTTCAACTCAACTGTTCATTTACATAATGCTCACTTTATTCCTCGTCAGTCCTCCATACCCACGTTTTACAACCAGAACTCCACATGATCTCCTGGAAAATGTTTTGCTTATCTATTTGCTTTTTCTGTTTTTCATACTAATGATTGTTTTCTGTCCTGTCTTGCATCCTGGTTCTTGATGTATATCTCTAATTGTTTCTCGATGGATGTGACACAGATGGATGAGTGGTGACATCAGGCCAGAAAGAAACACACACAGTACTGAGGTGAAATGGCACTTGCTTGCGCTGGTTTATTGTAAATAAAAAGGTTGAACAAAACAGAAAAACACAGACTCAACAAACAAAACAGTGCGTTAGCCAAAGTAAATAGACAAACAAAATGAACAAAATAGTAGACGGCACGCTGTAGCAATTGTTAAATTAATTCTCCTCTCACCTATTCTCCACTTACAAACACCGAGACTCGATTGCTAATCAATCATTCAATTGGCGTCTCGGTACAACTGCACGTGAATTAATCTAGTGCAATTTCCCATGCTCACATATTATTAGGTTTTACCTGCAGGTGAAGTTCTGTGCAATTCTCATGCCTAAATACAAATGTACATTTTAAATCACTCATGTTCATAACCCATATTATATCCCGTGTACCAACTACAATACACCAACATTAACACAATACATACAACATATAACACAAAAATATGCACAGGGACTGGGCCAACTGCCACAATGGACAACCGGTACTCAGAAATCTTTCAGGCCATGTAGCCACCACTTATTTAGCAAAGCTAGATTAAAATCATAAACATCAAGCATATTAGGCACTTTCATTACCGAAACATCGTCAATTAAATGGCTAGTATTTAATTTGTCATTTGATAAACAACACGTCCAATGACACTATGTAACACAATTTTTGTTCCTGGGTAGTAAGTGTTATTTCCTAATTGCTTATGCCTCAAAAGTATAGAAAATGGCTATTATTCCCCACAAACTTTGCTTTTGTGACCAGGTCAGTGATATTTCAAAATATCACTATTTCCAATGGGAAAACGGGCAAATGTGTGTCTTTTCGTTCACATAAAGTCAGAAAAAAACAACATATGAATCCAAATTAACATGTATTTATACTAAAGTAATACAAAAATGACTACAAAAGATTTAGAAGTGAGTAGTTCCGAGATTTACGATTATACTGTATTTACAGTATAATCGTAAATCTCGAAAAACTACTCACTTCTAAATATTTTGTAGTCATTAAAACAGCTTTCTGAAATAAAGAGAATAATAATTCATATTTTTATATAGTAATTGTATTGCATTTCTAAATTGTTTTTGAACAGATTTTAAAAAGGCATTGTATAACTTGTATCTAAGCAGTGGCTATCATTTTGCACATGTTTACGTAAAATAAATAATTAACCTAATCCATTAATAAAAATGAAGTGGTAAAAATGATAATACCAAAAGTAATAGAGTAAGAATAAAATTCCCAGTAAATTTAACTGAAATAAAAAACAATGTTACAAATGTAATTTCAGGAAAACAGTTGCATACTTCTTTAGTCACTGAACGTTCAATTTCCAAGAGGGTCCAGGTAAGAGCGAGCTCACACTCTACATCAGGTAAAATTAGTCAAGTTGACAAATGTTTTGGCTAGTGTACACTAAAGAATGCACTAGCCTGTAAAATGGTCCCAAGTATGAAAACGCAAATTCAACCTGGTCCATTATTACTCTTGGGACATCAAACTGAAACTATGGTAGGTAAACAGGCTAAGGCATGACGCAGACTCCGTGCAATTAGCTACCACAATACCACTATGCCATGGGATAAAAAAATCCCCATCCCGATGCCTAATGAATGACATGCTTAAATTATTGGGGAGAAAATCGTCTCTTGAATAATTAACAGTGTTTTTTTTTTGACTCTGGGATTGCCAGGGCCCATGATCTCCCAGGGTAAAGCAATTAGGTAAACTATCAATTGCATCTCATGGGTTATTATGTACATTTACCTCAGAATAAAGGAACTTACACAGAGAGAACTTGATGAGCTCTGCGGACTGATCGCAGATCATTAGTGAAGGAAAGGAAAGGACAGGCATGACTTGGAACTGGCAATCTGAGTAGTGAGTTTGCTTCTCAGGGGAACAAATTATCTGCAAAACGTGAACAGTACAGACAGAGAGCAGGGGCTGAATCGAGATGACATGTGTTTCTTTTACCAGTAGCACTTTGAACGGACCATTCTCAATGTGTAACAATAACATCTTAAATTAAATTGAATGTTGGACCTTTGATTACTGTTGTTGGGCATGTAGTGTATTTAAAACTCACAAGCTTCTATGCTGCAGTCAAGTACTCTTAACCTCTGAGCAACTCAAACCCACTTTGCAACAGCCTCCCCTCCAAAAGTTTCCTATAGTAAAAGCATAGCACAGTGAATACTGTAAATCACATACAACCACTGTACAGCCCAGAGAGATGGTCTTTCTCCAATTTTACTTTACCATTCTTAGTGTATCTGTCTAGCTTATCATCGGTCTTCCTTGAATGTCTCTTCCTTGTTTTTTGTTTATCTTACAGTACCAGTGTCTTTATGCCTCTAAATAATACATTTGTATTTTTCTTTCAGAAATGCATTGTTTCTTTAAATTAATTACTCCAATTATATGGTCTTTGCTGTGCTTGATCTTCAGGTTTAAAATAGCCCCATAAGACAAAAAGATTAATAATTAACTTCTTTATATAAATTAACTCTATAAAATGTAAATCTGCTTTACACCAATTTTATAATCTTTATCGAATAGGTGATTGTCATTTTGCACACATGTACTTAAAATCAATGACGTTCTCATTGTTTCTAGTTCTAGTTGACTTGCAAAAAGATGTTAAATATTGAAAAGAGTGAATTATTGAAGATTTGGTGAATTGCCAAATTATTAAATAATAAGGGAGTTCATATAAATTAGATTGGGACACCGTACATGTGTTATTTTTTATTTTATTTAAAGTTGCATATGTATTTGAAAAATGTGTCCTTTGAGATGTTTGCATGAAAGGTGCTACAGAGAAAACAAATAGTACTGTACCTTCCAACACCCCAGAACTATAACCCCTCCTTTGCTTTACTTCTGCTTTCCATGTCATCAATCACAAAACTGACCCCTGCTTAATCAAAAGCAATTTCTTAATTTGCCCTGGTGTACATTAAATAGTAATAAACCTGTACAGTAATTCAGCTCAAAGAAATATGAATAAAGTATTGCAGATAGCACAAGGCCTTGTCTATCAAGATGACAACTAGCAGTGAGGCAGATATATTGAGAATCCATGCTTCTAAATATTTTATCTTCGGCGTTTTAGATGGAGTTAGATTATAGTCTGCTGAAATCACATGACAGTGGGTTTCTCCACCTCAGTGTAGCAGACTGCAATTTCAACCTGGAAATCAAGGTCTGTGACATGCTTCTTTGTGACAAGTGAAAGACATCAATAAAACTCATAATAACTCAAACACTGTATCAAGCAAATTAGTGCACAGGGATTTCCATTGAGTAGGTTTTTAGTACTGAAGGTGTTGTCACTTCTAGCAGATAGACAGAGAAGGTATCTACTGTACAAAGTCAAATTAATTACAATGACGGGTCCAGACTTATTGGGATTATAAGAGATTGTGGATTTAGAGCAAAGGCATCACGGTACTAGACCCTTCAGTGGGTCTGTCTGAAGTGAGCACAGCTTTTGGCTTCCACTGACTTAGCATCAGCCCACTTAAGAAGCTGAAGGGGGGTTGAGAACAAGATTGCCATCCATCTGTAACTTTAAGGACAGTCATTTCAAAAAGTCACGTTTTAACACTGTCCATAAACTTGTAAATAACAAAAAAAGTTGTGGATTTGGATCGAAATAAAGGATGGTATATTTTGAATGACATATACCTACACATATGTGATGGCAGTGAAAAGTAACAAAAGAAGAATGCTAATTAACAATGCTGTGCTGAAATTAATGTGCGTTCTTCAACCAAGTAGCCAAAGCACAGCGAGCTCAGGCGACATCGTCCACCTTGCAAAGCTTTTCCCACAGTTTTTTCTTGGAAATATGCTAGATAGCCTAGAATGGAATTTATGCAGTACCAAGCGACTGATTTGACAGATCTTAGACAGGATCTGGCAGCTGATGATAACTGGCACAAAATCTTAATTTGGGCTCTTGTCTACACCTAGTAGAGAGTCAAGTTTTTTTTTTTTTTTTTTTTTTTTTTTCCAGATGAACCTTGTAAAAATAGACATAAGAAATCAACTGTCAACTGATATTCTGTATGGAATTCTGACTATCAAGACGGTTGTTAAAAACAGCACAAGCTTCAGACCAACGAAGCAAATGATCCTGTCTACAAATCTGTCCATTTATAACCATAAGTAAAAAGACCTAAAAAATATATAAGTACAGAAAAATAGGCAATTTTATAATATATTGTATTGTTTTTGATTTTTTTTGTAATTGTCAGTAAAGAAAATAGTGTAAAAAAAGTCATTTTAAAGGTCCACACACTGGACGTGATACGATTTGTCCACCAGTAAAATGGTATTTTCACTGTGACACTACCTCACACCAGTGGTGGTGTGTGTGTGTGTGTGTGTGTGTGTATATATATATATATATATATATATATATATATATATATATATATATATATATATATATATGTGACCAGAGACGTGGGCTGGTCACGAATGGTAAATATGTGGGTCCTAGCATATTATGCTACACTGGAAAGTGCCGGATTGAGCAGGGAAAGAGTACATCTCCCAAGAGACAATGCGGGAGGTGTAGTTAATAGGGCCTACAAAAATGGCAGCCACCAAAGAAACTACAAGGGCCAGGAGTACATAGGGTTTAAGTGAAATGTAAACCAGCACAGCTGCAGGTGTTTAAGAGGTGTTAGTTTTGTAAGTGGCTGGGCTGGTTGACAATAAAAGGAAATTATCTCCTTTGTTCAGGGTCGAGCTGGGGGAGGCTTATGGTGGTTGCGGTTAGACTTTGTGGAGAAAGGAGAAGTTAAGGAAAAGACCAAAAGAAATACAGAGGAACAGATTTAAAACTGATAAGTAGCTTAGCTACCCAGTATATAAGATAGATACAAGAGAGAGAGAGAGTGAAGTCAGATCTCCTAACGGAGATAGATATTGTTTAGGTTTTGTTTTGTTTGGTACAAATAAATACAGTGCTGTTTTATTTCATTTCTGTGGTCCTGTGATTCTATCTTACATCAAAGAAGACAGTGGAAACGGTCCTGCAAGTGGCAGACTTACCCCAGTGTGTCACAATATATATATATATATACTTATTTCAATAATGGTAAACGAATCATACTCACTAGCTATATGGAAATGGAAATGAACTGCCAGATGTTCTCCATGTCTTTATAATTGTTGTGTCCTTTATTGTACAGCTCCAGGTATTTTGATATTTTCTTCCGCCATTGTTTACTGAAGGCGCGCAAGAGAAGATGTTCCTCATTGGTCAATCCCCCGGCTGCCGCGTGACAAAATTGGAAAAATAGACACCATTCCTATTTTTTCGCATCGCTTCTGTGTCGCTTCAGTGTTGCCGATCTCAACGTAGGCTTTATCTTTTGAATGTATTTCTTTTTTCCTATTCTTTGGGATAAGCATAGCATGTCATGAAACTGGTTATAATTGTACTTGAGACTGAAAAAACTAAATTCCATAGGTTACATTACAGCCACAAACTGCATATTGAGAGGAGAGATGACTGATGAACATACATGCTCACTATATTAAAGTGTAGTCTTTTGACGATGTATATGTATGGGTCTCTCTCTCTAGCTCTCTCTCTCTCTATCTATATATATATATATCTACATATATATATGAGATATTGTAAAAACAAACTAATTTACTGCAGTCATCATAAGAAATTAAGAGAAACGTTAAAAAAAACTATAACAGTGCACATTACATTTATTTTTTCAATAATATATTTGCTGTTGCCACATGTTTTAGCATTATTCAAACTATTTTTTTTAGCATTATTATACAAACACATTATTCATTTCATTGAATGAATTAATGAAACTCACAGCTTTAGTAGACTCAGCCTCCCAGACTTTGGTTTCCTGCTAAATGTATGCTTTGTTTAATTATTTAGTATGAACAGGAACAAACTAGAACAAACTACATCATTGAACACAAAGTAACAGCTTTCACCATTCTAGGTAGTATCTGCACCCCACTGGTCCATGCTAGACATGGCTACTGGTCTGGATAATGTGGTTTCAAACAAACAAAAGCTCTTCCAGACAGTATATTATAGGATGCAGTACAGCATGTGTTGTCATCTTTTTTCTTAGCTGTTGTAATTCATAAGCTACACTGTAAGGTGTTTGATTAGGGGCCATCCACTTTGTTATATGCATACCTTAAAGGATTTGTTCCTAGTAAAGGTAATTTGGAAAGGAATGTCTGAAAAATGATATTTCCAGGCATACCCAGATGAAATCAAATATATTAAAGGCTAAATGACATTTAAATAGTTTTATATTTCAACTCTACTGTTTCTCTCTCTCTCTCTCTCTCTCTCTCTCTCTCTCTCTCTATATATATATATATATATATATATATATATATATATATATATATATATATATATATATATATATATATATATATAATCTTAATACTGCATGAATTTTCTGCATTCCCCAAGAATCTCACCATTTTGTTGTTTCTCTAACCAGCAAGCATTCACAGGAGCTGGACTGCTAAAGCTGTTAGACAGTTTACTATACCAAGAATGGTTTAGTGATGTTGAAGACTCCTTGTATGTAACTTACCCTGCTTAGCATACTCTGTGACTGATTCAAAAAGGTTCAAGGTGGCTTATTATAACAAGAAATATACCTGGGTGGTATATACATATGTCTGATGCAAATTTCTGAGATATTGTAAAAACTTTCTGTATGGAAATATTTAGTTTTCTTCACAGTTAAGGCACCTTCACTGATGCAAATATGTGTGGATATGAGCTTGCACAACTCATTTTAATCATCAAGTCTTCGGTTTGATATCATTTTTAGAATGAGGTTAGAATGAGGTCTATTTTTTGGAATGGGATCAATAACAAATCATAGATTTTAGCTTTGGGGCAATTGTTGATATTAAATTGAAGACCAGCTATGTTCTCTATTTAAAACAGGTTTAATAAAATATATTATATAGTATGTGAAGCACATGTACATTCCATGAGATATGTGTTGAGGTACAAAACCATGGGGCGTGGATGCATTAATTAATTAGGCTTGATTATTTAAAACTTCTCAATTGACCTGCAGCTTTTAGCAATTTATTTGAGACTTGTTTATGTTGAAAGCTTTAACATAGCCCAGAGGAGAACTGTTAAAATGGCTGCTAAACTTTCCAGACAACCTCCAGTTTTAAGTGAGTCAAAACCTGACTTCATGTATGCTCTAAAAAGGCTTTCTAGGGATTAATGTGTTAAAGCACTTTTGTTTTTGTATGAGTGCATTTGTACTTACTGTTCACTGCAGTCAAGATCGATTCTAATTTAATTGATTGTTTTTAAGCCACCTCTAAAGAAGGTTATAAAAGGATTGATTCAATGGGGAGTGTGACTCAGTTCACATTACAAACAAATGGATCTGAATTAGATGCAAGCCTATACCGATAGAGGCAGATGACTTCCGTCACGATTCCCTCTGTGATAGTGGGTCAGTCTTGACCTGAACATCCCCTGCCAAGCAGTCCTGGGCCTCTCTTGAGGAAGACAAACATTATGTATAGTTATGTGATGGTTTTGTCATGTGGACGAATGCTGAGCTAAGCTAATACCAATCTTTCAGTTTCCAAGGATTTATCTTCCAGTCCTTGGTTGCATCTGTAATTCAAATGTACTGTAATAACATATGACCATTATTTACTAATACATTCAAATAAAGTAAGCAATAATTCATACTTAAGCCTAAAACTAACATTGTTTAACCAATAAAGAATAAGCACACCTGTAAGTATTAAATGTATCCTAAATTGATGCTTGAAATTAGTAAGAAACATGTTAGTTCATACATACTATATTTAAAATGTAACCCAGTCCTCTATATTATTTCCAGCCTGAGTAACAATCATAATACTTATGTATTTCTTGTTGGTTTCACCCAATACACTTTTCCTTGTTTGGCTGTTTGTTTCTCGACTGGTTTCATTGTGTAAAGAAAAGATCCATGGATCCCCTTGCCCTTTTCTACCTCTTCCCTTTCTGCTCTTGCATCGGATCATAAAGATGATTAGAAGCTCTAGGAACTCTTAATTAAACACAAGGGCACATCAAGACTGAGAACATGCCTTCAGTTATTTATTTGTTTCTAATGTTTCTGAACCAATGTTGTATGGTGCAGAAAGCATTGAAGTGTGCAGCTTAGTCTATAGTGGCAACAAAAGCTACAGAGAATGCTGCAGCAATGTGATCAAGTTACTAATAAATATCAGAGCTATAACAATATATCAGTACTGGAGAGAGATTGTTTCCTCTCCTAAAATTCTACCAAAGTTAGAGGAGAAGGGGTGGTGATGAAAGCATAGAGTCTCTTACGGAGCCAAGGAAAGATTATTGAGCTTTTTGGCAGGTCCCCTGCAGTCTTGCCTTGACCGAGTTTGTTAGTGGTCTTTTTTCTGATTGGAGACACAGAATATGTCATTTTTTATATTTTTTTGTATTGCCCCAGCCTTCAAAACCATCCATCATAGTATTTTGTTTAGTCATTTACATAATCTACCTGCTTTCAACTTTTGTTCCAACATAATAGAACTACTACAACTCAATCAGTTCACCTCATCTCCATTAACCAACCTATCATCAAGCGTTCCATGCATGTAAGCATGATTTGTCATTCATACATATATGTGTCATTTATCATTAAGTTTTATAAGGTGCATAAACTGTATCGGTTGCCAGCTCTGACAAGTTTAAAACCAGAGTTGGCACTTGGCAGTTTCTGGTATTTTGATTATTCACTACACTATGTAACACAATTTTTGTTCCTGGGTAGTAAGTGTTATTTCCTAATTGCTTATGCCTCAAAAGTATAGAAAATGGCTATTATTCACCACAAACTTTGCTTTTGTGACCAGGACAGTGATATTTTGAAATGTACCTATTTCCAATGAGAAAACGGTCTTTTCGTTCACATAGTCAGAAAAAAACAACATATGAATCCAAATTAACATGTATTTATACTAAAGTAATACAAAAATGACAACAAAAGATTTAGATGTGAGTAGTTTTTTGGGATTTACGATTATACTGTAAATCACTTTCACGATTCAGCCCCCAAATGTTGTCTCCCATCATGTTCTCGTTATACTGTCCTTGGTAGCGGTGTTCAAAGTCCAGTATATCCTGGTGGAAGCACTCGCCTTGCTCCTCCGAGTACGCTCCAATGTTCTCCTTGAAATTATCAAGATGAGCATCAAGGATATGGACTTTGAGGGACATCCTACAGCCCATTGTGCCGTAGTTCTTCACCAGAGTCTCAATCAGCTCCACATAGTTTTCGACCTTGTGATTGCCCAGGAAGCCCCGAACCACTGCAACAAAGCTGTTCCAAGTCACTTTCTCCTTACTAGTGAGCTTCTTGGGGAATTTATTGCACTCTAGGATCTTCTTTATCTGTGGTCCGACTAAGACACCGGCTTTGACCTTTGCCTAAGACAGCTTAGGGAAGAAGTCTTGAAGGTACTTGAAGGCTGCCGACTCCTTATCTAGAGCGCTGAAAAATTGTTTCATAAGGCCCAATTTGATGTGCAGTGGTGGCATCAGCACCTTCCGGGGGTCCACCAGTGGCTCCCTCTTGACGTTGTTCCTCCCCACAGAGAACTTGGTCCGCTGTGGCCAGTCCCACCTGTGGTAGTGCGCCTTGGTGTCCCTGCTGTCCCAAAGGCAAAGATAGCAGGGAAACTTGGTAAAACCACCTTGGAGACCCATCAGGAATGCCACCATTGCAGCCTCTTGATGCCATCTCAGAAAAATGCAGATATGTATCCACTTAGGTAGCTGGAACTAAACTGAACTGGTGGGCTTAGGCCCCTGTATTTATACTACTATTTATATTACTGGAAAGTTCTTGAAAGTTCTAGAAGTTACTCCAAGTTTACTCAGCACTGAATCTATCTGGAATGTTCTGGAAAATAGGTAAATTTCAAAATATCACTGTCCTGGTCACAAAAACAAAGTTTGTGGGGAATAATAGCCATTTTCTATACTTTTGAGGCATAAGCAATTAGGAAATAACACTTACTAACCAGGAACCAAAAAAAAAAAAAATTGTTACACGGTGCTATCATAATGGAAATCAGGCTCGGCAGAATAAATAATTCTTACATGTAGTTTTTTATTCACAGCTTGTATTAGTTATCTAGAAGAGTGTTGGTGTTTTCTCTGATATTAAACACAGTTTCAAAAACAGCCCATTTAAGCCTGCCTCACGGTATTTTTCTAGCCTCCATTTATATGATAGAAACCATTAAAAACTATTTGGATTAACTGACGCCAGTCCCTTGTGTTCTGTAAAATATAAATGGACTTTCCATGTTTCCTTTTGCTCCAACTGGTTTCCATGGCAACACGGCAGCGATAAGGTCTCAGAAGGGCTTAATTATGCGTTTCAGCAGTACAAACTTTTAGGAAGTAAACACACTCCTTGTCAACATAGAAAGGGCTGGAGATTACAGATTACAGGCTTCCATTGCTTAGCCAATATAAATTATTAAATAAAAACCCCAAACTGCCTTTGAAAATGTAGATTGTTAAGGACTGTTGAAAGATAATGGAATTAACTATCATTCCTTACCATGATTTTTACCATACTTTGCCATGCTTCTGTACCAAGCATGAATATGCTTCACAGATGACCAAATACTTTGTGATCTTGTAGTTAATATGATATTGTAATAATTATAAGTACATTTTTAAGCCAATCAAATTCCCACTAATTGTTTAACTGTAGTAGCATTGGTTCATAAATAAGCAAAAATAAATAAGTTGCAATATAATATTGACAGTTGTATTGCTGTGTGTTTGTGACTGCTCATCTTTAACACAGTATAACAGTAAACTAATGTGACCTGCAGGGGGTAATGGGATTCTCAGACTCCCTACAATGTTTTAGGATACTTTCTAGCAAGTCTCAAGTCATCATGCTGATATAAATTTACTCACACACACACACACACACACACACACACACACACACACACACACACACACACACACACACACACACACACACCAAGCAAGCATATATTCATATATTAGTGATTGATGTCATGGTCCTTATGCATACATGTTGGATAACAAGACAAAACACATGATTCATAGCCATTTAAAACATACATACCAATGCTCTCGCATGTTAAAGTGGTAAAGAGTGATTTAAAATTGTTTCTCAATCCATGCATTGATTCCTGAACATAGATTAAAAGGGTGCAAGACATTCTGCATCATAAATAATAATGTATAGAAATAGTTTGCAAATGTATTATTGCATGCACTATCAAGTATGATACTTTGGATTTTTAGTGTGTTCACTCTGTCATATTAACATTACAAAGTGGGAGCCCACCACATAGAGAGTGCTTCGTAGAACCTGGATGTTATTACTGAGTTGATTGGTTCTAGACTTGTAATATGAGGCATTTTTGTTTTCTTCCTAAACAAATAGGTAGTTAATTAAGGGCTGGATTAAACCATTTGAAAATATGCTCAATTGTATAGTAAAGCAGTGTGAGAAATCCATGTTCTACACAGCATCTGATCCGAACAATGCATTTCACTGCAAAATCAGCAGTCTGATAGGTCAGGTGATGATCAGTGCCCTTTTTGTCACACAACAGATAAAAGAAAACTAGAGCTGAACATGGAATGGGAACAGTGAATTCCCATGATGCACTGTTAACCAGATTCCCATGAGACATCCCTGCAAGGAGCATGCAACCAGTCACCGTTTTCTGTATCTCACCCAGCTAACTAAATAATTTACTTTTTAAAAAAAAAGAAGTGCTGCATTGAATTAGCCGACGCAGAATATGTGAATATGTGTTGATGCAGCACTTGTTATTACTGGGAATCTTGATAGCACCAGGGCTGGGAACAAAAATCAATATTATGGACTATAACACTGTATTATATGTGAAGAGCCAAAGCCCATTCTTTTTTAAATAGATTAGACACAGACACACATACACACAGAAAAGTGGCTAGTTTTATGGGCTGCCAGGCTAATGAAATCATTTCATAACCAGTTGTCTGCTGATAACACAGATTATAAACATTGATTGGCTTCAGATGAAACAAAATATAATTCTAACAGCTTTCAGAAACACAAAAAGGTAGTGGTGAATCACAGATGAATCTGACCTTGGGGTAAGCACCAGGATGCAGCAGTTGAAAATATGGAAAAGCTGAATGTCTGAATGCTGTATTGTTTCATTCACTTACTTTTATGAAGGAATCCACACATATTACCAGTAACTGGCAAGGATAATAATAAGAACTGTATTTTACCAGCCGTGTTTGGCTAGTATTATCAATTCTTTAGAAATTCACCTTTCAAATACAAAAATAAATAAATAAATCATTTGAAGTTTTCTTTAAAAAATTAAATATAATAAATGAATGTATTAAATGTGATCTTGAATTAGGGGTGTTATTGTTATTTTTTCTTTAATTTCTAACATATGAAACATGGTTTATTAGGTTTAGGTTTATTAAACATTGGTCACAGCTCTTTATACGGGCAAGGATTTTGTTCTGTGTGACTGATGCTTTTCTGGGGTGTCTGAATGTCACAAAGACGGCTGCAGTGGGTGATTTCAGACCAGAAACAGGAACCAACACAAAATAAACAGAGGTGGAGTTTGGTGAAGCTGACAAAGAGACAAACAAAAATAAACTACACAGACAAACATGGTGAGCTGCTATTATTATATACGTTACTTTTTTTTACTTTCTCCTCTCCACACCTGTTCTCCACTCAACGAACACACAACCCCGAATTAGTGAAAACAAGCTGCTTTTATGCAATGTACTGAGACTCGATTGCTAATCAATCATTCAATTGGAGTCTCGGTACAACTGCACGTGAATTAATAAAGTGCAATTCCCCCTGCTTGCATATTATTACATTTTACCTGCACGTGAAGTGCTGTGCAATCCTAGTGCCTAAATACAAATATACATTTTAAACACCTGTGCTCATAACCCATATTACATCCCATGTACCAATGATTATACACCAACATTAACACACAAAACACAACATACAACACAGAAATACACACAGGAGTGAGGCAACATTGCCACACTGAATCAATAGAATTTGCACTTAGCTCCTAGCAGATACTGTTGGCAAGCACTCAACCTATTTGAGACATCAACACAGGGTGGCTGTATGGTCTTGTAGTATAAACTGAGAACCAAGACGCACTATTACCTACTGGTTAGGTTTGAGGCAACGTGACCAACTGTTTAGACTCTGGGACAGTGTGGCCTAATTGGTAGAGTGCATTTCAGAACTGCACTTGGCTAGCTTGTTAGAGCCAAGTGTCTGGGTGTAATGAGGACTAATGGCGAGCGTGAAGCCAGTGTGGTTTAGTTGTTAGAGTTAAGGGACTTTGAGGTGTGTGTGTGCCTACTATACTTTCAGTCAGTGTGGCCGACAGGTTTGAGCTGAAAGTGCAAATAATTAGTATCCAGTGAAATATTCCCAAACCTTTTCTTTCAAGATCAGTTTGTTTTTAATTACACTGAAAATAATTTAGGGTTCTTTCTAATAGAAAGTTTTGTTAGTCATATGATCAGCTTAGGTCTGGGTCTGGCAGTGAATTCTAAGCAAGATTAGCATTAATAACATCTTAAAGCCCCACACTACATATATTTATTATTAGTTTAATTGTCAAGTAGCATTAGGCAGCTACACATTATCAACAATTTAGTGCATAGGTATTTACCTACCTTGTCCCAGTCTACTGTAAAGGGTGCTTATGTTAAATGCCATTCAGTTGTGAGGTGCTCTTGAGCAGAATAGATATTAAAACCTAGGGGGCTCATTCCAGGGATCAGGAGGTTTAGAGGCTCAGAGATGTATAGTATAGTGTCCAATGATGAACTTGGGGCATTTAAAGCAAAAAACAAAAGAAAAAGCGGCCAGTGTGAAAGCAAGAAAGAATGTTTGATCAACATGCTAAAAGAAAGGTTATACTTTAAATCAATTATCTCAACAATACAAATGTGTGGTTTAAACAGGATTATTTTAATGGCTTCATGTGGGATCAGCAGAGTTACAGGGAAACCATGTTGTTCAATTCAAATGTTATATCAACAAGGAAAGCTAGATCCATCATCCATTTTCTATCCTAATTTTGTACCTCTTGCATGAAACTTCTCATCTCTCTTCTTAGTTCAAAAAACCTTTTTAAAAGAGATCCTCTACTTAGCCATTGCACCTCAATGTTGTACAGTAAGTCCCTGTATCTGGATCCAGCTACCTCCAAAAATCACGAAAGAGCCTGGGTTGCAAGTCCCTGGTATGAATGAAATTGACACATTCCACAACAACTAACATAGCATTATCCAATTTGAGAGCTTTGCTGTACAGTGCTTGTTGGTGAATGATGCAGTGTAATGTCAGTGGTTGAGAGCTTTATTGCAGAGTGCCTGTTGGTGAATGATGCAGTGTAAAGTCCCAGTTTGAGAGCTTTACAGCACAGTGCCTGTTGATAAATGATGCAGTGTAAAGTCAGTGGTTGAGAGCTTTACAGCACAGTGCCTGTTGGTAAATGATGCAGTGTAAAGTCAGTGGTTGAGAGCTTTACAGCACAGTGCCTGTTGATGAATGATGCACTGTAGTTACTAGTGATGTTAGGTCATTCTTTTTCCCAATCACTAATGGGGCTAATCCGTTGTTATGCCAGCTAACAGTTTCCACAGTAGCTCAACTCTTTGCAAGGCTTCTTCAGCTTTTTGAAATAATTTGCTCTTGTTCTATGAACGGCCCTAACAAATATAGCTAGCTGAGCTCTATCTTACAAACTGGTACTCTCAGAGCGCAACAGAATACATATAGAATTGTTTGGCTTTCTCAAAAAGCTGCCCATCTAGATAATTTGCCAGGTCAATGATACGTTCTGCTACTGTGTTTGTGGAAAGGCTAACATTAAATGTTGTTCTTTTTTCTGAGGGAACACAATTTCAGCTACCTTTTAGCAGGCATTATTTTACAAATTCCCCTTCACTAAACAGTTTCCCAGATTTGGCAATCACTTCACTCACCACGGAACTTGTTGTAACATCTACCCTTTGACTCTTTTTTTCACCTTCTGAAAAATCTGCTGCTGTGAATGCAAGGTTTTCTTTAACTGTAAAACAGCATTCTTCCTTTCTTTATCCTAATATTTGTCATAGTGGTCCACATGTTTTGTTGTGTAATGCTGTTTGATATTATATTCTTTTAAAAAGGCAATGGTCTCTCTGCAAATCAAACGCACAAATAATCACCTGACCACGTTTCTTGAAACTGCCTGTGTTCTTGTTCTACTTTTCTCTTTCACACTTGGTTCTGTTTGGTTGCCATGTTCATAAATAAAAGCTAAGAAACTATTTGTATCTAATAATAATAATAATAATAATATTATTATTATTATTATTATTATTATTATTATTATTATTATTATTATTATTATAGTATGTGGAAAATATATACATCAACAATCGATGTTGAACATATAAAATAGCTTATCAGGGAAATTGTGGTTTATACCACTTACTATATCCCTTATTAGAATGGGGCTACATGAAAAAGTTGCAGGAAGAATCATTTTCTGAACAAATTACACATATTGTAACTAGTAATATGATGATATTAACTATCATAGACTACTGATTTTTTTTTTTTTTTTTTTTTTTTTTTGGAAAGTAGCACTTCAGGAGACCAGCTATTTGTCAAATATTTTTGAGGGTAATCAGGGTTTTAATAGTAGTACGTGTCATTGTATATTACAGATTTCAAGCAACTGTTTTGTGTCCTTTTCATGTAGTAGCCACGGGCCGTATCACATGGTATTATGTAATCTTCAGGGGGTCTGGATTCAAATGTTTTTGGGGCCGCATTTGACCCACGGGCTGTGAGTTTGAGACCCCTGTAAGATAAATGACTTTTTAAACGGTTTCATGTTAAGTGATTTTTCATGTCATGTCTGTCATAGCTAGATTCAAAAGTAAGTGCCAGTGCTCGCTCTTTCTAAAGAAAAATGTTTGCCATAAATGCTCAGTTGTCATTCAAAGTTTATTTTTTAAAGATAATTCAACAGTGTTTACAGTCAACAACAAAACCACTTACGTGTTTATTGTTTTTAATATAACCCCTTGCAGGGGATACATTCTGGTAACACAGATATTGTGGGGACAACAATACTGTATGTTCTACCCTTTTTTCAGTAGAGCATATTATAAAGGAAAAAGTTGTTTTTTTCTAGATCTACCTGTGCTCTACATCTGACAACTCAGGAATACATCATTAATGTCTTCAGTGCATTAGGTAGAAACTGCTGCAGCCACCCAGAAGCCACCAGTGTGCCTCTGTAAGCACAATAAGAAGCGGCACATCAATTATCCTGGCCTCCTTTCCTCTTGTGCTGAGCAGCTGTGGGCCATTGTATCGTGCCAGGGATGGGCACGTGGGCAATCCAGAAGACACTGCCCCTGTTAGACTAGCCTTAGAGGCCATACATAGAGTATATCTGCAAAAACAAAGGCAGTTTTTAAGTAGGGTGTGGGGGAATTGGTTACAGAGTCGCATCCTGGACATTTTTTTTTTTCTTATGCAGACACAAACAGTTAATAAAATTGAGAACAGTTGAAGTGTTCTTAGATGTTTATCAGTTAAAAACACAATTTAAAAATAAAACTCACTGTTCAGATTTTTTACATACGATGTGTTTTCATAATGTGCAACTAGTTTATTGTAATATGCTGTGTGCTTTACTTTGAGATTTTTTTTTTTTTTTTCTAATTTTAACATTTTGAAAGGGACAACATTAATATGCAACATCCAAGGTTAAATATACACCTACTTCAATTCTTTCCTATTTTAGATTTTTTTTTTGTTTTTTTTTTGTTTTTTTTAGGCTTATTGAGTGTGTGCGTGTTTTTTTTTTTTTTTTTTTCTTACAACACCAATGCGTTTAGACAATAAAGGCTAAATCCATTGTAGCAGGAAATGGCGTTGCGGTGACATCAGACCAGAAGGCGGAACAAAAACAGAGGTAGGTACTGTAGTTCAAAGATGCGTAGCGTACAAAATTTATTAAATACAAAAATAAATAAAATAGTCAAACAAAAAATAAACACTTGATCACAGAGCACATATAAAATATTTAAACGAAAACAAGATCACAAACACAAGTATAGGTCAGGCTGGGCGATCGTCTTCACTGTTCCTATATCTTTCTTTTAAATTAAATCTACTGTTCTGCATTTCTGAACACCCACCTGGAGTGCAGAGAGCTGCAGATATTTATGCAGGTGACTATATCCCAATTAGCAACAAATTAATCACTTAACTTTAAATAGCAGGGCTTTCCAACTGCCCTGCTACAGCCGTTAAGAAAGTGTTGCTGAAATGTGTTTAGTTGTTTTTACAATGTAGCCAATACATCATTATTCTATACAGAATGCATACACCTCAATGTCAATAAAAAATATTTTGTGCATTTAATTAACATACCACAAAAAACTGAAAAGAAATATTACAGTCTTATGTTGGAATAATAATAATAATAATAATAATAATAATACAAACTATTCCTGCCTGTATGTTTGAGAATTTTTAATGATCGAAAGTTTACTTCAAGCTCTTTCTCCCTCAGCAATAGTCACAAGCAATGTGCAAAAGATCCTAATGGCGATGCAAATTTTCACAAAACAGTTTGCTGTTTAATTCTGTAGACTGCTTTCAGTAGGTCGAAGATCTTTCTCTTTGTGAAAGCGTGTTGTTTTTCTCTTTACAAACTTACAAAATACTTTAAGATAGGGTTCCTGCTTCTCAGCTCCGATTCGCTTTTCTCTCTCCTTTCTCTCTCTTGCTTTTGCGAGCCGGATTTATGATGATACATGTTTTTGAATCATCAGGCTACAATCACACTTAATTTTTACACACTGAGCACAAGCATAATGCATACATGAGGATGGCATGTATGTGTGAGGTCTGTCATGCGCTCACAAGCAAGCTGTCGAGCAAACCATTTCTCAGCCAAGGATAGGGGGGGGAAACATTCAAAGCTTATGGTATGACATGAATGCAAAAATTATTGGTGCAGAGTAGGAAAATATTTCCAGGACTTGTGATTTGGCAATACATTTAAAACAAATAAAGCTTGGGCTTGGGCTCGGGCCCAGGACAACTGTTAGTGTTTTCTAGACTGTTGTTAGATAAACTAGAATATGAAACTGTGAGTTGTCAGTAGAGACCCAATATTCATAAATACTGTATATAAAGTTCCCAAAGACGATAAATTTAGAAATATGTTGGAGTTTTTTTTATTCCCTACAAAAAACAAAAGTAAGAGACTTGCTCTTGGGAACTCTGAGGTATTAAAGCAGTGTGTGCAAATCCAAATCACTAGAAAGGAAGCTGTAGCACTCATGCTGGAGGCCACGTTACTAAATGTGCTTTGGAATATATATTATATCACAGATTGCTTTCATTGAAAGCCAGTGTAACAAATTACATACACTGCCTTACATGCATTTGGTCAATTGTAAGTGTAACACATGTACAATATTCTCTGAAGTACTTTACAAATTATTAGCCATTTCCATTTCTCTTTACACAAATGGATTAGTCAATTCCTAGCTACAACTACAACCCTGTTCTACACAGTGGAAGCCCGGTACACTAAATACTGTCCCATTCAGAAGCTTAATGCTACAACATAACTTCATCCTAGACTTAACACTAGAAGCCCCATGGCAGTCATTTTGGCGGTTTTTGGTTTTAAAATGTAATTTTCTCTAGTCCTGTAACACATATGGGGTTGTGCGTTCACGTGCTTTTCTGTCCGTATTTATTAAATATCCTCAAAAAGCATGAAATGAGGGAGTGCAGAAATAAAGGAGATATATTCTATTCTATCTAAAAGCCCCGGGAGTAGTCACGCTGACGGCCACATAGTAAACTATTGTATTTTGATTATACAGAACGGTATTCTACTTTTTTTTTATTTACTAGTCTTCAATGTTCTTAGCTGCAATTAGATTAGTCTCTACTCTCTATCTGAGTGAATGACGGACAGTCTATTGTTTTTTAATCAGCCTTTTCAAAGGCTGGTGCCTACTTGCCAGCTGTGCTGTTTTGGTCAGTCAATTAGCATTGGGACTAGTGAAAATAATACCAGAGACAATGGACTTTTACAACGCAAGAAAATATGGAGTTGATGTTTTTGATTTTGTGAAAGCTGGCTCCCAACGCGGTCTGTTTGTTTTACAATGTATTGGACCTAGCAGCCATCATCTCCTGGGTACTTTACAAAGAATGCATGGAGAAGAATTTACCAAGGAAAGATTATATTTTACATTTAGCACAGGAACTTCACAAGATGCATTTGGAACAGAGAGAGACTGCCAAGCATGTACCCACAGCTGAAACTGGCAACTCCGCTGAGAGACGCCAATCCCAGGTTGTCAAGTGCAATAGAAATAAAACTTCGGGCAGCTGTGCCCTGTGCAGAAAGGCGGCGTAGAGAAGTGCATTATCTGTACTGATTGTGAACAGCCTTAGACTCAAGGTAAAGGAATACCATTTTTTTTTTAAAAAAAGAAAAATAAATTATACTTTTCTATAACTTCTTGTGCTGTGTGCTTCTGTAAAATGTTTTCTTCTAAGTTTATTTCTCTACATTTTTCAGTTGCTTTTGTGCATCTTACAATAAACCGATTGCTATATATATATATATATATATATATATATATATATATATATATATATATATATACACACACACACACACACGCACACATACACACAGCGGCTCTCAAAAGTATTTTTCCACATTTTATTGTGTTACAACATGGAATCAAAATGGAGTTTTTGCCACTGATCAACACATAAAAGTCCATAATGTCAAAGTGAAAAATAAAATCTACCAGTTGTTCTAAATTAATTACAAAATAAAACAGAAAATAACTGATTGCATAAGTATTCACCCCCTTTGCTATGAGTGCATCCAGTTGTCTTTAGAAGTCACATAATTAGTTGAATGGAGTCCACCTGTGTGCAATTAAGGTGTTTCACATGATTTCAGGTTAAATACACCTGTCTCTGGGAGGTCACACAGTTGTTTAGTACATTTCCTAACAAAAACTACATCATGAAGATGAAGTAACATTCAAAGCAAATCCAGAATAAGGTTCTTCAAAAGCACCAATCAGGGGTAGGATATAAGAACACTTCCAAGGCATTGACTATCTCCTGGAGCACAGTAAAGTCCATTATTAAGAAATGGAGAGAATATGGTACAACTGTAAATCTGTCTAGAACAGGCCGTCCTCAAAAACTGAGTATCCATATCACACTGTGCATACGGCAACAATAGCCCGAGTGCTTCACAAAACTCGCCTTTATGGGTGAGTGGCAAAAACAAAGCCATTGTTGAAAAAAACTCACATCAAATCTCGGCTAGAGTTTGCCAGAAGGCATGTGGGAGACTCTGAGACCAAGTGGAAGAAAATTCTATGGTCGGATGAGACCAAAATAGAGCTTTTTGGCCTCAATGCTAAGGGTATGTTTGGCCCATAGCATGGTGGTGGCAGCATCATGCTATGGGGATGTTTCTCTGCATCAGGGCCTGGAAAGCTTGTGATGATAGAGGGCAAAAGGGATGCAGCAAAGTACAAAGAAATCCTGGAGGAAAACCTGCTGAAGTCTGCAAGAGACCTGGGACTTGGAGAAGAGCCATCTTCCAGCAGGACAATGACCCCAAACATACAGCCAAAGCCACATTGGAGTGGCTTAAAAACAAAAAAGTCAATGTCCTGCAGTGGCCCAGTCAAACCCCGGACCTCAATTCAATTGAGAATATGTGGAAAGAGTTGAAAATTGCTGTTCAGCAAAGGTCCCCATCCAACTTGACAGAACTTGAGCAATTTTGCAAAGAAAAATGGGCAAAAATTGCAGTGTCCAGATGTGCAAAGCTGGTAGAGACTTATCCAAATAGACTCATGGCTGTAATTGCTGCCAAAGGTGCCTCTACCAAATATTGACTCAAGGGGGTGAATACTTATGCAATCAATTATTTTCTGTTTTATATTTGTAATTAATTTAGAACAATTTGTAAATTTTATATTTCACTTTGACATTATGGACTTTTTTGTGTTGATCAGTGACAAAAACTCCTAATTATATCCATTTTGATTCCATTTTGTAACACAATAAAATGTGGAAAAGTCCAATAGGGTGAATACTTTTGAGAGATGTAGTGAAAGAATTAAGCTGACAAATGGTTTTTGTTTAAACAACACTTTATATACAAGAAAGGTATACCTCCAGTACAATCAGATAAGCACAAGATTTAAACTGACTTCGGACGAGACCTCAGTACAGCTCAGTGCATACGTTTGTATCAGAAAGCACAGATATCCATGGAGTCAATTCGAAAGAGATGAAAAGACTGACAAAACTTTACAATGTTTAGTATTTATACCTTTGTAAACAAGTGTTAACTTCACTCCTATTTGTCTTACTTCTGTCCAATGATAGGGGTTTCCACTCTATCATTGCACACTCCCTCTGCGGGGGAGGGGGGGGGGGGGGGCTGCATACCACACTGTACCTAGGAGGGTGCATCCATCTTGTCTTTCAGTTCCCCTTCCCCATCTCACACTATCTCTGCTAATTTTGCCTGCCTTTTGGCGTTTAGCTCAAACACCCATCTGTGACTTTCAGTCGTGTTAGGCTATGCAAAGCTGCACGTAGCTGGTTTTGCCAAATGGTAAATGAAAGAACTCAAAACTTACACAATACTGTATAGAACCGTAATATTAAAGCATATTAAAGCAACTGAATTATTAAGCACATTAAAGCGACTATAAAAACACATTCACACAATTTAAACAATGATTAAAAAGAACTTAACTATAAAAGACACACATGCAATGTGAAACTTACAATTAATAACATCATTAATACCTCATGCAGAAAGCCATCGCTACAGAGCCACTGTATATATACTTTGGTTTTTCAGATATTTTTGTAATGTACTCAATAAAATAAAATAAAAACGAATTACATCTGACTGCTGTGGGACTTCTAGGTATGAGTATATCTCCGGTCCTTCTAGTGTTAAGGAATCAACCCATCCCCTTAGTGATGACAGTTATTTTAGCTACTCCTGGAGCCTGTGAACCTGCCCTCTATTGAAGTCATTCAGATCTGCTGTATTGCCCTTCGTTACTGAAACAGACTTGCAGCAGGGCAACATAGCTTGAAGTTTAGAGACTGTCAGGGGTTCAATTTGTGAAGCAATAAACACATAAAATGTGCTATGTATGGTAGCTGTTTATCATTTTTGTCCAATGCTTTTATTATCTATCTAAATTTGAGTTGCTACTGTTGAAATTTTAGTTACATCACCACTATACAGAAGCTGAATGATTAAATAATTAACTGGCAGCATTTTCTTCTTCTTCCTGACTATTGAAGACCTCTTAAAAGCTACATTTAAAAAAAAGAAAACATTTCCAGCATTGTTAATATTTCAGGAGTTTGTGGTGTACTGAAATTGCAGTTTTCTCCCAGTTCACCACACTTGGGGCACAGCAGGGCACAATAGACTGCCACTACTGTCCCTGACCTCCGCTATTCTAAAGAGATTGGACCAAAAAAAAAAAAAAAACACTTTTTAACACATATATTCCATGTACTTATATGCTGCATACGAGGGACTTTAAGCATTCAGCACACTACTGGCACTATATTTCAAGACACTCTGTTCTCCAGTGTACGAAGGTGGCAAAAAATTGCTATAATGAGTATTAGTGTTTGACGTGTATTTTTCTTACTGCCTGTGATGAGTCAAAGGGATTTCGGTCTGTGATTCAGCCTCCCGACAGTAGATGGCATCAAACCAACTCGGGACTTCCCTTACCAAGATCTTGTGACCATGGCAAAAGTCATCTTTTGAGGGGCGGCACCTTGGTGAGGGGCGGAAGTACGAGTATGTAAATTCCAGCCACTGGAGTCAAGTGAAGGATAAGGACACGTGTCGGTTGGGGATTGGTGTTCCACTGACTACAGAGGCGGGACATTACATACTAAAGGGAACGTACTACTGTGTTCGGGGTTGGTCCAAAAGTAAAATAGGAGGAGTAACGGGTGGAGGGAGAGACTGGTGAATTTGCAGTGGAGAGTGCAGCGGAATTTTTAAAAACAAAAAACACTAACATTTCTTTGGTCTTTTTTTGTTTATGTATGGGTCGCCACGAAGACAATTAAAGACGAGTCATCACGGTTTGTTTTGGATTTCACCCCTGCACTCCTTCCCTCACACCATTTTGTTTTCTTTTTATTTAATTATTTTGTTGTGTATAGATAATAAAAATAAATTATTTTATTTCTGTACACATAAATTACTGTCTGGACATTCTATTTAATACACTCTCGCCTCACACTGCCATAAATGGAACAGATACTTGGATGATCCAAGCACTCGGCACACACATGTATACTGTTAGCAGCATCATGAATCGGATGCTGACACAGCCCTTGTTAGTTCGTAGCCTTCCATGCTAAAAGAGTCATCTCGATATCAATCACTGTGAAGCAGCTAAATCTCTTTCCTATTATAGCAGTATCATCATAAGGCTAAAAAGCCATTGAAAATTTGAATTTCCTTCATACAAATCGTTTTGACTCACCCACTCCACAACCAAAGATACATTGAGCTAAACAAAAGAGTGTGTAGTGCAGCTATGGCCAAAGGCTTTGCATCACCTAGGATTCTTGGACTGAGACATGATTTTTTTTTAAACTATATGAATATAATTTAGATATTTGTGACCCAGGACAGCGAAATCTGTCAGTTGGTCAAAAATTTCAAAAACTGTTTAAATTTGGCCATGGATTGAGCTTATAATATGCTTTAAAATAATACCAAACGTATTGATTTATCTCAAACGGGGCCCAAGATATGACATGTTTAAATCACCAAAATCAGAAGATGCCATTTTGAGAAAATTAAGTCAAAAGATGGGACCCCCTACTTTTCAGCTATTTCCTTAGCAACCATTATGTTAGAATTCTGACACAAACACCAAATGTTCACCAATAACTCCTCATACCTTTCGTTAAAATATGACAAAGAAATTATATGATACAAATATTTATTTTCCATTTATTGAAACATAGAAAATTATTATTTTATTTATAATTCATAGCGACATTTTATTTTTTTTTTAAACAAAAATTGAAATGCATTTAAATTAAAAGTGCTGAACTATTTGCATTTACTAGTTACACTTCACTTGGTATTTTCATATTATAAAATACATATCTTGAACTACCTTACCTCAGTTAACATTGCATAGTCCAGGATTATTGCTAATCGGTATGTGAAACCAAGAATTTAAGAGATAAAAGTCATTAAAAAGCTTTGATTAGGCAAATTAATTCATTCATTCTTTGAGCTTGGACTTGCAATACCCTGACACAGGAAGTATCTGTTGCCATTTTTGTAAACCATATTTTTGTTTCTTTTGTGCATCTTAAGATAATAAATTGCCTCTTCTAGGGAATACTTTAAAATGGAATAAAGCAATTGCCTTGTTTTTAGACAGGAACTCTTTCACCAGTTTATACGGTTTGAAACAAAATGAATCTGTTGCTGAATTCACATTGATTACAATGTGAACCTTTAAGCAACCTATAAGTGTTGTACTATAATACTTCCTTCCATAATATGCCCTTGTGTGTGTGGATCCAGCGTAAGAGCATTGAAGGAGGCCCAGACACCTTCTATTAGCTCCATTTTTATCTTTCTATCAATGTTATATTATATATATATATATATATATAGGCGGCACACTTATGGAAAGAGAGCGCTGTGTTAACTTTACTGAGCCAAATACACTAGTACAAACAAACCCTCACTTATCATGGCTTCTCTGCACACTTCTCTCCTAACAAGGAAAAGCTGAACCTTATATAACATGTGGCTGAGGGGCTGATCGCTCATTGATCATTCTATCAACACCATCCAGACACATGTTCACATTGAGTTGGCAGGGTGGAGGTTTAACCCCATTCCTGCCAAGCTTAAATAAAAAAAAAAAAATGAACACACCATCAAAACACATTTATTTACAGGGCTGGCCTCAACCCTGCCACACGCCCTCTCAAATTCTTCATTATTATTTAATACACATAAAAGATTGCCTGATACAGAAAACTCAATTACTGTATCACAGTATAGATGAGTATGACAGAAATTATCTTGTAAAGGAGTGTATTATTTTTGTCCTTACTTATCTGCTAGAGAGTGAGTCCAAATTACTTAAACAAGAATTTGTACTGCTTGTTTTAAAAAGTATGCAGTATACTGGGTGAACAATAAGGTAGATTTGCGATGTACAATAGAGGAAACACTCTTGGGCTAGACTCTGTACTGTTCACCTTCACACCAGAGGGAAATCATGGATTAATTTCATTTAACTCCCAAATTTACTAGTCCGAGTCCCAGAGATTGTGTTGATACTGGCACTGCATCAATTACTTTGGGAGTAAACAAAATGAGAAGGCAGATACAATGTAGTAATAGTCATGTGATCTGTCTTGCATAAACTCGTACTTCCAACATAAAAACCTGATCCTTGGTTTCTGGTATTTGTACTGTTTCACATATAAAATTAGTTTAGTGCAATGTCATACTATTCAGTACATAAAGGTGATAACAATTTATTTTGTGACTGTAGTGAAGTACTGTTCCAGTTTTGTGCTGACCCAAGACGACAGCTCTGGATATGTTTTAGCTGTCTGGTGGTTTACAAACAAAGACAATAACTAACAAGCACAAACAAAACACTCACGAATATTATTTTCAGCAGTTTTCACTAGGTCTCTCATGGTCCTTCTAATTTCAATGCAAAAACCAAATGAAGGAGTAGATTGCGCTGGTCCGGCCCCTTTTATGCCGTCACGCATGGCCCCTTGGTAAACAAGTGCAGCTGTCTCTATAATCTGCAGCTGCTACGTTGTTTCCCTTCCAGGTCAATAGCAATGGAGTCTCGCCTTCTTCCAGACTGACCGACTTCCCGACAGTGGGAAAGAACTGTCAGGCCAGCCCTTCCAAAGGACTCTATTTTCGCTGCTTAGTGCTCTCACAGATCTGGAGAGAGATTTACAACCAAGATTCATTATAATAGTAATAACAATCTTTATATAGTGCCTTTTATAGTGGATCACCATCACAA
Source organism: Polyodon spathula (assembly GCF_017654505.1). Classification (NCBI taxonomy): domain Eukaryota; kingdom Metazoa; phylum Chordata; class Actinopteri; order Acipenseriformes; family Polyodontidae; genus Polyodon; species Polyodon spathula. The sequence continues at coordinate 20,756,452 of NC_054552.1, read as the reverse complement.
AGTGCTTTACAAGATAGACTAGGGTGTATGAACTATGCATCAGCTACAATCACTTACAACAACGTCTCACCCGAAAGACAGATCACAAGGAGGTAAAATAACTTGCTGATGGTCACACAATGAGTGAGTGGCTGACCTGGGATTTGAACTGTGGACCTCCTGGTTATAAGGTAGTTTCTTTAACCACTAGACCACATAGCCTCCTCAATTATATTTTCATCACAGAGATATAGGCAACTGTATGTACGTATGTCACACTAGAGTATTATATATAGACAAATAGAAGGAGATGTGATACCTTTTATTGGACTAAATATAACACAAATTAATCATGTTTACATTTATTAGTAATGTAAACATCAATTTCTCCTTCCTACTTTCACCTGAAGAGACCTTTGAGTTCTTGAAAGCTTGTGATTAATTATTGTTTAGTTAGTCCAATAAATTATATCTCATCTCCTCCTCTTTGTCTGTCATCTCTGGACTAATACGGCTACCATTTAATTTATCAACTTTGAACTCTAACCAAGGAGGAAGAGAGATAGAACATAAAAAAGACGAAGCTCTCAAGTCAGGCAGCATCCTCTGGCTGCTGAGCAACAAGGAGAATGAGACGTAGAGGACACAATGACAGATCCCGTCACTACTCAGGCAGCATCCTCAGGCAGCATTGGCTGGCAGCTGGGTGACGTGGAGAGTTAGGGAAAAGTGTCTTGGGTCCATATAGGAGAGACAGAGGAAAAGAACCCCCCCCTTCCCCCTCTGCGCGGGGCTCATCTCGACAGGTGGGGGACGGCCAGCTTCAGAGGGGGCAAGAAAGGTGCTTAGACCTAGAAAAGAAACTAGGGAGAGTGATAGCAGGTTGTGGACTCCATGAGGCTAGCGCATAAGCTGCGAAAGTATAGATGTTGCAGGGGGTCCCCTCTGACTGGCAAGGAACCGTCGGGGGTGGCAGTATTAGAAAGGAGCAGAGGAGGAGGACAAAAAACAAACACAAGACAAAGAGAGGAAGTAGTGCTAGGTTAACGTAGGTAAAAGGGGGAGATTGACAGGTGGAGCTACGAAACAGAATGCCCGGTACTGCCCTTGACTGACGTGGCGAGCGCTGCACAAGGCTATTTAGAGATGACTAGAAATGAGCTGCCCCACCACCCACCCAGATGTGATTGAGCCGACTGATCACTTCACCCAGGCGGAGCGCGGCTGAAGAAAGCTAGAGTGGAATCAAAGAGAAATGAGGTAAACGAAAAACACAGTGAGAATGCTCTCTACGGCATCCCCCGAATTACGCTAAAGGCTAACATTTAAAATCGTAAAACATCAAGCATATTAGAACACTAGATTACTAGAACATCCATCAGTCAAATGGAGAGTATCTCATGATAAACAACACGTCCAATAAACAGCTAGAAAGGGCTTTATCTCTTGCCTCAATTCATTCGTCCCTGTTGTGTGTCAGAGTTCGTCTCCTTCTCCCAAGCTTCCACCTGTTTTTCGGCTATCCTGCCCCCCCCTACACATAGCTTCCCAACAGTCAGCCTCTCCACTTTCATGAAACTAAATTATGGGCTCAAAGGGTGAGGCCAAAGCCAAAGATGTAATGAAAATATGTATAACATAGTATTTGTTGTCTAAGCTTTAATAAATATTGAGTTTTTCTGACTGAAAAAACAGTATTAATAAACTGCTGTTTTTTTACTCAGTGTGCAGCTTTTCAATAGCCAGGGTAATTATTGACAGTTGGGAGAATGAAACTTGCTAAAAAATAATCAGTCATTTTCTGCAAGGCCTCTCTGAGGTGTGCATAAAACATGGATGGGAAATGCAAGATGATATGAGATTGCTTTGCTGCCTTTTATGGGGTTGTTGTTGCTAGGATTTTAGTGTCACAAATCATAATTTGATTAAACTGACAGTGAATAAAAGGTGTTAATCTGACCATTTTATTGCAAATACAAATTTAAAAATGATGAAAAAACTCAATAACATTAATTTACTTGTGCAAATTGCCCTTTAAAATAGGAAGGGTGAACACACGTCTTTTATTTAGCTGCAGTCTCTTTGTTTTGGGCTATTTGTATTGCTTTTTATTGTGTTATGATTTTGCTCTTTTTAGCTGAATTCAAATGACCTTTTTCACAATGGTTTATGCTTTTGTCAGAACAGTGGACATTGAAACTAAAACATCTCTGGTTTTCTATCTAAATGTTGGCCTTTCAAGTTATTTAAAAAGCAGAAAGTTCCTGCTTCATGTGGATGTCAGGTACATACATACCTCTCATCCCCTGTGTTTACCCACACGTTGCTGGTTACTGTAGGCAAATTGTAATACACAGTTCTTGTTTACAGCTGTCATTTTTGTTGTCATTTCTTTTGAGCAACTGTCTCTGGCAACAAAGCAGTGTCACTAAATTGACTGTAATGGCTTTGTTCAAAGAGGTAATAGTAACACAGCAGTAACATTTTCATATTTTGACATACCAGAGTTATCATTATGAACCAACTCACACTGGAAATCAATTGATGCAAAAAGTCATCCTAAATCTGATATTTTGTGGGTCTCATTTCAATGTATTTCAGTATATTAGTAAAGGCTCAATACATTACCAATACCCATGCTGTATTTCATGATAACTGTGGACGGTAGTTTCAGAGGAGAGCTGCTGTCAATGAAATTGTACATACATCCACTTTGCAAAGGGGATTTCCTAAAGACATACTTTCCAAAAACACGCATAATTCAATAAGAAATAAATACATTGTTCATATTAGGTTTTTTGGGGGATTAAGCCTGTTTTTTAATTTGCACACTCAAGCTATTGTCTGTTTTGTTGAAAAGCATTCATTTTTAAGACAGCTTTTTTTTTGTTTTGTTTTGTTTAGTTTTATGCGTTGTTTTTTTCCCCCCCACAAGCTGTGCGCATTGTTTAAAGGGCCATACACTTTTTTTTCTTCTTTTTTTTTATCAGAGATACAACATATGGGTTAGCATAGTGTAAGATAGAGAAGTTTCCATTGTAATACATAAAATGGGTTTCCAGAGTGTATCATGTATTTTAAAACCCTGGTATACTAGATTTTGTAGAAATAGCTTCAAAAGATGTTGATGCCAAAATGGCTGTGTTCAAACTATATATACAATACAGATCTTACTGTAAATACAAATGGTGACATACTGTGTGTGCCACCTATAAATTGGCTTTTTTTTAATATTCTCTTGGGATTTTTATTGTGAAATCTCAGGAGGAGGTTGTGTGGTCCAGTGGTTAAAGAAAAGGGCTGGTAACCAGGAGGTCCCCAGTTCAAATCCTGGTTCACTCATTGATTCACTGTGTGATCCTGAGCAAGTCACTTAATCTCCTTGTGCTGTATCTTTAAGATGAGATTTTATTGTAAGTGACTCTGATGCATAGTTCACACACCCTAGTCTCTGTACTGTAAGTTGTCTTGGATAAAGGCGTCTGCTAAATAAATAATAAAACATTTCAAGAGGACTAGGGCAGATTTTACTCCTACTCAGTGCACAACATATGCTAATGAAATAGCTAATATTAAATAAACTCTATTTTTATGTGGATGTATAAATACATTATAATACTAAGGAGAAGAGGATTGTTTTCAAATTTCAGTTGAATATTCATTTTTAATAATCAGAAAATCGTGTTATAGTAAAGAAATAGCTCAGAAGTAAAATACTCAGAGGTAGTCCATCATCTGTAAAGTAGAATGTCTATTTATTTCAGACATCACAAAATACATAACAGATAAAACCTGGTGGAAGGGTGACTTACTGTTGAGCTTATGCTATCTTTTTGGCACACAGGCATACATAGTTTGATACATGGACTTTTTGCCTTTGAATATATTTCATATCACATCATTAATATATTTAAAAAGCATATCAGTGACAATCGCCCCCACCATGCTGTAAATACAGAACTAGAGCCATCAGTAATATGAAAAAGATCATTCACTATAGGCACTTTCATCCACTATAGGCACAAGTACAAATGTAAGTTAGACACACTGACAAACACAAATTAGACACTCTGCTCTAAATTGCTCAGAAAATAAAATGAATAATTGGTCACTCTAAATTAAAAAAAAAAAATATATAATAAATAAATAAATAAATAAATCAGCCTTGTTTAAAGGTTGAACACCCCCCCCCCTTCAGCTGCTTCATTCAAAAACATACATAGCAAACCTATGGAAAGCTACAGTTACTAAAATAAAGTTTGAAAATGCTCTGCACTGATCCTTAAAAGACCGCATACACAATTTCAGACCAAATTTTATAAGTGGGCTGTTGAGCCCTCTAAGCAAACATAATCTATCTCTGTAGTTCCCTATTGTTTCCCTCTCTTCTGTGGCAGCCTGTTAAACGCAGTGTCTTTCCAAAATCAAAGACATTTCTCAGGTGGCACGGAAGGTGGTGATTATTTTGATCACTTCTTCACATAGGGAATTGGGGTCATTCTTCTCTTTCAAAGGGCAGTTTTAGTTAACAGGTTCCCATTTTCTATTTTCCATCTCCCTATACCCACTAGCACACCCACTCACAGGGCAGTGGTATTGTTGGGTGAAAATTATTTTTAATAATAAATATATAAAATAAAAATGTATGTCATGTATGTCATATATGTGCTTTCATATTAGCAACTAATCTCTATCTCCCCACCCTAGCCCAGTAACCAGCATTCTTTTTTCACCCAGTATTTTTGATTGTACAATTTTGTTTAAATGTGTAAAGCACCTTGGCTAAAGATGCTATAAAAATGTAAATAAATAAATAAATCCCTGTTCTGTCCCTGTCCAGTGGAAGCAATAGAATTGTTCTTCCTCTAGAACAGTCAATCCATTTTCTATTCCAGGTGTCCAGATCAGAAAAATAGAAACTGAGAAATAAAACACATTGTCATTTCCATTTCTTTCTTTTCTATTTTTCAAAAGCTGCCTGTCCCTCAGATTTAATAATAAACTGTCCACTATTGGAGAAAATCAATCAAACAAATATAAGCAGCGCGACTGCCTGAGTCCTCTTTTGATTCCTCCCGCTCTCAGAAATTGGATGTGATTACAGAAGCATATCTCACAATCTCAGGCCCTGCATGGTCACCATGCACCTCTGCCTCAATTTATATTCTCTAGGCTGTGACAAGCAGGCTCTGGGGGGAGTAGAGTATTGAGCTGGGATTGCAGACCTGATCCTACCCAAATGACTGGTATAACGCCAGGCTTAAATCAAAGCCAACCTGATTTAAAAGCAGCCAGTAAGGTATGTGGCTGAGGGCCTTATCTAAACGGCTCAGTTTGTTTGAAAAATGTTGGTCTGTGATTGCTTTGGTCAACAGTGATTCTGTCCCTCCCAGCTGAAAAAGATTGCTGATACAAAGGAGTTTAATTTAGCAGAAATAGAGGAAGGTTATAAGTGAAGGATATTTGAGAAAATAAAAGAAAACCGAAGTGGCAATGATAGCACTGCAACAGTTTCAATGTTGTAAGTTATTGGTAACATTTTCAACATTGATTTTTCTGTTATCACAGTATTAAGAACTAATACACTGGTATTCGGTTGATATACCATTGTTCTAGATTCCAATATGTGTTCCAAATTGTGTTGATTGGTTATTTCAGGGATTCATTCTAGACTTTAAAGCATCTGTGGTGTTTTTTCAAATTATTCTGGTAATCAAAGACACATAAAAAGGAAATGTTTACACTTCAGTGATGATGTTGGGGTTGCGGTGTTCAATGAATTTAAAGTGTGAAGTTGCTGCCTATTTTATTTTTGAGACCTGTCTAGTTTAGTTAATGACAAACAGGGCTTCGGCACAATGTGGAGACTGATGCAATTTTAGTGAGACACTGCTCTCCTTAAAGGCTGTCAGTCAAGGTGAGTGACAAGCGTAATCTTCTCAGTTACAAGCGTCCCTCATCCAACCAATTTATTCCCCACAAAAAATCGGCAGATACGTCAAGTAGTCTAGCAGTGGTGCACTGTTGATACAGTGGCTCTCAAAAGTATTCACCTCCCCTGGACTTTTCCACATTTCACTGTTTTACAACATGGAATCAAAATGGATTTAATTTGGTGTTTTTGCCACTGATCAACACAAAAAAGTCCATAATGTCAAAGTGAAAAATAAAATCTACAAATTGTTCTAAATCAATTACAAATACATAACAGAAAATAATTGATTGCATAAGTATTCACCCCTTGAGTCAATATTTGGTAGAGGCATCTTTGGCAGCAATTAACAGCCATGAGTCTATTTGGATAAGTCTCTACCAGCTTTGCACATTTGGACAGTGCAATTTTTGCCCATTCTTCTTTGCAAAATTGCTCAAGCTCTGTCAAGTTGAATGGGGACCTTTGGTGAACAGCAATTTTCAACTCTTTGAACATATACTCAATTGGATTGAGGTGCGGGCTTTGACTGGGCCACTCTCCCATAAAGGCCAGTTTGGTGAAGCACCTGGGCTAGTGTTGCCGTATGCACAGTGTCTCCCAGTTCAGCTGTGGAAGACTATAACTCCTTTAGAGTTGCCATAGTCCTCTTGTTGGCCTCCCTGACTAGTGCCCTTTTCGCCCAGATTGAGGACGGCCTGTTCTAGACAGATTCGTAGTTGTGCCATATTCTCTCCAATTCTTAATAACGGACTTTACTGTGCTCCGGGGGATATTCAATGCATTGGAAATGTTCTTATATCCTACCCCTGATTAGTGCTTTTGAAGAACCTTATTCCGGACTTGATTTGAATGTTCCTTTGTCTTTATGATGTAGTTTTTGTTAGGAAATGTACTAACCAACTGTGGGACCTCCCACAGACAGGTGTATTTAACCTGAAATCATGTGAAACACCTTAATTGCACACAGGTGGACTCCATTCAACTAATTATGTGACTTCTAAAGACAATGGGTTGCACCAGAGCTTATTTAGGTGTGTCATAGCAAAGGGGGTGAATACTTATGCAATTATTTTCTGTTTTATATTTGTAATTAATTTAGAAGAATTTGTAGATTTTATTTTTCACTTTGACATTATGGACTTTTTTGTGTTGATCAGTGGCAAAAACTTCTAATTAAATCAATTTTGATTCCATGTTGTAACACAATAAAATGTGGAAAAGTCCAAGGGGGGTGAATACTTTTGAGAGCCACTGTAAGCTACAGCTCTGGAGAATGCAAGATGGGTGGCCATGTCTATTCTTTGAGGACTTTTTAGAAAACTGAATATTATGGCTGATACAATATGTATATGACTTAATATTGTTTCATATACAATAGTCTCTAGGAAGCAAGCAAAGTGTTCTTAAAACCGAAGTGTTCTCTAAGACAGACACAATGTGACTCAATCAGTAAATAAATGCATGTGTATTACTTGTCATGATGCACATGCATCAACAAATGAAATTAACTGAATAAATAAAAGCAAAACAATAGGCAAGCGTATGTTAATAAACTATAAAGTAACAGACAAACTAATGTTAATAAAACTAAAGTAAAATAACACGTCAAAAAATTGTAATCGCAATGTATTATGAAATTAACACAGCACACCTAAACACATAAGAAAATGCAGCAGCAATATACAAGACATGCACATTATTTAACAGAATGGTAAAGCAATTTACCAGAATGGGAAACACCAAACTGCTTGGCGACTTGGGCTCGAACAACGTCCAACTTTGTGTAGCAAGAGAAACATTGGCACATTTTGCCATTTGTTTACATGCAACTTTGTAGCTATGATGTGCACTCATCGAAATCAGAATACAAAACAATTAAATGATATGACAGAGGCTCTGAAAATATTATTAAACCAATCCATGTCTCTCAAGATGACAATAGCAATGACAAGTCACTTTTTTACACAACAGTACTTTATCAGTTGTGAACGAATCGCTATCTGTGCCAAGAAGGCGTTCCTTTAGCCGGAGCATTTGCAATGGGAAAAATCAGTTTTCCTTAGGCAAAGTATTCTCTTATTAGGGCAAGGTATTCTCTTATTAGGTGTTCCTATATGCAGAGACTACTGTATGCTTAATAAAATATGAACTACATCACTACTGCATAGAACAGGCTGAACATAAAAAGTGACATTAGAAAAATAAAATGCAAAAAACAGAGGAATGTGAACCGGGAGTAAAGTTATTGATCGTTTCACCAAACCTGAAACAGATGAAGACCTAAATATGATTGCCAGCGATCGGTCTTCAAGAAGTACTCAGGCAAAAGGGGTTGCAACTTTTTTGAACAATGGTTAAAGCCAGGAAAGAAATGCAAAAGCTGAGTTTAAATCTAACGTCCATATAATTGATAGAGATTTAGTAAGTGATGATGAGCCTGTCCAAAATATATGTGAAATACTAATTAGAAAGGGGGGTGTTTATGAGGAAAGTAATTTTGTGGTAGAATATGGGGTAACATTGTAGAAGAGAGATACACAAGACCCCAAATAGTATGCAGCCTTCACCATGGAATGGAAGGTAGACATTCAAAAATATGGGTGGAAAAAATACTCTTTAAATATGTTTGGGAATTAGACTAACCTACAGTCCTAACATATGTAGAAAGTAAAGTATACAGTAGAAACGTACAGTGGTTTGAGGATCAAGCCCACAATGAATAATAGTTCATTTTCAAAGGAATGAAAATTAGCATGTGTTCTTCTATGGCTAGGGCTGTTTCTTTTTCCATCACCAATGTTTCAGAATTCCATTTTCACATCAATGTTATTCACCAATATCTGTCTTGAAAAGGTAGAAGTCAAATAATTCAACAGAAGTCTGAATAGAAGCAATATCCTTGAAAAGATTCTCTCAGGGTTCAGATCTGTTCATAGTACAGAAACTGCCCTTGTCAGAGTGGTGAATGACTTACTGATGAGTGCAGGTTCTAACTCTATATCCATTTTGGTTCTTTTAGACCTTAGTGCTGCATTTGATAGTGTGGATCATGTCATTTTAATTGATCATCTTAAAAGCAGGTTGGCCTGACTGGAACTGTTGTAAACTGACGACACAACAACTTTATATGTCTGTAAAACCTGGTGACACCACTGCTGCTGCAGCCTTACAAAAGTTGGATTTTGCAATTGACAAGACAGAAGTTTTGCTTTTAGGTTCTCAGCAAAACCAAAAATTTCTTAAATAGATTGATTTAGGCAATCTGACCTCTAGTATAAAATCCAATGTGAGAATTTGTTGGTTAAATTTTACTCTGATTTGCGTTTTGAGGCTCATATTCAAAAATTACAAAAATGTCTTTTTATTCTCTATCATGGGGTTTCCATGCGGGTCAATTTACACGTGAAATAGTGATGAGGGTGCACGTTTGGGAGAATTACTCAGGTAAATCAGGTTTGTGGCTGAAAAACCGACCAAAGAGAGAGATAGGGTTTAAATGACGAAACACATAGGGAAATCCACGGCCAGTTTCACATGGAAACCCGCATTTCACATGTAAATGTTAATGATCGTGTTTATCCTTAACTATAAATATTGCAAGGGAGCAGGTCAGTTGTTACTGTGGATTCCAAGACAGCAGAAACTATAGGCTGCAGGGCGATTTTATGGTTAGCAGTGGTGTAGTTCACCTTAATGATAATGAGGCTTTTTTTATTATTGTTTTGTGCAGTATCTGGTCTGTTATGTTGTATGTCTCTTGAGGGTTTACAGTTCTGTATAAAACAACTTACCATGAACTGCATTATGCCCTTTTATAGTATTGAAGTAGCTGTTTGAGAAAACCCTTGCTGTAAAAAACTAAGCTAAAGTTAAACACGAAGAGCAAGTGAGCTGCTTAAATGTAACTCAATTAATTCCCGTCCTTTTTTTTCTATCCCAGCTATGTCCAAAGACAACGCTTGTCTGCCCTCCACGTTAGTAAATATAGTTGGCGAACTGGATGTCATGAGCCAGCTCGATCACCCAAAATAGCACAACATCCAACATGTTGTTAATGCCCTCTCAGAACTGATCAAATAAAACTGCAAATTAACATAGTGATTGTGTTTTGTTCGTTTACATCATTAACATGTAACACAACGGTAAATGCAACACAACTTAAAAGGAGAGAATCTGACAGCACGAGCCTCCTTCGATCCTGCTGTCCAATTGAAACTGGCGGCTGAGATTTCCTTCATAGTTGCCAAGTCTGCTTATAACAAGCTGAATTGGGCTTGTTTTTGAGAGTTGTGGGTTGTAATTTGCATAAACACCCACTTTAACATGGGTTGCGCTTGTTTTGCTCGTTTTTTGTGAAAGGCAGTGCTGCTTTTTTTCTCGTGAGACTGTAACCTTCCTCTGTCTCACAGGCAGCCACTGATTCCTGAACACCTAATGTTATTGTTGACAAGAGTTTGTGCAGGATACAGCAGGTAGTGGCAATTTTGGGAACGATTTAATGCCCACTACCTGTATTTGCCCAAGCGTGGTGTTGAATGCTTCCTCAGCAGCTGTCAGCTGTCTGGACAGGTAGGGCTTCTAAGCTAGGGCAGTATACGCAGCATCACTTGATCCCCTATATGCTGCGGTTTTCAGCTATGGTGATCTACAATACGTGTTGGTCAGTTTCACTTTATATCTCGGAGGTTATTTTTAATTAATGAGTCGTAATATAAATTACTATAGTTGAAACAGTATTCAATACTAATGACATTTAAAAAACAATTTGGTCAAGAGTAGTAAAGCACATTATTAACCAGCCAGGCCCAAGGTATTTTGCTTTATTATAGCAGCTTAGATTAATTTGTATACCAGTACTCTGTTCATAGAAACTACATTTTCACAAAATTTCAATAGTAATCTGCAAAAACATCACAAGTACTTTACGCATAGCTAATTTGCATATCAACCCCCACCCTTCCCAATCATTTGCATAACGTCTGATGAAAAGCCTTGTTTTCTTGAGTAAAATAAACGGAAGCATTTTACACAAGACATTTTTCTCGTGCAAAAAAAAACTAAAATGTTAAGCCCATATATGAAACATTGCTAAATTAGGTATTTTGTTTCTTTGTCTGATGCTGAAAAGTGAATTCATGCTTTATTTGCTGGGCTTCCTTATCACCCCTTATCACATTTGCAGCTTGTTCAAAATGCAACTGCTTGGGTTCTCACGAGAACAAAAAAACAGGCTGATATAACTCTTGTGTTGGCCTCATTGCACTGGCTTCCAGTGGATTTTAAAATTGATTTTAAATTTGTACTCATTACATATAAAGCACTAAATGGCTTGGCACTGGATTAGCTAAGAGAGATTCTGTTCACATTTAAACCTCTACACATTTTATGGTCAGCTAACGTTTGCCTTTTTCTGCCTTCCAAAAGTAAAAATGAAAAGGATAGGAGAAAGAGCACTTAGTTATAATTCCCTCAGATTGTGGAACATATTATCCTTCTCTATTAGAGATGCTGCTTCAGTCAATATTTTTAAATCAAGATTAGCCTTTTTAATCTGACTTACAAATCCAATTGTTTCTAACTATTTTGTTTGCTTATTTTTGTATTGTTTGTTTTATTTACCATTCTTATTAATGTCCCATTTTCTCCAATTTTTTTATTGTTTTTATTATTATTATTATTATTATTATATTATTATTATTATTATTATTATTATTATTATTATTACTTCTTGAAACTGCATACTTCTTTCTGTTTTCACTGAAATATAAAATGCTTTGAGATACTGTGATATGAAAGGCTCAATATTATATGTAACGAATACAAAAAAAACCTACTTTAGATAGTTGGTTGTTTCCTGCAGTGTCTTCAACTCTTCTCAATGTCTTCTCAAGAAGATAGGGATTTTTGCATGGAGCACAATTGCTTAATAAAGACACATGATGATTCCGATCTCCCCTTCCTAAATTCAAAAGTTATATCACACTGCCTTAGTGTATGCATACAATCAGACGGATGAAAAAAAAAAAAAACAGAATACAACCTTGACCAGCGTGGGTACGGCATGGTACTGCAAGTGCTCTTTCATTTGATGTGCGTGCATACGTCCTGGAGCTGAAGGGTTAAGGACTTGGGAGGTCGATTGGCCTCAAGGTTAGAGCTGGGTCTTGAGAGGCAGCCTCTGGGTACTGTGAGATCCTAAAATGAAATGTCTCTGATGTACTCCCTTTGATGTATTCCGCTCATACTCCTTTTCCATGTGGGGATATAATCCGCTCAGATAGATAATTAAAAGAAAAACAAATTCCAACAGATGACCAGGCAAGGGCAAAAACAGAATTACAAAGACAAATCAAAGCTGATCAGGATGCAGCAGCCCTGCACTAACATTATGCAAATGATTCAAACAGCTTTGGATGGGCGAGGTACCTTTCTGAATTCTAACGAGCGCTGCTGAAATTAGACACCTCTCATTGCCGACTTTCTTACTTTGCAATCTTTCTAACCCTGCAACAACCCCACCTTTAACCAGTTCCAATCTATTGTCCATCCTACAAAGCAATCCCTGTTCTAGTTGGCATTGTTAGCTCACTTGGGTTCAGTTTGGGTTATTGTGCATATTGAATGACTTTCAAACATTACAATCCTCTGCCTCTGTTGTCTCTGTCTCACACCAGTTTAATCCTACAGCCCATTTTTAAAGACATGAGACTTTAACATCAGGGAACATGGAAACATTTATTTTTAACAAATTGGATAATAAATAAAGGAATTATGGACATATATACAAAAGCGACCAAAAGCAACCAATTGCTTAATTGAAAATGTGCAAAAAAAATTATTCGGCCAAGGGACCCTGATCACGTGGCACAAGATAAGGCTCTTCACTGAATGGCCAGTACAGTGGTAACAATGGCAACATAACCCTAACAGCTCTTGTCTCATGCATCTGATCCACAAACAATAAAAACAAATATATATTTATCGGAAAACAGGTCCTTGTGCCTTGATGTCGTAATTTCTCTTATTTTATAAAGATTTTGTGTGAGAATGTCTGTCTTACAGCACAGCAGTAACATTACAAAACACCCGCATTCAGTGCTATCTCTTAACATGTCCTCTACCGGAAATACACAAATAGGACCTTTGTATTGCACATTGCCTGAGTAAAAAGAGTTAAAGGGCCAGGTGGGATATTTAATATTGGGCGGCACCTAAAGCAATCAGGTAAAACAATCGGCTATCCAATAGCAAAAGTGTAAAGGATGAAAAAAGTATATTTCTGTGCGTTACAAAGGGCTTTGTTATTCATTTATTTACTTATTGCAAAGAGCTGAATTTTATTAATTTGTAGTAGCTTTAGTGTTTTTTTTTTTTTCTAACCTTGCTTAAAAAACAACTAAACTATAAAGCACTATCATTTTATGAGTCAAATGGCAATACTACTTCTGGGTTTTTTGTATGTCTAGGCACTTTTTTACAGTTTGCCACAATTTGCAGTTTTGTTTTAAATCCTCTTTGGATAACTTTAATTTAGCTTTAACCCTTTGCATTCCATTTATTCACCGCTTGTCAGGCGCATCAGGTCCAATTTTCACACGTGCTGTTTATTTTACACGCCCTGTTCTTATTTTTTTCAGATTAAAACAGGTTTAAAACGCATTGCATGGCAAAACGACATCAGTACTGCATCTCCAGCCAAGCCCCTCCCTTTGTTCGTTTTATTTTTCACATACCTTTTTATAGACGTGCATATAATGTGATCCAAGTCATTATTTTATTACTATAGCATCTCTAAAAAGCTCTCCAAATGTCTGCTATTCTTTGAGCGCTGGATGCAGAAGCAGCTACCTCCTTTGTTATGTCCGTGTTATCTGTGTAATGGATGGGGCTATGAGATACTCTAAATTTATTTCGGTTTCATTCGGCTTATATCGGTTTCACTCTTTTTCCGGAGAAAAAACGACTATAGACCGGTACTATATGTCTTTTTGATGATATCGGACAGCAAAAAGACAGGGACTGCAAAGGGTTAAATCTTGCCCACTGGCAGTTTGCTTTTGTTTTTTGTAGTGTTTTTTTTTTTTTTTTTTAAATGGGAAAGGAATGAAGTCAACATGAATTGCAGAAGCATTTCCAGTGTTTTTCTGTTTTTTATTGTCTATACACTGATTTCTTTTCTTTTTTTTTTTTCAGAAGCCCTAGTTGTAGTAGAACGTTGCTCAGGGTTACGTCACAAACGGGATCTTCACTGCTGAAGTCTCGTGAATATAAGGTATGGCTATCTGAGATGTTTCCTTGTAAAAAATACCTTTTGGTCCATTTGTGCAGCTTTTTAGTGTGAGAAGGTGATTTACCCACCCTTTTCAGCCATACCACGGTTTGGCCCTGCACCTCCTGTAGCTTGAGGAATGTGTGTGATATGTGTGTGTGCTACCTCACGTTCTTATGACAATGGGTAGAGAGTTTGGAGTTTCTAAACTGCAGCGGAACCCCACCATAATGATCCTTTATTTTCTGGCTACAGTTGCGTACCCATCATCCCTGGCAACTGCAACCGCATCACAAGTAAATATATCACACTGGACCAGCTTGCCAGCTCTTGAAACTATAACTTGCAACTTGGTGACATCTTCCAACAATGTACACAGCCTCCTGGATGTCTTACTGTAACATTTTTACTCTTAAATGTATCTAAGTTCTCTATTTTCAACATTAAGTGTCTTTAGATGCATAGGGTTGTTTCAGTCAGTTTTTTTTTTCTATAATGCAGCAATACACTAAATGCAGTACAACCATGTTAATATGAAAGTGCTGTACATACCTATAACCATGCAGTTATTCTACTAAACATGTAGCAGTTATCCTTGTAACCTTACATCACAGCTCATGTGTCGTGGTTCAATTCAAACACAGCATATCTCGGTTTTGTTAATAAAATCTTCAACTAGAATAGGATACATTACAGTAATTGCGATGGACCAGCTTTCATCTGTGCACATGGAACCAACCATGGACATACAGTAGTTTCCATAGAGCTTGTGTGTGTTTTCATGGTACCCTTTATTACACAGTAGTTGAAAAAGAAAATGGAGAAGAAAGAGCGAGATTCTTTACTGCCTCCAAGCAGCAAATGTTAATTTCTAAATACAAGCAAGTAGAATAAATATTAAAAAAATCACTGCCACTTCAAATAAAGCGAGGGCGGCAGCAGACGCTGTCAACGCGTAAGTATACAGTATCCCCAGTAAGCACAAAATCATATAACCCAACTTTATTTTTATATTTTTGTGCTGCTGTATTTAGATTCATAGTTGTTTATGGTCATTGTGACAGGCTGTGGCTGAGCGGTGACGTCAGGCCAGATGCAGGAACAAAAACAAACCAGGTACGGCAGTGTAAAAATATACACTGTGTGTCGTTTATTAAAGACAAAAATTAATATCTAAACAAAAAACACTTTTTGTTTAGATATTTACAGAGCACAAAAGAAAGAGATAAACAAAACAAATCACGAACATAAACATTTGTTAAAATATTTTATTTATTTTTTGTTTGAAAATAAACGGCGCCACAGCATCTTTTGCCCTGTAGCACTGAACTTGTCTGTTTCTACCTGCATTCTGGCCTGACGTCACCACTCAGCCATCCCTGTCACAATCTCCTTTTGTGCAACAGAATAAACCTGACTTTCACAATTAAACCTGGAAGTTATCCAGATAACTCATTAAACCACCTTTATGCAACAGGCCCCTGTATTTTCTAAAACCGCAGAGATAGAAGGGGAGCGTTTAATAACCAAAGTATTGTATAAGCAAAATAGCCTTGAAGGACTACTAAACAGGCTTAATATACTGAAAATATTGCCTTGGTAACTTAATTTTTCCATATATAACACCATCATTACAATTATGGTTTCCCAGTTACAATGTAACAATATGAACAATTTTTGCAGTATTGTGGTGGTTGTGAATTTACAATTTAATTACTGTAACAAGTTAAACAATAAAAAAATAAAAAAACATGCAAGGCGAACGCTATACTATGAATAAAAATAAATTAAATGTCAATTCCTTGCTACTTAGCAACAGATTGCATTCCCAAATGAGTTCTGCTACTTGGTAACAAACTTAATTCACAACTGATGAAGCATCTGCAATATGTGAGCGGTTGTTTTGCACAATAAAATGTCAGGGCACTTTTCATATGGCACTTACACATCCCTGTATGATCTGTAGCGCCACAGATGTAGTGATGCGCAGGCGTTAGTGTTAATTATGGTTTTACTCATTTTGTATGAAGGCTGTCTTGTTCACAGCTGTTTGTAAAAACACAACTGACATAACCTTTGTAAAGCAGCAAGGTATTTGACTAAAAACCATGACTACCAACACAAAGTCAAAATGATTAAATGAGGGATGTTCTACCTAAAAAAAATCAGCATTGACTATTGGAAAATATGTTTTTACAAGACTAATTAGATGAACTACAGTACACATGAACAATGGTGGAGTGTGTGGTAAAGTTAAATATGTGTGCACTACAAAACAAAATAAGATATTTTGCAAGCTTCATGCATGCTATGCCATGCCACATCTCTGAGACCATTTCCACATCTGAATTTTGTGAATGCACTAAATTGATGTTGCATTAACTTGCAGTTCCAGAACACTGGGCCTTTTCCCATCATGTTGTAATAATAAAGCATGACTTATAAAATGTAATAAGGTCACCAAATTATGTTTTAATAACAATTATTTTAACACCTGTTTCCTTTTTATTTAAAATCCCTTAAACTGGGATTTTAAATGAAAGAGCATTTTCAACACAACTTGGCAAAAAGAAAAGTCAATGCCACTGTTCTATATTCATAATTGTGAATCTTGGCTGGAATAAATTTATAGAGGTTTGATTTACCTGCATGTTGATTACAGAGTTGGTGAGTAGTTGAAAAATAGTAAAAAAATTAAAAAAATAAATACATTGACTTAAACAATAATTAATCACATGCTTTTACCACACAAATCAGTGATACATTTTTTGTATTACTATTATAAACAGACGGCTACCTATACCTTTGTGGAATATATATATATATATATATATATATATATATATCTATCTAATATATATATATATATATATATATATATATATACACTGTACATGTTTACAAAATAAATACTTGCTAAATTAAAAGTAATGAAAAATATTTTCAAGAAATCACAACATGAATCAAGCAAAATTAAAATGTCCAACTAACGGGATGACCACAGACATGCCAGGTATCATTCATTTTGGAAACTTTTTGGCCTTAAATTTAGTAGTCTTACTAATTAAAAAAAAAAAAAAAAACTAATGATAATTCACAAATCTCACTCCAGATCTTTTGCTTTTATTAAATTTCTGAATCATCCTGCGTACGTCCTATGACCCTTAGGAGTACCCCCAGGGGTACGCAGACCCAGGTTGAAAACCCCAGCTCTACTGTATAACTCTGTCAGATGTCATTAGTATATTTTGGTCTGTTAAAATTATACAGTACAAGTCAGGAAGAGCCCTATGTTAATGTTGGTATTCAGCATATAGTCCATAACATAATATAGTTATATAATATAATATAGCAATATAATATAAATTGATGCAGTTGTCCTTTTATATAAATCATTGGTTTGAGTGTTTGTGAGAAAGAATAGACAAGAGGCCTGGGTTGATAATATATGTAAAGAAATATGTAGTTCATGCCTATTTAAAAGTTTTCCACATAAAATTTGCACTGAGATTTTGCAGTTTTATTCCCCCTTACTTGTCCTATGGTTTTACTGTGAATTTATCATGGTTTGTCATTTTTTTATTTATTTACCATACCTCTCTGTGCTTTACAGTTCAAAGCTAAGATGTATCGTGTTACTGCGCATTATTACACTTGCTTATCCATAGTAACTTTTACACAGGCTGGAATAAAATGTGCAAACTGATCTCAGCTGAGAAGGGCCAAGGTTGAATATTTGGAACTGAATAGTAATGTTAACAAATTAGTCCTCAGTTGACCCAAGACCGATACTTTGGAGAAAATAAAATCCCTCTGCTCAGATCATCTCCCTGGATTGAGTGGTGAGAATGGAAACACCACGCTCCCAAAGATTTAACCATGTGTGCATGCAGATAATGCAATTGCTAATAATTGCTTGTAAAGGAACAGATGCAACTTTCAGGCAATCTTTAACCTTGGGACAGTCGTTTTTCCTTTATTCTTAAGAAACCATCAATCACTGAGTAGGTTGTCTAGTTTATATTTCCTGTGTTCAATTCACTCTCACTGATTTAAAGATAGCAGCTGCAGTACTTTACGCATGTGTGCTTTTCTAAAATTCTTACAGATTTGTCTGTAAGGAATGGAAATTGTTTCTGTGAAACGTCCCTTAGAGATTTTGAACAATGGGCAAAAAGGACAAAAACAATTACTGTATTTACAAAGTGGCCTGGTTTGCATTAACATTTCACAGCAGTATTGTAAATGCGGTGGCTCAACGTCAGTTAGCTGATTCCCTTTCAATTCAAATGACAACCATTACCAAATGGGAAGAGCCTCTCTGACCACCAATCACAGAACATATATAAAAAAGTTGCCCTATCAGGGCCCTGCTGTGAGAGGGAAGTCCCTCCCACCTCTTGTTGAAGAGGGACATCCTCACAGTAGCACATCGCCATTTTCTTTTTCATTTCAATGAGACAGGTCAGATTGTGTTTGCTTTCTTGAGCCGAAATTGGCTGGTTTGTTGGGTTTTACCCGCAAATTAATATAAATTCCACGGTAAAATCGCGCTTCTGATCATTGCTAAAGAGAGCTAGTTTCGACCCCTCTTTTGAGATTGGCGGTGGTCTTTTTTCACGGCACGAGGCCTTGTGTAGTTGATATACTGTGTGAGGAGCTGTTGTGGTGCTGTAAGGAGACTCCACGGGCTCCCGGTGTCGTCCTCTATGCCAATTTAATCGGTCACAGCGACCAAAAACAAAACAAAACAAAAAAAAACAGCTCGGGCCTAGTGCCCCTCTCAAGCCTTGGGCTTTCCTGACGTGGCTGTGCTTGTCCTTGACGAATATGCCGACTGAATCGGCTGCATACCCCGGCATTGACCACGGTTTTTCCCACCGACTGCGAGGTTGAGAATAACAGCGCCTACCCAGCCCCGATTGACTCAGCACCAGTGTAAACATCTAACCCTAACCCTAACTGTGCCTACCACTGGCACCAACCTTGGTACAGGTCCACTCGGCACTGACTGTTATGCATCGACATCGCTTTCCTCGGCACCGATTGATTCAGCACCGGTGAACCTTTTCGGAGCCGTCTACAACCCGGCACCGACCGCGCTACACATTGGCACCGACCTCAGCACCGATTGACTCGGCACCAACCGTGCTCTCTTCGACGCTGATCCCAGCACCGACTGATTCAGCACAGGTGAATAGCTTCGGGGTCATCTACAGCCCGACACCAAACGCACTACACATAGGCACCGACCTCGGCGCCAATTGACTCGGCACCGACATCGCTCATCTCAACGCTGATCCCGGCACCGACTAATTTGGCACCAGTGAATCGCTCTAAAGCATCTACAGCCCGCCCCTGACTGCGCTACTATCGGCACCGAGCGCAGTAGCTTCACCTGCAAAGCCATGTCGGTCCAGTTTACTTGATCCTCGGCTGGGTTCCACCAGTGTGACCAGTGCGCGGCGATGCTGCCCAGGGAGCACGAGCACCCATCCTGCGCCAGATGCCTAGGGCCAGAACACATGGCCAGAGCACTGGCAGGTGAGCTGGACTGCTCTCCATGTATGAAGTTCTCAAGGAGAACTAAGCAACAGAGAGCAGCCCTATCCCCAGCAAAGTATCTCTCCTCAAGCCATAGGAGAATGAGATCAGTGGTCCAAGAGCATCTGCATTGGTCGTCCAGGACCCCCCCTGCTACAGTGACCAGGGAACTCTCCCACACAACTGGGTCACCCTCGCCTTCCCCACCACCGTTATAGAGGTGCAGACACCTCTCAGGGGAGGCGAGATGGTCACCGCCGAGGCGGTACCACTCAAGGGGATGCTCACCAGGGAACAGACAGTCGTTGCGCAGGCACCGCTCCCCTTCCCTAAGGGACAGGAGGTCACCACGCAGGCACAGCTCCACTTCACCACACAGGCGCAGACGATCACTGTCACAGTCACTTCGAAGGTGCCCAAGCTCGGCCGAGTGGTGTTTCGTGGAGCTAGCGGAGACTTTAAGGGCTCAGCAGACAATGCTGGAGACCCTATTAAAATCTCAGGGCAGGCTGCCCCCTATCACTAGGCAGCCTCAGCCCCCACAGTCTCATTCCCCATCCCCTCCACCATCTGTCCTTCATGGCGCCCAGATCGGATGTCTCGGACCTAGCCATCTCCGTTGGGCAGGCCACAATCGGGTGCTCTTTGCTGCCCATGTATCATGGAGGGAGGAGTTCCGGACACTAATGCAGCGTACAGCTGCAGCCACGGACGTCCCCTGGGTAGCAGAACAGGAGGGAAAGGGAAACCGCTTCCTCCAGTAGAAAGGGCACCCACAGCATGCCCTCCCCTTATGCCAGGACTTCCTGGATTTGGTGCGCTCTTCCTGGGGCAACCCAGCGTCTGCACCCTCAGCCTCCAGAACAGCAGAATCTTTGCTTTTTACTGCAGGAGCCCAAGAAGCGGGCCAAGGTACATTCCCCACTATCGGGGACACGGTCACAGTATTGGTGCAAGTTCCACCTTCACCAAGGGGGATAAGGACCCAACCTGCCCATCCAAGCCTTGGAGGACAACAGACACGATGCTGAAAAAGGCATATGCGTCGGCAACATTGCCAGGCTAGGGGTGACACTTTCTCCTTCAGGAGACTGAGTCCGGGGCCTAAGAAAGACCCGCCCCATGCCAAGCCCAAGGGAGACCGCCCCTGAGGGGCCCCAGCTGCCACCAAACCCCCCCACAACTAGACTTACCAATGGAAATGACCCATGGCAAGGCTGTACCCAGGACTCCTGAAGAGCTCCAGAACTAGGAGACCTCCAGAAGAGCTCCAGACAGCTCGGAGTGGAGGCTGCATCCTCAAGTAGTGAAACAGATTTGGGAGAGGTTTCGACCAGCACGAGTCAACCTCTTTGACACAGCCGAGTCCACTCATTGCCCCCTATAGTTCTCCATGGAGAGAGACGGGGGCCCCCTGGGAGTAGACGCGCTAGCTCACCCCTGGCCACAGGGGCTATTGTATGCGTTCCCTCCTCTACCATTATTACCCCTGACACTAGAAAGGATCAAATTTGTTTGTTGCACCCAGATGGCCGCAATGCACCTGGTTTGCTCTCCTCTCCTACTTGTTGTTGGTTCAGCCGTGGCAGCTCCCGCTGTGCAAGGACCTCCTGAGCCAAGCGGAGGGGCTATTATGGCATCCGAACCCAGCCCAGATCCAACTCTGGGTCTGGCCATTGAACGCAGCTATCTATTTAGATGAGGTTTGCCAGATGCAGTAGTAGAAATACTACAGTCTGCTAAGGCGCCGAGCACTAGAGCCCAGTACTCATATAAATTGAAAGTTTTCCAAGACTGGTGCCTTGCCCGATTGAGATGATATTAACCTTTTTACAACACTTGTTTGATACAGGAAAATCAGCGTCCACTTTGGAGGTATACCTGGCAGCAACAACAGTGTGTCATGACAAAATTGACTCGTTGTCCCCTTGGGCACATTTCTTGGCAGTGCAATTTCTTAAAGGGGCTCAGAGGCTTCATCCTCCCATGAAAAGTATGGTCCCCAAGTGTGATCTAGAACTGGTACTGGGGGCCCTTATGGGTCCCTGTGACAGAGATCGAATAACGCTTGGTGTTAGATCTCCTTCCCGACCTGTGAGGGCACTAGAAAGAAGGAACAGAGTACCCTTAAGCAAATGGCAAGACAATTTATTCCGTAGGGTACGTGGAAGTCGGCCATTTAGGAAGGGGGCAGAACTACGGCACCCAAGCTCACTGACCCGGACGGTAGACGACGTGGCATCTGAGGATTATAGGAGCAGATGCCCTCGTTGATGGGCGAGGGTATAAATAAGGGGGCGTAGCTTCAGTGATCTGTTCCTTTGCAAATGGTTAAGCTAAATAACCAAGAAGGAGCGTGTATTGTGTATCGAAAACCGTGAGTGTTCTGCGTTGTCTGTGTAATAACACTGTTTGTCTTGTGTGTCGTTTTCTCATTAAGAATACTGACACAGTCCGGAGCTGCAGCCGCAGGCCAGTGAAAAACACAGATATCACCACTCACCTTCCCACTACAGGAACTGTTGTTTTTACAATTACAATCACTTAATAAACACTCTTGCACCTGTAAATCATCATCTGTGTCATTTATTCGACCTGCACTGCACTCGCCCGCACGTATTTACCACTTTGCCACAGTCCCCCATTTGAGCCCAAGGCAGTACTGCGCCTTGTTTCATTGAAAGTGGCATTTTTAATAGCCATTACGTCTGCCAGACGAGTAAGTGAGCTTCATGCGCTTTCCATTGATGACACATGTATGGCTTTCACTGGAAGTGACTCACGGGTAACATTAACAACAAATCCATACTTTTTACCAAAGGTGGTATCCTCATTCCATATTAACCAATCAATGGTTTTGGAAACTTTTAGACCTCCCCCGCACGAGTCAGAGGAGGAGCGTAGACAACACACGCTATGCCCAGTTCGGGCTTTGCGCTGTTATTTGAATAAGGCATCTTCGTGGGCTTTCCTTCATGGCGCCTCCTTAGATGAGTTATGCAATGCTGCTACATGGACAGGTAGTCAGACATTTGTGCGTTTTTACCGCCCTGATGTTACAAATCGAACAAGACCCTCTCTGGGCTCTAGAGTTTTGCAGGCAGCATGCCCTTAGGCTTCATGTGGGCTCTGATCCTATCGCCGTAGGGCTGTAATTTCAGTAATCTGGAGCCACGACAGCTTTGGTACAGCTTTCCCATTCAGTAATGGTTGTCATTCGAACTGAAAGGGAACGTTAGGTTATTAACTTAACCCTGGTTCCCTGAAAGAGAATGACAACCATTACCCTTTGAGGTCGTGTCCCCAGCTGACCTCTGTTTTCGAAAGAAAATGGGAATGTGCTACTGTGAGGACATCCGTCTTCAACAGGAGGTAGGAGAGACTTCCCCCTCACAACAGGGCCCTGATAGGGCAGCTTTTTTATATGCTCAGTGGTTGACGGTCAGAGAGGCTCTTCCCATTCGGTAATGGTTGTCATTTTCTTTCAGGGAACAAGGGTTATGTTAATAACCTAACGTTAGTTGGCCTGTATTTATACCATCAGTCATACATTGAGGGATGTTAACCCTAACCATTATTTTAAGCACAAAACAGAAACCAGGACCAGGATCACAGAGTGGTGAGGGTATGGAATGGGTCACCAACTCATGTTGTTGAGTGACCCATTCCATGTTGACCTCTCATTCGTAAAATGCGGGGCAACATTATTAACTTAATGACTTTATAAAACAGCAATGATGGTTGGTATTTCTCTGGAGCCCTTAGAGAAAGTATTTGGGGCACCTAAGGCCTCTAGCATTAATGTGATACTCCTGTGCCAGTATAACAGAAAACAACATGGTTACATTGTGACTGGCTTTCCCTTACATAAACTATACCACGGACACTTGTACAGCATGTTGCTATAACAGCAGTGTTAAAAAGGTGGCATATACCGGGGTGTGCTTATAGAAAAATGAAAGTCATTAAAATATAAAAGCTGTGCTACACGTGGTTGTGGCAATGTGACAATTGAAGACTTCTTAGCATTGTTGATCTTCTATAGCTAGTTGATTATAATTAGGGGCTCTGTTTTAGGTTACTTTTTTTTTTGACCTGTGCCCAGAGTAACATATGAAGCCAGAATGATTTCTGCAGTAAAAATCTATGAGACCAAAAAATCAAGTCTGGCAAGTTGGATATGATTTCCATCAATCTTACTGGCTTACTTAGATAGCCATCATTTACATATTGGTTATGAAAATTAAGAATATGAGGTTTGTAATTAAGGTTGGGTTTGTAATTCAGACTGCTGCAACTACTAAAAGTGATATTATAACTGGTACACTTCTGTACAGATCAAGAGTGTACTTGCCATTGAATCAGCTTCCTGGCTGGTGAATACATGTATATTTTTTAATTCAAAGCAACTGACAGTCAATATTTAATGAGTCTCTTTAATCTGTGATTGTTGTATTAATAATTGCAGGATAGTTTGGAGCACCTCAAAGGAGATTGCCTTTGCCAGCCGATACAGATATGAAACTTTCCACCACTGAGCACTTGAAAGTTTGAAGACTGCCCACGTTGTTACTCAGTAATTACTTTTTACAACCACAAATCCCACACCCTGGAGTGGAAAAACACAGTTTAAATGACAGCTTTATATAAAACCACAGTGAACTTCATACCCATAAGCCTGGTTCTTACATACATTTCAATTTACCATTTATCATATTTTAAGAATATAAGGCACACCCAGTGTATAACACATTTGACTTAGCAGTCTTGGGTAACATCTTTTATATAGTATAATGCACATATCATGTATAACTTGTACCTCTTGTTTACTACCCAGTTGACCTTCCCAAGATGGTATCCATGGACACTGACCTTAGCAGTGTTACCTCTAAAAAAATCCATGCTGCAACAAAAGAGTATCAACCCCAAACCCCATGTTCCTAAAGCCTAAGCATCTGGTTTGGGATATAGACTCCTTCACAGACCTGACTTGGAGATGACGTTTTGATTATTGGGCAGATTCTCCTTCCAGAAATAAAACCAAGTTTTCCAAGTTTAGGTAATATTAGTATAATATGAACCCATTTATTATTTACATTTTTTTTTTCTTCTGTACTCTAAATTGATCAGTTTGTTTTCAGGAGATATGAATGTATGAAGTAAAGCTCATTTCATTTTTTTTTTTTTTTTTTTTTCAATATCTTAATAGTGACCTACCTGCTGCTTGATTAAGTCTGTAGAGCAATACTAATCATTTTCTCTTGCTCTATTCAAGCTCCATTGTTTAACTATGGTATCGTAATGACACATAATATTAAGAGATAATTATATTTGGCTGGGTTTAGCCGACCTAATTACAGGAAAAGCCGGTGGCAAACAATGATGTTCAGTAGTTATTTAAGTTCTTATTGCTGCGCTGCTATTGCTTGATCTGTGTATGAAAGATAGAAGATTATTATAATAATTATATATTATAGTTTGGAATCAATAACTGATTGACAGCAAGACTAGGATGGGGATTGCATTTCCCATTTGTGCAGCTGGGGATGGGGAGTTTGTTGTCGGACAAACTTCAGTACTTGCTCAGAAATTATCTTGGTAGTATTGAATAGAAAATGGTCGCCTCTTTAATATGCAAGAGATTTCAGGGTACCATTCTACTTGTGAGACGTCTTGCTCATTAAATTATTTACCATGTGTTTAAAGAGGAGACAATTATCTATTCAGGGATACCAAGATATTTAGTAAGTAATGGGTCTGATTGAGGAAACATTAGCAATACAATCCCAACATCTAGTCTTGCTTTAAATTATTTGTTGAGGCCAAACTTTTGAACACTACTGTATGCAAAAATAATCAAATTAATAGGCACTATAAATGTAAGAAGTCATAACATAACACTTATAGATTAAAAACAGACCTTCATCCTGGTACATAAGTAACTTAAAATCTTTGAATGTCAGTCTCCTTTTAATGAAGGATATCTGGGTCCTGAAGACAAGCTGCATTTTTCTATTAAATGTTGAGCTGGAAGTTCAGGCAGTAAGAAGTTGGTGGTAACCTTTTCTCTTCACTGCAAAGCTTGCAAGCAAAATGTTGCATATTTAATTGTTGTGAAAGCCAACCTCCCTGAGTAATAACTGCAATTAATTGTAAAGGTTGCTAACAGAGCCGTAGTAGTTTTATAAACTAATTATCTCACAGGCAGAGATAGCACATGGCCCCTGCAGGATGGGGTGGATAGCAGTATAAGGTAAGGTGCAGGCTCCCCAGAAATATAATGTATAGTGGGTGTTGTTTTGGTTAAATATCGTTAAAGGAAAATAAGTTATCAGTAACTATAAGACAAACTTTTTTTTTTGCTGGGAATTGTTTTTTTTTTTTTTACCTTCCACCTTGTTAAAATGTAGGATAACTTTAATAACTCTAGCCAGTTCAGTGGAGGGGCAGAACGATTTCTAACTAGACAGAGTCAAATAGCTGCTGGTAAATATATTCCAGCAGCTTGACAAATTTCCACTTAAATGTTTTACAAAAAATAACGTACTGTATTTGATAGTCTGCTGTTGTATTTGCGAATGTACTGTTTCATAACACTTTTCTATATGTGCAATATATTTAGATTTATACTTAGATTTGACTACATCTATTATTAATGTTCTGAAAGTTCTTCATAACAAACATATTTATCTCAATCTAATCAGACACAGAGGTTTGAATGTAAATACAGACAAAGCTTACTGCACCAGTATCTTGACCCCACCCCTTGACATAATGAACAATATAAATGTTTGGCAGTACTTCTGATTCTCCAACTGTTTGTTGAATAGGTTTAATTGTTTCATGTTGTCTTACAATGTGGTAGAAATGGCAGTCCTGCTATCAGTGCTTGATACAGTGCATCTCTCTAGCCTGGGCTTTAAAAAAAGAAGCCTGTTACAAACTGAGGTGTGTGCTGCTGTTGTTGTTGATGTCTATTTCTATCACAATCAGACAGATTACTCGTGGGAAAACTACAGCCTCAGATTCTCTCATTTGAATGTGCATTTTGTTACATAGATGTATGATGTTGGGGTACACACAAATGCTTCATCCATTACATCACAGAGAAGACTACCAAAATGGAGAACTTTACTGAGGAGACTAAAAAATGTGTCCCAACGGAAAAATAAAATCATATTCAACACATGAATATGTTGAAAATAGAAAACACTGTGGTGTACACGGGTACAATGGTAATAAAGATCAAACATCAAGGTATTGTAGTGTTACAAGTTAACTGAATACATAATTAATTTTTAATGACAAAACATGATAAAATTAAAAGGAACAATAATATGTTTAGTAAATACAATTCTTGGTCATAAGCACTATAACCCATTCACTATTAATTACTGATACAACCTCCTTTGAATTTATCCGAGCTTCTAAATAGCTTTTCATAGCATGTACAAGATTTTTACAAAGTCTTTTGACAAATCTTTTGACAATCAATACCTGAAGACTACCATCTTTTTCAACCTCATCAACTCAGTCCTACAATATGCTTGATTAGATTCAGAACCGGATATAGTTTTCTATCAATAGGCCATGAATCTTAACCCAAGTGCTAACCAATTCATAAAAATTGACATCATTAGGGCATGCTACTCATAGGAATAACATTGGGATCAACAGAGCAAGCAATACAACCTGAATAGCTCTGCCTCATGCCCTGACAAGGATTATAAGCAAAATAGCAACAGCACCCCTTGTGGAAATGTACTGCAATGATAACATTTTAAAGATATAGAAAAGTGTTATAACAAATTATAAAAGCAGTGTGAACTACGGGTGATAAAACAAACTAAATATGGTTTAATATGATAACCCTTTTACACAGTACGGCAGCCATTTCCACTACATTTCACATGCCTCTGTAATGTGCTTTGATGAAATCAGAAGGATGTATACAGAAACCACACATCATATCTAAACACAGCACTATGTTCCAGTTACAGTAAATGACACATTTTTAGATTCTGCCAAATCACAAACATGTCAGCAAAATACACATAAGCATATCTGTCATACACTCCAGCCCTCATTCGAATGTTTCAGAGCATATGTGCGGTGAGATTCGTAGCCACTATAAATCAGGCACATAATGCATTGCAAGTACTGTATCATCCAGTGTATTTGGCCATGCACATCAACTGAACCACCTTCAGAGGAAAAACAGAGCAATCAAGGTGTATTTACTGTGGGGAGGCCAAGCAGTCCTTCAGCAAGGATGTCACCGCATTCTTTGTTACTCTCTCTCTCTCTGATCAGTTGAATGCTCTCTGGATTGCTCACGACAGTGATTTATAGGATTTTTCTCATATTCTGCAGGTTTCCTTAACAGCAAAGTAACACAAAATGTATTCTGTGCTCAATGTACCCACACTCACAATGAAAAAAAACACAATATTTTAAAATCACATCCTTTACTTTAAAAAAAAAAAAAGCCGCCTTCCAGCACTGTGATTGAATTACCCACTAGTCCACTAACCGTAACACTGCATATGTTCATCTCACAGCAGGGGGAATAAATCTTGTGGGTAAAGCTAGTGGTGTAATGGCAATCTATATTGGGTGTCAGCAACAATGTGGCTTTTTACCATCCATCACGTTGACCCTTCTCTCCTGTTTACAGCTGTCCATAACTTGGTAGTATTTTCCCTGGAACATTCTGTCATGAAAAGCTGAACTGACTTCAGCAGATATTTCAGAGCTGTATAATGTAAAGAATATATTTAGTCAAAGGCCCTTTCAATGAACTAAAGGAACAGGGCCATCAGGACCACCTTTCCTGTTAATAACTAATCAAATACTTTCCCAGCTGACTGAAACGCCTTTCAGCCAATGAGGTGCTTCACCACATAGACACTGCTGAGGTAAAATGGCCAAAAAGTAATACAGATTTCCTGGAATGAATGGAAGGCAAAGAAACTGATAACTTTCTTTCCCTAGTGTACTACCAGATGGCATGTTTGCGATATTACGTTTCTGCACATTTGAGATCTATATAGTCAATGGAGTTGACTTGACAGATGACATTTTTGTTAGTTACAGCCACTTTTAAGCACTTTTTGTTTCTATAGCTGGACAATACACATTGTCCGTGCACTGAATGACCCTGGCTCTGACCACTCAACAGAACCTTTCATTGGCCTTGGTAATACTACTAGGAACCAAGGTAAGACTGAATAAACCAAGCACTCCTTGTAAACTCATCTCAAAGCACGTATCAAAAAACAAATAACAACAAAAATCTATATCTGAACAAAGGCAATCAGCCAAGAAAAAGTAAGTTGTCTTTGTTAGTCATCCTTCCACGCCAATAATGAATCATGCATGTATGCATTCATGTTTATGTGAACTATTTCTGGATTTTAGAATCCAAAATAGTTTACACAAAACATTCATTAAATAAGATTATTGAAAAGCCAAAAAAATAATTTCAGCATCCATTTTGAGGTCTGAATACAAAGCAGGAATGTAAACTTAAACACATGTTTTTTTTTTTTTTTTTTTTTTTTTTTTTTTTTTTTTTTATTATTATTATTATTATTATTATTATTATTATTATTATTATTATTATTATTATTATTATTATTCTTAACAGACTAGAAAAGATTTTACCTTGCTTTACAGTTTACTACCATATGCTTTTAATATGATATAACACACTAAACTGTTACAGTAGACAAGTCTAGCTTTTGCAATCTACTTCCTTGCAAAACAGGTTGTCAAAATGCTAAATTCCAGAGGAACGGCAATTAAATGTAATTCATTATTTTTTTAGAGATGTTTATTGGTGATACTTAACCATTCAATGCATAATTATAAGAACACTCAACAGTGTCATGTGTCTTCCATACCAATCTCTCAAAGCTTGGCTTACACTCCACATTGATCTATGAACTGTGTACAGCCTCTGCAAAATCTATTCGCTTTTACATGCCTGCTTAAATAAATTATAAACTGGGTAGCTGCATTATTTATCTATTTACACCATGCTGTGGTGCTAGGGCATCTGATAGCAAGATATTAGATATTAGTCTATTTTTAAAGCTGCAGGGAGAAAGACTTCTTAAGCTTCTCACAAAGCTGCTATAATAACTTTGCTTTGTGGATGTTAATGTGCCACAGCACTTTGTGAATAATAACAGATCAATCCATCCCACCTCGTGACACAGAAAACAGGCCTCTTAAACAGCAAGTAGAACAAAAGATACATGCTGATGTTTTTAAAGTGGGATTACCTTTGTAATAAAAAGTATTCTTCTTGCTATTATCTTTATTCATTTCACACTTAAACAGGATGCAGAAGTCAAACACCCCATTTATATGAGGCTATGTGGTCCAGTGGTTAAAGAAATGGACTTGTAACCTGCATGGAACCTCATTCAAATCCCAGCTCAGCCACTGACTCATTGTGTGCAGTAAATGGCTTGCGGTATGCCCTCTGGTAAACAGATTGTCTTTGTATAGACAACGGGACACAGAAGTGAAATAACAGCTGTGATAAAGTATAGAAGGATGATATATAGGACCCAGAATAATGCAGTTTGTACTCTTAAAAGAACAGAAAGCACTAGTGCATGCTATAGCTAAACCTCTTACAGACTGAGTCAGAGGGCCCATTAAGGTAAAATGGAACAGCAAGGCAGAATTAAAGATCCAGAGAAAAGTGAGAAAGAACACACTTTGTCACGCAGCATAAAATAAATTAACATAATATGTTATTGATGTCAGAATTTTTGTTAGTACATTAGGACACTGCACATCCGAGCTGAGCCAGATCGTAACCTTGAGCAGTCGTCACCCCCCAGGATTTGGAGTGACTTTAGATAATCACATGCTTCGCAAACCATCATACCTGCTATAGCTTATAATAATGCAAAGAACACAGGCATTAAATGACCTGTTTCAAACACCTGACATGGACCCTATGAGATCATGCAGCTTTGTCAGTGAAGTAAATTATAAGTTTCGGCAACCTGATAGAAAGAGGCCGGAACAAACTAACAACAGAAATGTGTTAAAAGCGTGGAAAGACAGAGAGGCATTAGTCGCTGTAGAAACACCCCCTGTCCCTGCTAGTAACCTTACAGAACCGCATGTTAAAATAGGTGACACTCTTTCAGGTAGACAAAAACAGAAAGTCCAGGATATGAGACGCAGAAATATATGTGTTTTCATCATCACCAGGGAGAACAGAGGCAATTAAACATGGTGTAGTCACTGAACCAGGGCGGAAAGTACATTTAAAACCATATCGTATCCATGAGACTAGAAGAACAGCAGTTAGCGATAAAATGGTTTAGCCCGATTGTTCTAATGGGAAAACATGATGACTCTCTTTGCTTTTGTAATGATTTACATAAAGACTATATTGAAATCTGAGGCCAATCCCATGCCTTGAGTGGATGAGCTAATAACCTCATCACTCTAGACCTCACTAAAGGGTACGGGCAAGTTCCCCTCACTGATCGAGCCAAAGAAAAGATTCTATTCCAGAGTGGTTGTTTCAATCATTCAATCGTACATAGTTGGTACATATCCCATGTACCAACTACAATACACCAACATTAACACAATACGTACAAAATATAACACAAAAATATGCACAGGGGCGGGGCACACTGCCACAAAACCAAGAAAGATTTCTGAAAAATCTGGAAGCAGAATCATTCGAACAGCCTGGCAAAATCCGTGGATTACAGTAAAAGATTTGACACAAGAATATATATATATAATATTTAATTTAAAAAGCATAGTATATATACTATATAAATATATAAATATATATATATATATATATATATATATATATATATATATATATATATATATATATATGATGATAGTGCTTTTTATTTTTTTTTACTTTTGTTTAATAAAAATCAGTCGTATCAAGCACTGTCAACAGATGCAGATGTCTTGTGAGTTTAAAGTGTCTTGGCTTGGTTCTAGTATGGATAAAAGGACAGTGGGAATGCCCAGCTGTGACAGTGGAAAAGGGGTACTATGATTTATATTAAATAAACCAAAAACTGCTTTCAGAATCAAGACACCAGACAATAACCTGGAGTGTCACTTATTAAATGTTAATTCCACAAATATTTCACATTCTTCGCTTTGGTTAACCATTTCAATTTGGTCTACAACCTCCTCCTTTGAAACAGTAACAGCAACAGTTCTGTCTCTCTAAATTAACATATTAAACACAAGCTAAACACATGTATGCGATCATTTTTATGCCAAATGACAAAACAAGTAAATGTAGGCCTCCCTGGTCTCATTAAGTTGGTATAAGAAACATATACTAATCCAACCAAAAATGTGCATTAAAAGACTTAGGTTAGTTGTACTAGGATGGGCCAGTCACAGCGCAAACGTACTGCAATTTGCATGTTTGTTACGACAATTCACAAAGTGCACATTTTGTCATATGTACTAAGAAAAAATATGTTAATGAAGAAAGCCGCAATATACTCATTTAAATATTATTTGTGTCATCTCAGCGAGACATTTTTTCAAATAAAATAGCGGCAGTTGAGTTGTGGTTTACTGCAGCAGAGGGTGCCCGAAGGATAACATCTATACATGCAAGGGTGCAAGAATCAAAACAGTTTGTTAAATGTAAACATCATCTGTAGAATGCATTCTGTTCCAGCTTTATTTGACGTATTTTAATACTGTTATCTATATAAAAAAAAATGAAAGGCAGTTTAATTCCATCAAATTCAATAGTGAGGCCCCAACCTTCACTCCAAAAAGCTTTTCAGTACCCCTCGCTAAACCAGGCATGTTTGTCTGACATAAGTCAGAGTTTAAAAACAATACAATAAAATCGCACACACATACATGTACAATGATCGATGTATTTTAAATATAACTCATTGTGCTGAAATAACACTAATGTGTTTAGGTAGGCTACACATTACATTATATAAAAATCTAAATCTGTACACTAGGCCTTTGTAAGTGTCGCAATTGCCCGCAGCTTTAGTACATCTCATTACAATATTTTTTATCCCTCATTTGCATCATCTTCACCCTGTTTTTGCGAATTTCTGCAGGAAACCCAGATATTATTAAAACCACATATTCATTTAAGGCTAAAGCGCAAATAAGAACTGTGGCTGCAAAGCATTTGTTAAAATGATGATAACAGTGTTGCGACTGTTTAGTACATTTCACACTACTCAATTGGTTTGTATGTGGATTGCGATATACAGAACACTTTAGTACATCTGCCCCTTACTGTTCTAAACTCCCAGCACCACTATGCAATATTCGAAAGATGTTTGAAGCAGACAAATAAAAGTATTGTTTTAATACTTTTATATCAAAATGAGATCTTCCAGGACTTGGTAAGGGTAGTATTAAAGCCTGTGTACACTCACACAGAATCAGACCTCAGAGCCCTCTTAAATTATCGCTGCATATTTTAACCTTGAGAATGACATTTAGCAAGATGACACGTGGAGGCTGCTGTGTTTCAATTGTTTCTGGGAGGGAGGCAGTCACAGAGATACTGTATGCTTCAAGCTGAGCAGGATCATGGCTTTCATAATGTAGTATAGTTGATAGTTGGACATCCTGTACTACTGTAAAAACAGATCATTACTACTGACATTAGTTTTTGGAAGAAAGGAGCATGTACCAAAGAAAGCAGTATTTTGATACAATATGGAATGTGCATTATTTTATTTTTTTGGCTAGTTATAATTGTAGATTTTTTGTTATTTTGGGTAAAGTACATATTTGTTGTCTGTTTTTCTACCTGTACATGGGGATATAAATCCCGTTTCTGGTGATGAAGTCTCAGACAGGTTACCAGAAATTTGGAATTGGCCTGAACATCAATATAGATAACCAACTAACCAAGTCACTTCAACACTGGACACAAAAAGAATCTATGACATAATTTACTTGGACTTCCAAAAAACCTTTGGCTAATCCTCAAATTACAATCCATGGGAATACAAGGTTGTACATGCAAGTGGATGCAAAACTGGTTAAAACACAGGAAGCTGAAAGTACTCGTAAGAGGGTAAACACAGTGAGGTGCCCTAGGACTCCATCCTTGAAACCATTAATGTCTCTTATTACATCAAAGACTTTGAGGAGTAGCTAGCTGACATGCTTACAGCCACCCAGGAAACCCCAAAAGATTAGTTGAAATTCAATATTAACAAATGTAAAATTTGACACGCCGGTCACAAAAATGTAAGATCCAAACACCAAATGGTGAGGCTAGAACTATAACAGGCACACTAAGACAAAGCCCTCGGTGCATTGCTGTCAGCAACCATACGTTATGGGGAAGCAATCAACAGCCAAAAGTGTAGCAGTCCGAGGAGGCTATGATGAGGTTGTATTATGCACTGGTGAGACCACACTTGGAATATGTTGTTCAATTCTGGTCCAGCAGCACCAAAGGGACATTGTGGCCCTGGAGAGATTCCAAAAAAGACTAATCCCAGGAGTTAAAGGATGAAGCTGTGAAGAGAGGATGAAAGAACTGAATCTATGTGGCCTGGAAAAAAGAAGAATCGGGGAGATATGATTGATGTTCTTGAACACGCCCTCTGAATGTTGTCTGTCAATGTAGAATAATTCTGCTTCTCCTCTGTCTTATCTATCTATTTAAATTTAGTATTGCAAATAAAAGTTAAAAAAAAGAAGTGTTTGCTGTCAGTGGCAATACAGTAACCACAACAGCAAACAGTCTCCAGTTTGAATGACTAGTTGAAGAAATCAAACAACTTGATGCAATCAAACAACTTTATTTCAGCATGTCTGTGGGCAGGCTTGACAGTTTGATGAGTTCCCACAGCTGTCTTTGCTTGGGTGTTTCATTCCTGTGCAAGAAAACAGCTTTAGCGTCATGTCTACACCACCCACAAACTGCAGATGGATATGGCAGGGATATGGCAAAAAAGAATATTCTACTAATAATTACAGAATATTTCACCTCTAGTTGGACCTTCTGATTGTATACTATTATTGTACACAATATTTAGGAGGCTAGAAAATTGGTCATCTGCAATATAGTCAAGTTTAAATGTCTATATTTGATTCACTAGATCTCTATTCTTCCAAACTGTTGTTTGACTATTCAGCAAGAACCATGAGTTCACAGAAGGATCCAAGTGATTTCACAAGAGGCATATCCTTTCATACGGTAGCTGCATTGACCAATGTGTCCAGTAAGACAGTCACCTGGACACAAAGGGGTCATTACGGACTGAACCCACTAATATGTGCTACGTACAGTGACAAGCAACAGCCACGCTGCAGGTGCACAAGACACACCTGCTTCCACTGAAACTTAGACCAGAAAAAGGGACCAACACAGAACAGGACAGACAGAGGCATGTTGTTTGGTGAAGCTGAGCACTTTGCTGAGCTCAGCATTTAATAAACAAAATAAAAGATTTAAATAAAAACAGCACACGGCACTTAAAGCCAAAATAAACAGACAAACAAAACAGACTAACATTAAACAAAAAGTGGATGAATAGACAAACACGGTGATTCAAATCAATTGTTATTTTCTTTCTTTTCTCCTCCACACCCGTTCTCCACTCACCGAACACACAACCCAAAGTGAAAACATGTTGCTTTTATGCAGCTGTACCAAGACTCGATTGCTAATCAATCATTCAATTGTCTCAGTACAACTGCATGTGAATTAATCTAGTGCAATTTCTCATGCTCAGATATTATTACGTTTTATCTGCACGTGAAGTGCTGTGCAATCCTCGTGCCTAAATACAAATATACATTTTAAATCACTGGTGTTTATAACCCATATTATATCCCATGTACCAACTACAATACACCAACATTAACACAATACGTACAAAATATAACACAAAAATATGCACAGGGGTGGGGCACACTGCCACAAAACCAAAAAAGATTTCTGCAAAATCTGGAAGCAGAATCATTCGAACAGCCTGGCAAAATCCTTGGATTACAATAAAAGATTTGACACAAGAATTGAGAGAAGATGGTCAAGAAATTAATGTACAAACAATTCTACGATACCATAACAAGATGAATGTCCATGGGCGAAAACCTTTGTTTAAAAACGATGCACAAAAGAAAGTGATTGTAGTTTTACATTGAATATTTGAAGAAGCCTGATGATCATGCTCATGCTTAATCATGCTTAGTGTTAAACATGGTGGAGGTTGTGTGGTGGTACAGGCTTGTTTTTCTTCCTCAGGCACAAGTGACTTTCATATTGTAGAAGGATCAGTGAATGCTGCAAAATAGTTAGTCCAGCAGGATAATGACCCTAAGCATTCTGCAACGTCTACAATGGAATTTCTGAAAAAATTGAAGATTACAGGATTGGCCATCTCAATTCCCAGACTTCAATCCCACTGAGATGTTGTGGATTGATTTGAAGGCTGCTGTTGCAAAAAGAAAACCAAAGTCGATTGCAGAACTCAAAGCTGCATGTTTTGAAGAATGGGCAAACACGTAGGCTACTTCTAAAAACATGCCAGGAACTGGTTTCAAAATACAAAAAAGGTCTGCAAGCTGTAAAGGGAGCAAATGGTGGGCAGGCAAAATACTAATGTAAGGGTGTTAAGGTAAAGGTAATGAAATTCGTTTTTGCATGTTATTTTTCATTTTATGCATGTTATGTAATAATGTGTTGTTTTTTTTATATAAAGCTGAATCTCTAATTTCTATCTTTCAATATAACAATTAGAAATCACTTAATTTGTGTTTTTTTCTTATGTTTTTAAACTGTCCAAATACTTTTGTTTGTGACTGTGTGTATAAGGGATCCTGAGGAAGCTGTTTGATTTCTAGGTATGTTTGGGTCAGGTCACAAATTAAATTGGTTTGTTTGCCTCAGCATTCTACAGCCTCAGGGGATATTAGTCCACTGTACCATATCATTTTGCACAATTGGCAGGCTCTAGATGAGAGAAGTCCAAGCCTGTTGGTAAGGGAGGTTCTGGTATTTACTGAGGTGCACATTTTCTTTATGAGCACCAATATTTTTGAAATAGCAAAAACTGTTCCAGATACAATGCAACACAGGGTAGCCTCAATCTCATCTCCCATAGGAGCTAATAGTCAGGGGTCCACATGACTGCCATTGATCATGCAGACTACTTCAGTGAAAGCTTACACTATCGTTTTTGTTTGATCTGGGTTAAAAATATTTCCTTTCAAAGAGACTCACATTCAGAAGTAAGATCAAGCATTACAGTTTGTGGCTGTGACTTCAAACCTCCAATTTTCAGTGCTAAAATTGAAAGTCCAGTACTATATGGTAACTCATCTGTTTTGCATGGTTAATAGTTGGAACTAATACTAAGTATACTTAGAGTAGTATTTAATGCACATTTTGTAAGAATTTGCAGTGATTGTTAAAAAATTATTCTAAGCCAGCATTAAAATACAATATAAAGGGGAACACCTAAAATCACACGTACGATGATAGTAATAGTTTGAAAACAAACTCAATGCACTGTATTTACTCGCTATCTTGCCACACAGGGACTTACTAAAAATGCTCAACCTTCTACTAAGTGAAACAAGATGTGAGTTGTTTCACTGGTCATCTTCTAAAGAACAGCAAACTGTTTAAGTTTTAGGTAAAAGAGTCCTGTGTCTGTCTTGTCATATTGGCATCCATGACAAGACTATACATCTTCCTAAATATATGGGGTTGTCATTCTTTGACTGCCAGGAAGTTACATCATGACTGGTACACTCGATAGCGCATCATGAAAAGCAACTGTGATGGATTCTATCAATTACTAGTGCTTTGTATCCATGGAACATGAAGTTGCATGGTGAATGTTTCTGGGAAGATAATAAATCCAACATGTTGTGGGTGGCCCATAGGACTTGAAAGAATAATAATATGTTACTGGTCATTATAGTGCAATAATAACCTCTTCTAAATGATTAGTGTATTTGTCAATGAGCTTTTGGCATGATTTTTTTGTGATTTTTTTTTTTTCTTCGCAAAATTGTTCCAGTTCATTCAAATTCCAAGGACTTATCTTAACATTATATATCTAGTATGTGTGTGTGTGTGTGTGTGTGTGTAAAGGGGGGGGGGGGGGAAGCAGGTGGTGTCTACAGGTCACTTCATATTTTTAGTGCATTCTGATCACCAGAGGTTTGTTTTGTGAAAAGTGTTGTAGTTCTACTATAAAAATACTATGAAGGTTCAGGGTGATACTGGATGTGCTTTATTATAAAAATCAGTGATGGCTCGTCACAATAATATACTGTGAAGGAGATGACACCTCATCGTTTACAGGCCAGTTTAAGAAATACGCCCAAGCAAAACTAAGAGGCAGACCACAGACTTGGCATTTCTTCTGGCTGACAGATCTTTGGAATGTTTACAAGTACGTTTGTCAAGCAGCATGTAACAAAACAAAACAAAAAACGAACAATTTCTGGTGTGTTGTCAGATGCTAAACATAGATTCCCAAAGGCTGACAAAGGCTGCAGTAACGTAACACTGTCCTGCAGATTTAGTGAGAGTTGTGTAAAGAAGGAACATCCTGATAAAGAGGTCAGATGAGCTCAAATAGGTTTGAAATTCAGCAGGGGTATTAATTGAGGCTTTTTCATTTTTACCAGAACCACAGTGGCTCCTGCAATGTGCCTCACATTAACTCAGAAGGGGTTTCTTTAATTTCACCTATTGTTGTGAAAGTTGGTTTAGCCACCTAACAAGAATAAATCATGCACTTCACATTCTAGGTAATGACGGATACAGCACAGTATGAAGCACAACATTTCTTACAATCAACATATTTTACCATAGCAACACAGGGGCTTGTGTGGCACACTGCTGCAAAACATTACAGTACTAATTTCCATAGCTATATGTGGGACGCAGTGCACTCTGTAAAAAATAAATAACAATGACGTATCTGGTATCCAGACCAGACAGACATGAAGAGATTGAAACCAAGTAGAAATGCTTTACAATGCTGAATGGTTGCCATTAGAAATAGAATAACTCAGTCAACTCAATTAGACCTAATGAACAGTTGTCAGCATATGTTATGCCTGTGATTTAGCAAAGTAAGCAGGTATTAGTGTGCTGTGTGTTAAAGAGATGAGTAGAGGGAGGGGGTGGAACAGTATTTTCTATAACTTTGCACAATCTACTCCCAGCAATGTATTAGAAATGCATCTATAAGTATACATTCATGTAATCAATACTTTACTCTAATGCTGGTTAATGGTAAATGTATGTCCTAGGTTCAACCTTTTCTTAAAACCTTACCCGTTTCTGAAGGTTTCCCCTTTAAAGTGTCTGCTGTACTGAATGGTACCACTGTAGCAATAAAAGGCAAACTAATCAGTTAACTGATTTTATTTGTTTCCTATTTATTTCATATATAATTTATGTCACAACAGATTTGGATACAAATTGCTGGTTTGGGATAGAATACCAAACAGTTATTTTTAAAACTTTTAATTATAAGTCTTTGGATGAACAGAATCAAAAGACAGTATTTGGGAATGTCTTCAGAAACGCATGTGTTAGCTTTCTATTGGGCAAAGTTATTATAAATAATCCAAAATAGTCTGCTCTATAAATGTTAACTTTACCATTTACTTCCCATCCCAGCATAATTATCCATGCCATTTAAAATGTTTACAACATCAAAAACATTAACCTCAAGTAAAACTATAATAAGTAATAATGATGAAGTTTTTATTCAAATCAATATAAAAATTATCCAAAGGGTCTCAGAGTAACGTTCTGTCGCTTTTGTCTTTCTAGATACTATTTTGTGTTTTCATCCCTTGTTTTTCTTTTGCAATTTAGAAATGTATACACTGGAGAAACAACATAGAGGATAATCTGGATGTACTCATTGAAAACAAATTTAGCCAGCTGCTATCACTGTTACTGCAGCCTTGCCAAATAAATAAAACAAAAAACATCAAAGTATGAGTATCGTGATTTATTATTTATGTTTATTTATACCTCTAAAAAATGCAGAAATATTGTGCTTCACTGATTTAGTATTCAATTATTCCATTAGTTGGAAACTGGAAAGTTCATGAGCAACATAAAACACTCCCAAGCAGAATCGCCACACACCAGCTTAGCTTTGCCCACCCTGTAAAATATCACAGTAGAAATCTCGAAGCTTAATCGAAATCATGCATGCATCCTGCTGAACAAAAATGTAAAATTTATGCACAGTGGTTTGGAGATAATATACAATACCATCTTTTTTGTATTCAAGATCATTATTTTCTTTCATTTTCATTTTTATTTTCAACCTGCGTACCCCCTATGATCCTTAGAAGTACCCCCATGGGTATGTGTACCCCCGGTTTAAAACCCCTGTTCTAAGTGATTCCAGTTAAGTGTAGAATTCCCCTATCATATAGTTAGCTGAGAAGTTCAGATGACATGCATTCAAACTGATACCAGTCTTGGCAACTGCTATTGGAAAAAAAACATGTGTGCTTGTGGAATAGCTCTTGTATGTATTTGATGATGGGACAAATATCTATTCAGATATACTGTAGCAAAGGGGCAGGAGTGGGTTGTAACAGGCATCCTGCCCCACCTCCATCCATTCATTTTGAAAATCTCTTACCTATAAAAGCAAAGTTTTTACATCTGGAATCAGCTTCCCAGAACATTGAGATTGCCTATTGACATTACACTAAAACATTCGAAGAGAGTAGAACAGATTGTAATGTTGCTATGTACAGATTTTATGTGGAAATCCTGGATAATGAATTGCTCTTGAATTTTGCTATATTGATAATGGATTACCCTTTCACTCATTCTGGACTTTTCTGTACAGTATGTACAGTATCGTCTTGATTTACATCAGTTCTTGAGCTGTGTTAGAGTAAAAGCTGATAATTCTGCTCATTGTGAAATATGTACTGCGCAAAAACTCCTAACATGTATGTAATTGAATACTTTGTATGTGTGTCCTATCTGACTCAAGAAATATGATATTAATGTTCAATACATGTTCTATCTGCGGATCCTTTAGTATCCCTCAAGAGAGAGATATGCTATTGGCAGTGTCGACACCAGTGGAAGGTGAAATTTGTTTGCCTCCCCTAAAATTTCCACTAAAAATTACATTCATGGAAATATTCTTGTGCAAAAATACCCCTACAGTCCTTTATAGAACCTTATTTATCTTCCATGGGTCTCTCCCCCCCAAAAAAAAAAACTTCCTTGCAAGGGAAGTCTGTGTGTCTTTTATCATAATGCTTCATAACTATGGCTAATGCATCTGATTATCCACTTGCTAATCTACACATTATAATATGAATAAACAGCATTGGCTTTGCAACAGTCAAGTTTTAGACGAAAATACCTTCCTTCAAATATTTATTTAAATGTATCCATTCCCACAGAGTTACAATATTGACAACATCCCTGCACCCCCTTTACATACAAATGTATGCAACAGTGCAAGCTGTATGAATTCACAATAACTTTCAATATGTGGCCCATAGTGTTCTGTGCACAGGCAGTTTGCCCCTGAACAACAAGAAACAACAAGAAACTTTATTTTGCTTCTCTACATTATGTGTAGCTTAACTTCTTCAAGAGAGACAGCTCATATTATACAATTATAAAACATATTATAAAACAAAAGGTTCAGTTTGTGATTTTGGAATAATCCTGCTATTAAAATATATAATTGCTTTATATCACAGGAACTGCCATCAGTAATGAAAAAGTACAAAAGGTACTTTATTTTGAGCATGTGTGTTTAGAAAAAAAGAAAAACTAATAAAACGGACTATAACCTTTTGTACCCCGCAAGCCTGTTTAAATCTTAATGAAGTGGAAAAAAATAATTTATGTTCCTCTTCACAAAGCCATTAAAACCGTGGAGAGAAGATCTCATTAACAAAATAATTTAGCTGTCTTTGTCCCTTCTTGTTACTGTTTTTTTTTCTTTAAAAAGCAAGTTGTTTTTTGTTTTTGTTTTTCTGCTGACTAATGCAATGATTCCCTAATGGTGTGTGAAATAGGTTTTTGTTTAGGGTGTGTTTTCTTAATATTATTTGGTGCTAAAATGAGATGTGACGTTAATTGCAAGGCAATTAAGTATGTGTTGTGATGGTTAATTAGGCCTGGCTGCAGGCAGATACCGGACAGTAAGATATCATCATGCTTCCTATCAATGTGATTCTGTGCATCACTAGTTTATGTACCTGGAAATATATATATATATATATATATATATATATATATATATATATATATATAATAAATGCAAATTGAACAGTTATATGAGGAGCAGTGAAAATGCTTCAAAAGCTAATTGAAGGTTGACCCGAAGTTGACAGAGACTTAACACCAATGATAAATAATCAGAAGATGTACCTAGACGGTTAAAGGTTAAGTCTATCAAATACAATATGCCGTTATAGTGGTAATAAAAGATACTGCAGATGGATTTCATGTATTTTATTTGGATTCATATAGTCTGTGTTACAAAAAAGCTGTTGTTTGATGTGAAAAATGGTACTGCCAAACTGGATCATAAAGTGTGTTTAGTGCTTGAAGAGAGCAATGGAAACATTCAAACGAACCCTTATCCAACAAAAACCCAGCATTTCAACAATACAAGGAGAGCTGTCATCATGTGGCAAAGCATTACAATGGACATGGACACTTCTGTCTGAAAACAGACAAAGGAAAAACAAATGTTTCCTGTTTCCAGATGTCAAAGATGTGAAGGATGAAAGTGGTACAGTACAGTTAAAAAGCTGGCACTTTTTTTTTTTTTTACCATAGAACTAATCTAAGCATGGGACATATTTTATTGTTATTTTTTTATGGGAAACTTGATTGTGTTTCTGGAAGGAGAATCCATCCTACTAATCAACACGTCATCTCCAAAAACTCTGTGGGGCTTTCATTGTTGTTGCTTCTTTTGTTTGGCCTCTCAGTCACACGTAGCCAAACAGGAAGACGGTTGTCTTTAGAACCTTGGATTCACTAAGGTTTCCTCCTACCAGTGAGTAGGTTTTTCCTTACCTGAGTGCTGAGCAGTTCGTATTTAGTTTCTGCAGGGTGCGTGGCAGACTCTCTCTCAGTGCAGTTCGTGCTCTGTAGTGTGGGAACATGTCTCAGCAGCTTACTTTTCAGGCTGTCATTCATTCTTTTCCTATCTTTTGGGGGTAGGTGGCAGTATGCCACTGTGGCTGTTGCGTAACCATTCACTATATTCATTTATCCAGTCATGGTTTAGTGGCTTTGTCTTTTGGGGGGAGGTGGCCCTACTCGCCACTGGGGTGAACCGGCAACCATAGCATCCTCCATAAGAGAGAGCTAGGCTCGTTGGCATTTGTGGATATAGCTTTTAACCTCATCTCACCGACAGGAGACAGAAGTCGAACCAACAGTGCATCACACTACATTGTGAAAAACATTGTGGTTATTTTAACTCAACACATGATCACTCAGGCAACTGTTACAAAATAACCTGTAAAAAATAAAGTGAGGAAATAGAATGTAGCCTTTTTTAAATCTAGAAAAAGGCCAAGTGGTATTATTTACATGGAGCTCTTCTGTTAAGAACCGAACGTTTCCATAACGCAAAACCGCAGATCGAATTTAGATTGACTTTAGCTGCAAAATTCTGTAAAACATCAATTATTTCAGGGACACTACCAAAATTGATTGTATATTCTATTTGATTTGGTATGGTTCTCTTAAATGATCTTTACACATAGAAATGTTGCCGGGAAGGTTGAGTTTTAAATAGAAAAATCAGCAGTAAACACACAAGCTGGAAAGGAATGTTGATAGATAAGCCTCCATCAAGAAAATACTTTCTGTTCTCTCTCCCTCTCTCTCTAGTGCTGTTTTCTAAAGAAAGACACTCACCCTAAATGTCCTTTTTTATCTTTCAGTCTTCGCTGTTTACTACCGTACCAGTTTTGAAGTACAAAAAGAAAAAAGGGCACAGATAGAGCTATCAAAGACATTAAAGGTCACTGCCTATAAAAGGTTGTCCCCAAAGTGCAGCTGGTCAGCTGTTACCGAGGCTGGAATCTTGTTTAAAGGTATTATTGCAGGGCTGTCTGTTCCCAAAGAGATGCAACATTTCAGGAACCAGGAAATAAAGTTATAGCATAAACTACACTGTGTACACTTGTTAGACTTTTAAACATCCTACTGTTCACCTTTATTTATTTTTTATTAATATTTATTTTTATAAATTCAGCATCTTTTGTGATTCATTTTATTCTGGGGAGCTACACATAAAAGAAAAGTAATTTTGGACATTAAAATGTCTAGTCTCCAGAAGTAATTGTGAGGGTTCAATTACTCAGCAGAGTCTCCTGTGTCGTCCATTTTATAAACCTAATTGTACAATTGAGACCAGAGCTCCTAAAGGCAGAAAGAGCAACCTAGAGAGAGAGAGAGAGAGAGAGAGAGAGAGAGAGAGAGATGGAAACAGAGGACAGTTGATGGAGTGAAGCCCTTTGGGAGGACAATGGCCTTCATGTACAAATGGGTTTAACATCCAAAGCCACTCTTTAATTGTTTATCCTGTCTCTAATTGCTTCAGTTTGCTGTGTTTTCAGCAGCAGCCAGGCTGAAAGTGTAACCGAGTGCAGTCTGATTAGAATGAATGAGGTGGTGACGGGAGTGCAATGAAACAGCTACAGTTGCAAGAAGGGGGGGGGGGGTGGGGGGTGGGGGTGGGGGGGGGGGGGCCTTGCCTTGCCTTGCCTTGCCTTGTCTCAGTTTGTTAACAGAAGGACGAAGGCACATGACATGAGTGAGTGCTATTGTAGAAGGCTTTATAGGCAGGGGTGTTGTGTGCCGTTTGTCTGGATGTGTGTCTGTTTGTGCAGTGGCACACGTGGGTGTATCTCACAACACTGCTCATTTCTATCTTGTCGTCTCAACAATTCAAATAGAATTTTTTTCTCTGCCGTTATTGTGAATGAAGTCAATGACAATCATAGATTTCAACTTGTGTTGATTTGCGCATTATTTAAGCAGCCCTATAAAAGCATAGCCAAGTGTAATAAAGCATAGTGAAAGAATGGTGAAGCAAAACAGTATAAAGACCAGTTAGGTATGGTATGTACAGTATATAACATGGCAAACCAGGGTAAATTATGCTAAATGCATAGTATAAC
Organism: Polyodon spathula; assembly: GCF_017654505.1. Classification (NCBI taxonomy): domain Eukaryota; kingdom Metazoa; phylum Chordata; class Actinopteri; order Acipenseriformes; family Polyodontidae; genus Polyodon; species Polyodon spathula. The sequence goes on along the minus strand of NC_054552.1, from coordinate 20,711,519 downwards.
CAGAGGAAAAGCATGGTAAAACTACAAAAGAACAGTGCAAAACTACTGTGGTACATTTTTATAAAAGTAGTGTGGATTAGGAATGAAAGGAAAGCTTTATTGTTTATATTGCTAGCACCTATTTCAGTACCAAATGTCAACAAGATAACTTTAGTTTAAAAAGAAATCAGGTCTAGGAGGTGGGAAAGGGACATTTTCCAGTCCTTTTATGCTGAATGTAGACACGAAAATTCAGATTCTGCACATGCCTCTATTAACAAAAGCAGACATAGAACTAATTGACACTGTACCGAGCACACTCAAACACATACACGCTGCAAAGAACAATCTGATGTTGATTTTTGTATTTCTAAGCAGACACATTGAATGGGATTAATAATAGGACAATAAGTTAAAAGCCCAGCTAAAGTCATATCTGTCCAAGTCAGACGAAATACTACTACTAACAATACTAAAACATCTGCGGGATTTGCTTTTAGACTATTCTCAAGGGATGTGGGGAATTGGCTATTCATGTATAAACAATGACAAAAGGTGAATTGGTGAGAATACTTCACTGTTTTAGTGCCTTTAGGCATGAGAAACTGGATTATTTCATCACTGAGTTGTTTAACTGACTTAAAGCATTTAAAATGTAACTGATATTCATTCAAAATGACAGTTCCAACTGCAATTGATATTCCCCCTTAAACCATGTTAGTATTAACAATTATATTGACTGGCAACATATTATTTAAATTGGACAATATTGGCCAGATTCATAAAACTGTAAGGAGTGTTGTAAGGACTGTTCTTTAAAGCCTATTTTGATTAAGTTTGCAGTACATAAAACCCATAACAAACAGGTTTAATTGTCTATTCTCATTTTTCAAAGAGTAGTTTAACCTAAATGTTCATTAACACCTAAAAAAACAACAATCCTGAAACAGACCTTAAAGTTATAACATATAACTTATAACTCCATAAATACTACATAACATTGTATCCCTACAGCACATGCCTTCATAATCACACTCAAATCATAGCATAAGCATGTAATTATTTGTAACATTCTATACAATACCTTACAAACATTCTGCAATAATTATAGTTGCCAAGAATTACAGTAAAACTTATGATGGCAACCAGTCACACAACTGCTCTTTAAATGCTGAATTTTAATTTCCCGAAATTGTGGTTTCTAAGTATGATTAGTGTTCTCATACTTATATGTATGTCGTTTTTTCTGAGTAGTTATAAAGGATTATGCACATAGTTTATGCAGTTTTATGTAGCCTTTATTATGGTATTTTGAATAATACAATATGTCCAGTTCAAATAAAGCATTACAGATTGCCGAGGAAAATGAATAATTGACTGCTGTAGATTTGGTGTCGGGTTTCTTTGACAAATTCGCAGTGTTAATTAAAAGACCAAAGGATGACGTCACATTTTAAACGGGTCAAGAACACGTTTAATAAAAACAGAGAGATTTGTTTTCGTTATTTGCACATAAATGTACAGCAACGTGTGCTAAAGTTGCAGTAAGCATACGTGTAAGCTTACCAATAGGGCAAAATGTACTGTTAAATGTTCGAACATTATATTGCATATTTTCATCAATACACTTTGAATTGATATGCATGGACACAAAGTATCTGTTAATAAAAAATAAAATCAAAGTAACATTTTACATTTGCTTTTTTTCATTATTTAGATTTAACGATCCCTTATGTTACGAATAATCAATCCAACGGTTCCTGAAACAATGAAAACATACATCGATTTAAAGAAATACATAGCGCCAATGATAGTAATATATAATGCTATAAATCTTAGATACTTGTCCATGTATGTAATATGTGTAGCGGTATACTAGTAAATCCCTCTTTCTGTCTCTCCACCTTCTGTATCACTCCCCATTTTCCCAATCCCTCTCACGAGCAGACTTAAGCCGGCACACAATAACCTTGCAAATTGCTCTCAGTGCGATGTGAGAGAGAACAGTGAGTCTGTGCGCTTGTGTGGGACTCAGTGTGGATCTCTCCTCTCGCAAAAGCAGACAGGACCCAGTGCAGCCCTCATCGCGCTGTGGTCCCCTCGCTTGCTCTCTACCTCACGGACACGAAAACTGTCGTATGCAGAGGCATTTTGTTGAGGTGATAGCAACAGACTGAGGAATTTGTAAGAAAATACATTGGAGCCAAGCGTAAACAGCCAAGGACTGAGGTGGCTCATCTTGCTGTATTTCTTTGTGGTGGGAGTAGCCGTTTATGGAGTTTAAAAGGATGCTTAGAAGCTGTTATAGGTGAGTTGATGGAAAGAGTTGTGCAATGTCCTTGTTATTGATTTCTGTTATAGTTTTTTTTTTTTTTTTTTTTTAAATGCAACTCCCATAAATGTATTGCCGCTCTCACTGTTGTCGCATGAGGTTACATGCAGCTTCAAATATTGGAACATCGTTTCTGTTACCCATACCGAAAGTACAAGGAAGAATACACATTTATTGGGAAAATAATCTAACATAATGTATACTGTTTTAAATATCGATGTATATATCACTCTGACTATCCATCGCGCTGGCTGGCCATTAGGATTTATTTTATTTTGACAATAGTAGTGTACATACTGTGGTGTTTATGTATTTGTTTTTAATTCGGTAAAACCACTCGCCTTATGGTGTTGTTATTATACATGCACTATTGGTTAGTCATGTACTGCTACTATGGCTTAATACTGAAAAATCTAATTTACTACAGATCTATGATGCAAATGTGCTGTCGTAGTGTGGCGAGAATCAGGGCCTTGCCTTTGCTTGTGTGTGTGCGCCCTCTTGAGGTAAAATTATATATTTGGTTTAGTACAGTAGCTGAAATTTTTTGAAGAGTCGGATCTGGAATCAAGTATATAACAGTCTATATATCAATATATAAATAAATAATAATATATATATATATATATATATATATATATATATATATATATATATATATATATATATATATATAGCGAAATACAGTGTACCTGTAAACTAGTGCTTTTCAACCTTTTCATCTCAAGTACCAGTGTTTCCAGCAGGGACCACCAGGTGTACCAGTAACTATGCGCAATCTTAAACTGCTGTTGTGAAACACAAACCTACCCCATTGCAACCGTTTTTCTCACTCAGAAGAGTTCACACAATCAACAACACAGACTGGCTGCTTTGTTTCCCCACCAGTTCACAACAGTACAGCTCATCATAATTTCTCATCTCTCTGTGATTCAGTGGTGCAAACAGATTGATACATCATGACTGAGGGAGTGTTGTGGTTGGTGAGCATGTCTCTGTGATTCAGTGGTACACAGATTGATACATTATCATTGAGGGAGTATTGTGCTTGGTGAACATGTCTCTGTGATCCAGTGGTACACAGATTGCCAGTACTGGTATGCCTACCACAGGCTGGAAACCACTGCTGTGAATTCAAGAATACTGCAGTTGTATTGAGAATATTGGTGCTGTAACTATATTACTTGCACATAAATTGTCAGTTTCCAAAATGAATGTGGAAAATGAATTCTAGACTGGGCATTCCTGTGTCATGCTATACTGATTTTCAGTGCTTGCTCATTCTTGCATTGACAAACACAGGTTTCCTGTGTGAGTTTGGCTATATTGTATTCTGAGAATCATTTACCTTTACTAAAGTGCTCCTGGTACCTGCTAATACAGACTATGGTCTTAGCGGTGTTTTTACATAGTTGCCATCAACTTGAAATCAACACAGCATTCTCTGCTTGGAATAACTTCATTTTTGAAATATTACCATTTTTAAAAGCCATTTTAAGGCTAGTGGTTCTGTTTGTTAAATTGTAATTCGGTATATATCCTTGTTTTGTCTTGATTGGCACCTGACTTGCTGCCCCATGAAGATGTCCCTGCGAACCAGATGCTTGCATCTTGGTGGACTAATCAAAATAAATAATTTCTTTCTTATTGAAGATTGCAGCCATTTTTAGGAGTTGCTATAGAAATAATGCTGCTATTAATCTGAAAATAAAGAATAGCCTAAAATTGACACATATTAGCCAACTGAAATATTGAATCAGTTTGAAAGTGTCAGCCACCAACACCCTCCGCTCCCTGTGTTTGAAAGAGCAATGCAGTTTTCAGTAATTAAGGGCCACTGGAAATCCCACTGGACAAATACAAATCAATCAATAATAGACATTATGGATGAAATGTGTCTGATAAACATGGGATTGCTATATTAATTTTAGTGTACTATTGCTCAGTTCAATTCCCAGTTCAATTTGATACAGCAATAATCTACAGTATATTCTGGTACATAGGGAGGGTTCTATATTAATATTTGATACCTAATATTAACCTATAAAAATGTAATTTTCCTGCAAAGAGCTTTATATTACATTCTAATTAGCAAATGGTGTTCTCAAATATCCAATACTGAAGCAAAAAAGGTACTTCTGCTTGGTTGTTGGTAGTTTTGAAAAGATGAAACCTTCAAAAAAGAAAGAAAGCTCGCAGATAGGCGGTCTGTGCAGATCAGGTCAGTGCAGAATACGAATCAAAACCTGGGAGTATACTGACTCGCCCCTCTCTGTCAGGATGTCATGGTTACATTTATACATCATATCCAGTTTTGATGAACTTGTTAAGCACATTATGAGGATACAAGATATTGAGAGTTAGAATATGAGAGAAAATGGAGGTCTGCCTACTCTTCGGTTTTCAGGATGCTTGTAATTGTGTATAAACAAAAGTTAGCATTTTGAATGATTTTTTAACAGCTAACCAAAGGTAGCTTTTCCCTGTGTGTGTAACATCTAACCTAAATAAAAACAAAGGGGTGGTCTTTAAGGTGTCAAGCACAGTACATTAGTATATTAAATACATCAACAATGATTTAAAAAAAAAACAGATTAGACATCAAAATAATGTATTAAAAATGCATAATACATTTGAGTAGAGATGAGCGGTGTGTTTCCATTGAGCCAATGAAACTTCAAGTATGGAAATGACTCAGAAAATATCACAACATATATACAAACCCTCAAACATACAGGACATTAAAACGCATGAAAACCTAAATATGAGGAAAATCTGCAGACGCTGTGTGCTGCATAGTTGCCACTGTGCCACCATCAGGTTGTTTTTTGTAATTACATTGATGCTTGTGGCTCTACATGTTTTTGTGGCATGACTTCTGCCTCTGTGTGTTGTTGGGGTATTTTGGGTCATTTATTTTGTCACTCATATATTTGTATTGCATTGTAAACATGTTTCTATATTTCACTTGAACAATCACAATCCCCAGTAATTTTCCACATTTATTAAGTTTTTTTGAGGGACGTTCAGGGAAGTGCAAAGTTTGCCACAAATATATAGTGTAAAATACTAGAAGAAGCTAAGCCAAGTAGGCTAACGTTTCAAATAGTGCCCTTTGCAATGTACTGTACACTGTTTTATGAAATAGTATTGCAGCTTCACAATGTTATCATTCAGAATAATGTTATTCTGCATTGCACATCATCCTGCATAGAAACAGCATGTCTGAATGTTCTAGTGCTCATAATGTATGCTAATCTGTAACTGAACTGCTTTGAAATACTCCATGGGTAAAGACATTAGTTTCGCTTTGGTGTTTAACAAATGGTAACCCGTTTATATGTAAAAGCAATCAAAAAATAAAACATGATATTATTTAACTATTTAATACCAGTGACACTAACCCTTCTATGAAACCAAAAAAAAATTACCATTGTGATACCCTTCACCACTAGTTCATACTTGTGTAGCTTCCATAAGATGTTTCTGTTGAAGAGTAGCAGAATGCAGGTCTGAAATACATTGTGAATGATTCTGAAACATCATTCTTGTCAGCAGGCATTGCTTCATTATGAGACATTGCAAATGAGACTGACTTCTCACTAGCTTATCCACGCAACGCAACTCTGCCCCGAGTAATGGACTAGAAAAGGACATTATTATTATAAAAACAATCATGAATGAATTTAACAGCAGTAACTGATGCAATGCATTTTAATGTTAACACTGAATATGTCCCTGCAGTATACAGCTGCTCTTTAAACAATCCAAACAATTCTCCTTCAAAGCAAGAAGTGCTGGAAAACAAAACAATAGTTATACTCATGTAAGTGTCAATCGCCACCAGTTATGTTTACTGAGTTGCACTTTTTATTTTCAGTATTACTTATTTTTTCAGGGTTTTTCTTAACTGTCACATTTGTAGAGTTATATGTATTTAGAGATAAGAACAGCTGGACATTTGGCAGTCAGTGTAAACTAAAAATCACGTCATGTTATCAAAGTGTGGTGTACAAGTATGGGAGCTCGTTATTTGGCATTCAGACAGTTTTCAAAAGCAGCAATTGGTTCAACAGTTAAAGCATGTAAAGATGTACCCAGAGCAGATTTGACATTATTTACATATTGAAGTTAAATTGCAAATGAGTTTGCTATAGAGAAGCTTTGAAGGATTGCAGGGGGAAATAATAAGGGCCTGTGAAAGAAATATAATAATATAATATAAATCTCCCTCCTGACCTGTGAGGGTGCTAAGCAGCGAAAGTAGGATCCTTTGGACAGGTTGGCCTGACAATTCTTTTCCAGGGTCGGGAAGTAGGTCAGTCTGGAAGAAGGTGAGACTCCATTGCAAGAACGTATTGACCTGGAAGGGAAACGACGTAGCAGCTGCAGATTGTAGTGACAGCTGCACTCGTTTACCAAGGGGTCATGCATAATGGCATAAAAGTGGCCGGAGAATCGCAATCTACTCCTTCGCTTGGTTTTGCATTTAAACCATGAGAGACGCAGTAACAACTGTTATAAAAAGAATATTCGTGAGTGTTTTGTTTGTTTGTCGCTGTTAGTAATTGTCTTTGTTTGTGAACAACCAGACGGCTAGCACGTATCCTGAGCTGTTGCCTTGGGTCAGCACAAAGCTGGAACAGCACTACAACACGGTCACAAAATAAATTGTTATCATCCACCATGAGCACTACTGCACGCACCTGGACTGGTGAACGCGGCAAGTATTATTATGGGGCGGATAACGTGTATTTATTATTTGGGTGCAATCCCTTTCTTTTCTATCTCCGTGCTTTACACATTGGTGTGTATAGCTGGAGCTTATTGTTTGGTCGCCAGACCGGGATTTACAAAAATAAACATCCTTTTTCCCAAACCGGATTACAATTGTGATTATTCCTGCACTGCATCACCTCTGCACCTGTTCATAATCAGGGACTTACAGGGGTATTGTTAGCTCCAGAAATGTTTTTATGACACCTTTAAGTACAAATAGAATTTGATCTTGTGTGAACAATAACATTAGTTTAGAACTGTCCTTTTGTATTGACAGCCACGGGAAAGGATGCACATTACCAGCATACTTGATTTCCATTGTGGTCAAAGATATTAATATGTATGTGTTACAATCCCTTGGGCAATCCTTTAAAATAAATTAAATAGATTTGCTTTTTCAATTGTTTTAATGCAGAGGTCTCCAAGATGGATTTCTTGGAGATAATAGCAAAGACCCTGAAGGTTGAAAAATCAAAGGAGCAAGATTACATTTCATCATGAGAAAGCCTGTCTCCATAGGGGCTTCCATGCTTTAACAATGGACATGGGGATGTACAGTAAACACTGGAAGTTCATAACAGGACCCATGTAGCCCTGGCAGCTGTATAAGTGTTCTGATGTCCATATAGCAAAGCTCTGGAGTAATGGCCTCTGTTAACATAAAATGTCAAATTACATTTATTTAGTTGGTGGTCCATGCTCTAAATAACTATAAGTGTTCCTTAGAGTGCTGACCTGTGCTTTTTATTGAGGGCTGTACTCACTGCTTATCCAGCTGGTCTCTCTACTGTGGTTTTAAAATATGTTTTTGCTAGAGAACTCCTTAAATTTGTTTTTCTGATGATTGTGATGCTGGTAAGAATGGTAAAAAGAGAACAAGATGCCAGGTGTCTTTCCACATTGGGGCTCATTCATCTGGGAGTAGGACTGGCAACTGGGCCAATGAGGTTGGCAAATTACTTGAATCTTACCTGGCGGTTTAAACCCAGGGTCAGGTACAGGGTCGTTAAAGACAAATAGGTATGCAGCAGCTGAAATGTAGCCTGACTTGAGAAATTCATTTAAATCATTGAGTGTGAAGCCATCACAAAAAAGGATGATTGACCTTGAGCTGCTGATGGGAAATGATTTCTGAATTAGGAGGCTGTTTCTGTGGAGGTCAGAGTTCAAGGGGCAGCATAAAGAGGTCAAGCAATGATGAATGAGTCTATGGCCTTCCCTTACTCCCTTACTGATAACTGAATTGCTTGTGCCAACTCCCTGCCACAAGACTGATTGCCCCTTAAGGGCTAGATCTGTGCTTGGCTGAATTATACTATGGTTCACCACATTTAAGGACAGCAGTGTGACCACAGGGTCATGGTCAGCATTCCCTCTAAGGCAAAAATGCGCATATTCGTCGCAGTAGCTGGCAACAACCTTCACACTAAGTTTACTAACTTTTGCAAGTTATTATCATAAATATCAACATCAATCAAGACTCCAGCCTCTCGAGGTAAACCTATTATTTTGAAACCATTCTTACAAAGCATTAACATAAGCATATTTGTGTCTGTCTTGCAGCTGATTCTCTGATTTCCCTCTGTAAAAATGTATGTCACATAAGAGCTCCCTTGGGCATCAACGAATTTACTGGTACAGGGTGGGCGAAGCAGGCATCTGGAGATTCTGCCTCTATAGAGTGCTGTTCACAAATTTGACAGTTTTTAACTCGTTGTATAATTGAATTAAATATAAAAAAATTAATATCATAATGCCAGTCGTAAACACAGAGAATAAGAAAGCAAAAAAGACGGCAACAATGGCAAAGAACTGCATTCTATGCTGAAAAACTAAGACTCAAACTCAAGACGGAGCGTTCCCGAAGTAAGTAAGGTAAATTAATTGCGTATTTCATTATTGTTAGTTTATTTCTTTCCACACTACTTGCCTTTACTGAAGCTATAATTAGCAATTTTAAACCATGGCAGTTTCTTAATTGAATTGTATTTTCTGATGAAATTAGCTCAAAACTATTTTTCTAGCTGTACAATCCTTAAAGGAAATTGATCACTTTACTGTGTAAAGGATGTATTCACTACACTACACACCATTGGTTTCATAAAGACATTCTGTCTGGAGACATGCCTCTTTTTAAATCTTGCAAATAACACTGCAGAATTAGGAAAGAAACCATTGAGAGGATTAATTATGTGTTTACATTAAAGGGGCGCTATTTAAATTACAATTGGGTAATACATAGCAGTGAACCTGTTTTATAGCAACAAGTCAGTCAATACGCCTTTATCAGTGTTTCATATTTTATCCTGGTTATTATTATAATGCCAGTAATAAACGCTAACTTAATTTGTGGAATACTGTACATAGGATTACTCTCACATGAAATTGCTGAACTGTTACTAATCTGTTTCATATTTTTATTGTTATTGTAAATGCCAGCAATAAGCTAAACAGGTCTTTTTAAAACACCTTTATTTGTAGACTGAGCTACTGTGTTAATGGAAGACTGTAAATATGATTCTCACAACTGTGCTGGACATTTGGTTTTCTGAACTGTTGTAATATAATTCTTAGGTTTTCCTGCTGCTTATAATGCCAACAATGATGTCTATAAACATTATGAGTGGTTTGAAGTATCTTCAGGTGCTTTACTTACTATTACAGCAACAAGAGTCTGAATGAAAAAAAAAACAAAGAATTGTGGTAATTCTTATTAAAATTACTTATTTTAACAAGCAACATTATATTTATGTTCAAATGCCATATTTAATTATTAATACATTAATAAAAAGTGGGAACAAATGAAATTTGCTGTTTTTGAAAAACTGAATTTGTTATTCCCAAGAATGGAACAATTATTAGCCTTTAACATGGTTACAACTGAAGGCAGTGCAAATGCCAATGTTTTATGCAGTAGTATAAAGCAATTTTATGCAGGCCACTAATTAAGCATGCAGTCTATATCTATGATAACAACCAACAGGGCTGCATAGGATCAGAGGGCGATTCAAAATCAAAGGCAGAACCACAATAAATAGTCTTTTTAAATTTAAAGTAAATTGTAAAATTGTTGAGATACTTGTGTTGGAATATTGTTTCAAAATTTTATATGCAACAAAAAATATATTAAAAGGGTTAATGCGTGGCCAAAGGTTTCTCAATCATAATTTACCCATTCTCAGTCAAAACAGCAAGTTTGTCACTATCTAAAAAGGTTTGAGGGAACTCTGTTCACAGTATTGTATGAATTGGGTGAGGTGTGCCAGGGAAGCATCATGTCCCAGACTGGTTACTGGCAGGAATCAAACCCAGAGATGGAAAAGCTGCAGTTTAAGCGCTGTCACATACTTTAATGAACAAAACACAAAAACAGGAACAAATAGAACAGGGCATGAGGGCCAAAATAAAAGGTTCAAATAAAATAATAACACGTAGACTGGGCAGACCTCACTACACCGTTCCAATGAAACACACTTCAAAACTCACCGAAACTCCTTCTCCAAACGATTTAGCTTTCCTTATATACATTTGGGAATGGTGGAGAGCATACCAAGATGCATGAAAGCTGTGCTTGAAAATCAGGGTTATTCCACCAAATATTGATTTCTGAACTCTTCCTAAGTTAAAACATTAGTATTGTGTTGTTTAAAAATGAATATGAACTTATTTTCTTTCCATTATTTGAGGTCTGACAACACTGCATCTTTTTTGTTATTTTGACCAGTTGTCATATTCTGCAAATAAATGCTCTAAATGACAATATTTTAATTTGGAATTTGGGAGAAATGTTGTCAGTAGTTTATAGAATAAAACAAAAATGTTCATTTTACCCAAACACATACCTATAAATAGTAAAACCAGAGAAACTGATAATTTTGCAGTGGTCTCTTAATTTTTTCCAGAGTTGTATATATACACACAAATGACTTGAAATGTGATATCGCTCTTTATTTATTATTTATTTATTTATTTATTTATTTATTTATTGTTACATCCACCTACCCTCTGCTACTACTGGTGCTTGTATTTCTGGAGTCTGTTTCACTATGTGTTGATTGGTTGAGAGATGTGTAGTGTAGAGCTCTTTAGTTTAAAGGAGAAAATACCATTCTTTTCAGCCGGAATGGACGGATATGTACGCCTTTGTGGAGAAGTCAGGATTTCCACTTTGTCTCATATGCAGTGAATTTACATTGTCATCTCATGACAAAACATGAGATGACATTGTAAATAACATGCAAAATAACCAGAAGGGGAGCCGCGGGAACAAGACCTGCGAGGAGCTGCAAAGAAAAAGCAGGGCAAAGTAAACTACTGCCGTAGTCAAGTAAAGGTGAAAGTTTAAATTCAGCAAGTTTCGCAGGCTCTTTAGAGATCGTTCTCAAAGGTAAGCTGATGATGGTGAATATGTGAAGAGCTATATGCTTAGTATAGCCAAAGAGCTATTTGAGAAATTCCCCAACAGAAACAAAATCTTGCAGCAAATACAAGATATGCCTTTATCTGTAAAAAGTGTTCATGATCGAGCTGTGAAAATGGCAGATCAGGTTGACAAGCAGCAAATAGAAAATATAAGTTCTGCTAGATATTTTTCGTTTGCTTTGGATGAGCCAACGGATGTCTGTAATGTTTCACAGACGTGTATCCTTGGGCGATATATATGTGACAACTTAGTACGAGAAGAAATGCTTGCAATTCTGCCAATGAAAAAGCAACCAAGAGGTGAAGACATACTTAAAACGGCTGTATGTTGTTAGCGACAAGCAGATACAGTTAGGGAAACTTGTTTCAGTGTGTGCTGATGATGGACTCAGCATGATGGGGAAACACAAGGGATTCGTTACTCTTTTGGCAGAACAACAGCAATGTCCCATTTTAAGCTTTCACTGTATTACACACCAGGAAGGACTCCATGCTCAGTATATTGGATTACAACTTCTTGATGTAATGGCATCGGTAGTGCGTATTGTCAGTTGTATTCTTGCCCAAACCATCAATCACTGTCAATTCCAGTCCCTGCTGGAAGAAGATGATTGCAAGTAGTCAGGACTTTTGATGCACAGCAATGTACGTTGGCTCTCAATTGGAGATTTGGAGCTGGAAGTTGCCAACTTCAAGGAATCAGATATTGGAATTGAAAAGTTTCATACTCTAAATTCAAATCTGGAAAGTCTTGCTCAGCAACATGCAGAACTATCAAAACTGTAGAAATGGACTGATTTGAAGAAATTGGAGGGCAAAGATAACCTCATTCTGCAATCTTGGAATGAACTTCCACTTACAAACAACACAATGCAGAATGCCAGTTTTGCTCTCTTAATGGTGTTTAGCTCCACCTATATGTGTGAATAGCCATTATCCTTTCACATCAAAAACAATTTGCTTTCAAAATTGACAGAAGAAAGCCTGAATGCTTGCATGAAGCTAAACTTGACCAGCTTTGAACCTGACTTCAAAGAAATTAGAAAAATGATGCAGCAGCAGAAGTCACTGAACAGAACACACTGGTACAATAATAATTGTGGGGTTTCTTCGCACTTTAAATTACATACATTGTGTGTTTATGACCGGCTCCTTGCAGACCATTTGCTCTAAATTTCCAGTGAGTTTAGCTGTCTTGCATAAAAAGGTAGCTGACCCCTGTCCTAAAACTACAAATTTAGTATCTAAACCATATAATGTAATCCAGCTATCCGGTAAAGCCAAGTTTGGGTTATTATAGGATGAAAAGTGGCCATGTTAATGTCCGTAATCACAATGCAGTACATTAAGGACACGTGCACAGTCTAAGTCAGTACACCAGGATAATGGCTATTGCTTGAATTACATCGTGTAACAAATTTTTTATTTTTTTTTAGTTCCTGGGTAGTAAGTGTTATTTCTTAATTGCTTATGCCTCAAAAGTATAGAAAATGGCTATTATTCCCCACAAACTTTGCTTTTGTGACCAGGACAGATACATTTCAAAATATCACTATTTCCAATGAGAAAACAGGCGAATTTGTGTCTTTTCATTCACATAAAGTCAGAAAAAAACAACATATGAATCCAAATTAACATGTATTTATACTAAAGTAATACAAAAATGACTACAAAAGATTTAGAAGTGAGTAGTTTTTCGAGATTTACGATTATACTGTAAATTTTCTATACTTTACAAAAATTGTGTTACATAGTGTTATCGCTCTTTTGGTTTATTATAATATTTCTAATGAGTCTCCAATTGCTTGTTCCTTTGGATTTAGTGTGACATTACAAAGCTTCTTTTATGTATTTAATTAAAGGTTTTGCACTTTCTTGTTCATAAAGGACACAGCACAGCGGATATTCATGTATTGCCATGCTTTACATGTATAACATACCCTGGTGTTCGTTAAAAATCCATATTGATCCTCAAATTGGCAGTTAGCAGCAGTCCTTGATTTCTGGTAGTGCTGGGTAGTCTTAGTGCTCCTCAACATTCAATTCTGGGCTTTCATATTTTTGATTTTTACTTTGCCACATTGCTTTGTGCATTGACCTTTAATTAATAACTAAAACATATTGAAAAAGATAAGGAGTGTTCAATCTAAAGGGCATTTTTAGGGCATAAATGGTTAAAGCAAGTAATTTACATGCTTTTCTATTTACTTGTTAAGTACTTCTTGTAGATAGCATCAAAGTGTAGGGGAGGTGGACGGGCGGACTAACACTGGAAGATCCTGTTGTGCTGGAAGTTGCTGCTTGAACAAAACTTCCAGTTGTACAACAGTTCCAGTTGTAACTGTGGTTCAGATTATATTCTGAACTGAAATATACTGTACAGATGCAGAATTTTAGTACTGTACATCCACATGGGAATTCACACAGCAGTTTGATTTAAAGGTTGTTTAACAGTCATGAGCTCGAGTGGAATGACAGCAATGAGCAGGTAGGACCGAAGTGAGCAGGACCAATGCAAGAGGAATCTGAAATATTAACTGATTTGATCTCCCAGGCAGGTTTGGAAATAGCAGCAGGGTGTAATGTGTTTGCCAAATAGTATTGTAGAAGTATTGTCAGGAATTGTTATGTAACGGATTTGCAGACATTTTTTTTGCCAGAGCAGTCAGACACAACAGGAGTAGTACTCGTAGCCGATTAAGAGACAAGATTGTGAGATCAATCGGCTACAGCACTAGGACCAGACAAGAGTAGATCAGACGAATGCCCCCCTCCCCCTCTTTGAACATTGTACATCAAATGTTCTTATAGATTGTAAATCCTTTTTTTAATTATGGGATTTATGCAGGGTGAGCAGATGTCATGCAGGCCTAAGACTTCAGTTTGCGTCACCACCTGCTGATTTATTTCAGATATATTTCAGTTATAGCCCTTGAAATTCCAGTTTAGCCACAGTTGCTCTCTAGCACTGCAAAAACAAGATATAAATGGTTAAACGAGTGCCCCAACACACTAACCTTAATTTTGCCACAAATTTGTTATAGCTGCATATGCCGTTCTCATTGTAATTTCCTTCCAGAAAAAAAAAAAAAAAAAAAAAATTCATTTATGTTTTAATACAAGGGGATATAATCCTTTAATAAAAATATTTCAATATCAGGTTTCTGGTCACATACTGTACATTTTAGTATGCAGCTGTAATTGCTGTACAAAACACTAAATATTCTGCAGTGTAGCATCAGAGGGGGGTCATCATATCATATTATATTCTGTGCATGAAAGTAACAGAATTGGAATATACAGAGGGGATCTTAAACCATTCTCTGTGTCTTCTTGGTCTGGTTACAAACTCCCCCACTGACAAAGAATGTTTTTAGAAAGAGTCGTAAACTAACTGCTGAACAAGTGTTTTATCTCTACCTATCACTGAATGGGTCATTTTGGCGCCAGTAGTATTTTGCTGAGGGCAACTTCCAGACAATTCTGAGTACCTTGATACTAGATGGGAACCTGTCCTTGTCGTAAATCCAGCCGACAGGGGGCAAAATAGCAGACCAATGGAGAACAAGGGGCCACGTCAGTACGAGAACAGCCAATGAAAGACACTTCACGTGGACTCAGGCACTGCCCAAAATAACCAGACTAACCAATCACAGGGTTGAAGAGAGAATCACGAAACCTGCTGACTCTCGAAGTGTGAGCGAGCTTCTGCTGTGAGCTAGCTTCTACTGCGTGTGAGCTAGCTTCCAGACATGTGTGCTGACCAAGTGTGCTGTCCGCAAAGGAGGTGTGCATGAGGAGTGTCCACCCACTAGAGGTGGCTTAGTGTTCGGAGGAACGAAATGGATGCTACACTGCTCTGAACAAAATTGTAGAGTCATGGGAGCACACATGCTCGAATTCACAGAAGGCAAGGAAGAACCAATGTTCTGAATAATGCCTAAAATCATCTTTTGAGGAAGGGCCCTGCCGTCTGTCCTACGAGAGACTAGATCAGTAAACGGGATACTGCATTAATAGGAAAGCGGGTCTTTGTTTCCACATATCTGCACAAAACGAATGAAGCAAAGCCGTACAGAAGACTTGCCACAAGAACAGTTTTACAAACTATATAACTTTTCAAATGCAACACATTAGCTGAACTGAGTTACGTCTGATCCACTGAATTATTCCCAGTGGGAAAACTGCCAACAACAAAGATAATGTTGCAAGCCTTGGAGATCAACAAGCTGATCTCCGTTTGAAAGGAACTATTTGTTATTGCGAGCCTTGCAATACAATGCGTTCAGCAAAGTGCCGTCTACATTGGAACTGCAGATCTGGACAGCTGCAGTATTCATCGACACAGATTGACTTCTATATATGGAAATCGATAAATATTCAACATGTCTATTATTAAATACTTTATGACTCGAGAAAGCAACTGAAGCAAATTCTATCAAGTTAAGTAGAAACTGTTCTAGAAATAGAATATATCTTCCTGTTAGAGTGTATAAGAAATGTATTATGTTTGTTTGAAATGTGCAACTCAAAAGGAGTTGCCTCGTGAATGCAGAGAATTTCATCACTGCCCCATTTGAGTTAATTTGAATATATAATCAACTGAGGTTGACAACAAATTATTAGTTTGGTACATCACATCTAAACTAAATTAACACAGTAAAACTAATTTGCTAAATTAGGTACTGGAATGTTGGATTCCTTTCTGAATGGGAAGTTGAATGAATTCTCGTGCATATTGACATGATCGATTACAACGAGAAACAGGTATTGAAAATACTAATGCAACGTAAACACTTTGTTTGATAAAACATGTTCAGTATATTAACCATGTATGCTAATGATGTTATGGTCGTTGTAATCGTCTGACTATGGAATCAATGAACCGCATATTACTATTCACGCATATCTCTAACCAGTAGCCTTTCCTTTCTGTATTATTAGATTAGTTGTGCACCCCTTTTTTCCTTAAATAAACAGTTGTTTTATATTTCTGACACGTTGTGTGGATGTCAATTGTTGTCAAGGGAATCCGAGTTCTACATGATATCACCGAACTATTATGGTATGTCTCAGTTATTAACATTTGGACGTTCTTAAACAGTGCGCCTAGAGACTAATTTATATGTAAATAAACTGTATACCAAAGTCACTACAGCAGGTATGGTAGGTCGAAGGGACTTCATAGAATCACATTAACAGTCAATTTCAGTTAAAAATAAAATACTTCAGTGTATTTCTGCTATAAATTTTTATATATTATGTTTTTACTTTAGATGACAAGTAATGGATCTGTGTTATATATAACGAAGCTTCAGAATTAATCTCCCAAATCCAATTTTCCTCAGCTTGACACTTGGCAGATATGCAAATGTCATATGCATAATTTCTGTTTCACATTTGCCAAGCTGTCTCCAGATATACCAATTAATAATGAAAAGAACAGTGATAAGAACAAGCTGAATCAATGCCTTGGCTGCTCAGCATCAGACAGATGAGGTTCTGGTTCTTTTCATTGAGCAACCCCTGTCCTGTTAGTAAGTACAGTACATGCAACATGAAAGTGATGTGACTTACGCTAACTCACACCACCACCATGCTACTTTCCTGCAGCTTTCACTCATTCTTCATTGTTCTTTCAAGCTACTCTCCTGCACATCTCCCTCCACTGCAGCAGCACAGTCCTCATCTATGACTGTAACAGTCAACAACAGATACGCGTCAACAAAATAGACATTTGATATATTTCTGAAGCAATGATGTGCATTTTGCACATTTGAAGGAGGTATTTATTAATATGAAAAACCTAAATAAACGTGTTTTCCCCAACGGAAAGAAAATGATAGTTATGCTAATCCCGAATACGCTGCTTATTCCACTAACTCCACGCCGTGCCTTATAACGCCTTGAGTGTCAACCCATCCCCTGCCTTGCCTTAATGCGTCATTAAAACATGGCTACCACTTGTGAGAACATATTGAGAACTGAGCCCCCGGTATCAAGCTATAAAATAAAAATAAATAAAAAAATAATAAAAAATAATAATACACATGAGTCTGACCTGTGAATTAAACTACTGGACGTGGCCATAGCCTGTGTGAAATACTAAAGTGAAATGACCTTTAAATCAGCTGTTCAGTCTTTGCTTTGGAGTGCAGTTTTTTATTTTATGCAGCAGCAGTGTTGAGAAGTGATGAATGTCGCTAGGCTCAGGGGAACAAACCTACTGACTTCACAACTCCAACCAGGAAACAAGAGGCACAATGTTTACGGTATCAGTTTAAAGACTTGCAGCTAAAATTAACCTATTTGTTTTTAAACAGCTTTACAATGAAAGTAAGTTGGTGGGTAGTAATATTTTAGGATCTGTAATAATATTCAGCAAAATATTGTCTGTGGCTTTTGCATGACTGAACAGTGTGTTTGCTAGATGTCAGCATGTAGTCTTCTAAAATACTGTAGCCTTTTTGCCCCAAAAACAAGGTGTGCCGCTTTATTGTTGTAACTTGTTGCTGTATCTAAGGTAAATAGTTTACATTTTAAAAAGAACATGGTGGTTGCAACATACTATTGTGTATTCATATAGACAAGTAAAAGTCCAATAGACACACGTTTAGACACAGTCTTCTTCTGTACCAAGGTGTATATTTTAATTCAGAATATTTGGGGTTATGAAATATATAGCTGCTCTGTGGATCTAGACATTTTGAAAAATACTTTGAGGGAAGCACATGAAAAAAAGAGTGCAAGATTTTTAGGTAGGACTGTTTTAGTAGTTAAATGTTAGCCTTTGGTGAAGCAAGAGAGAAAAAGTAAAATATGATTAAAAATGAACTTGTTGTCTGGCCAGGCAAACCGAGGTACTTCTAAAAACTTCTCCCTTTCATAGCAATGACCTGCTTTGTATTAAAGCTTTGGAGCCCATTTGTCACATGCAAACCTCACCATGTCATGCACAGCCTAAACTAGCCTACACTGTTGATCTAGATTTCAATCACAGTGGCATAGGGATCATCTTTTGTATTAGTTCAACTGGCAAGTGAAAACTTGGAAAATGGATATTGCATTATTACAAAGCTGTTAGGAGGAGCAATTCAAACAAGCAATCCCTTATAAAAACCCAGTAAAACTTCATTGAAAATTAATTGTCCAAATCAACAGCAACTTAATGATAGATTTACTATGCTTTTGCTACATGTTGTAATGCCCCCATATTTCAATGGCACTGGCTACTGTCAATGCTGCTAAGTATAGTTAGGCACTGTCATGAAGATTCATGGTGTTTCTAGCAGACTTCAGCCATTTTATATTTTTGTTTTAATCCAATATTAAATTGTAGGATATATTCCACAATGTCATATTAGTTTAAACAGGTTACATAATTAGTGCAAAATATTATTCTGTAATATTTAATATGGTGTCACTTTGAGTGATGGAAAAAAAAAATGTTCATAGATTTAGTCATGACTGATATGGTATCTGTACAAGTGTCAGCAATTCAAATTGAATTAGGGTATTATTTTACTGAATTAATCTGAAATGCAGTTAGGATGTTAGAAACATCCATGCATATTTGATGTGTGTGTTATGAAATGCAGTTCAAGATTAACAGTATAACTACATGGTTATATTCTGTTATTTACATGACTTGCCTGGAGTCGTGCCATTGCCATGTATGAGCCAAGTCTGACCAAAACATGCCACATATACAACATTCAAGTTAGAATAACAGTGACAATGTACTCCATAGGGAATGGTGCTAGGACCGCTGCTGTTTCTGGTCTTTACCAATGACCTTGATAAGGGCATGAAAGATATTAAATACATTTGGATCTTAATAAATGCAATGAGTTACAGGTCAATCACATAAATTCAGGATTCAGATAGAGAACTGGAACAGGCTGACCATGAGGAAGACCTTGGCCTTGAAGTAGCCTTGTTGCTTTTAGCAAAACAACCAGGCAGTGTGATGATTACAAGGCAGATGAGGCTATTAGTTTGTTTAAAGCAGTGGTGAGACCAAGGATATAATGCATGTTTAATGCTGTGGTGAGACCGAGGATATGGTGCATGTTTAATGCATGGTAAGCCAAATTATCATTTAGAGATATCTCAAATTTTTAAATATATCACAAAATCATTTTAAAATATCTAAAATACATTTAGAGATATCTCAAATTTGGCTTGCCATATTAATGCAGTGGTAAGACATGATTTCCATCACATGAGAGTAGATGTTGAACTTCATGCTGATTTGAACTCGGCTCTCGCCAAGATAAGCACCAACTAAGACGTAGCTTTGCAGTAAACTAATGTGATCCATCCGCCTCTCCATCCATTTGCGTTGTTTTCCATCTGAAGATGTAGATATCCTTCTGTCTGGTGTTGATTGCTGAAGTGTAATGCTAGCTCCAGGGATCAGCTAATTTTACCTCCCCAGCGCATCAGCACACACACGGCTGCGATGCTGGCTCTGGGGATCAACCCATTGTGGTCTCCCCTGCGCATTAGCATGACAACCGTCTGGATTGAGCTAAGTAGGATACATCTCTGGGGTCTTCAAGTGGGCACCTTCCATCCTCTGTGTTTCGTTGACTAGCCCACGACACCTCAAGAGGGCTCAACATTGATTCTGGTGTCCCAGCATCACCCCCCTCCATCCCCCACTCAGCTCAGCCCAGCTTACTTACCTGTACATCAGCGTTGCTTTCTTTCTATTGTATTTGAGATCCCCATTCCAAATCTTTCCGTCTCAACCACAGCCAGTTGCTGCTCCTTTCTGCTGCTTCAGATAAGTTCTTCACTGTGCGATGCAACTCTTGGCCACTGAACCCGACGTCTCTGAGAAACCAGGTTGTAGAGTGTGCCACAAATCCTCAACAACCCACCTCCACTGGGTAAACATGGACTCTCGCTGTTCCGCTTCAGCAGCTAGTTGAGCATATCAAAGTTTCTTCCTCTCATATGCCTCATATGCCTCATCCACAGCATCTTCCCATGGCACTGTTAACTCTACCAGATGAACAAGGCATGCTGATCCAGACCACAAGACAATGTCTGGTCGAAGTTTAGTGGTGGCAATTGCAGGTGATAAAATAAGCCGTTGACCAACATCTGCCGGCATCTTCCAGTCTCTAGCAGCTTCCAGTTATCCTGCGTGAGGCTTGGTTTTAACACCTTTTCTTGGTGGTTGCTCTCCTGGATGGATGAATATTGTCTTTCGTGTGTAATGCTTTGATGGAACTGGTGGCATCTTATTGGTCAGGTTACGCTTAACTTCCATTGCTAAGGCCAACCATCGCAGCACCTGGTCATGGCGCCAATAAACCGTCCTTTTCTAAGATCCACCTTACATCCTGTCAAAATGTGCCTTAATGTTGCAGGTGATGAACACAAAGGACATGAGGGATCCTCACCCACCCATAGGTTTAGGTTCTGAGGTGATGGGAGTTGCCTTGTGCCATGTAGGGGGAGCTGAACTGAGACCAAAACCTCCTTTTCCATGCTGAACTTGCCCCATAATATCTCAGATTCGAAGGGCAGCCTTAGCATCTTCCACAGCTTTCTTTACCGTCCATTTTCTTCCAGTTTTTAACACAGGTGCTGCCTCCCTTACGCATTTGTCGCGTGAATCTACTAATGTCATTTCCAGTCACTTTGGCGCACTTCAACAACTCGGTTAGAGCAGAGATTGGTAGCTGCAGTATTCTTTTACCATAAAGTCCCACTCTGCTGAGGCAGCGCGGAACTCCCAACCATTTCCTGATGTATGAACTGATTAAAGCTTCCAGCTTCTCAATTGTTGTCAAGGAAACCTCGTACACAGTCAGTGGCCACAGCAGTCTTGGCAGTAGACCAAATCGAAAGCACCAGAGTTTCTGTTTGCCTGGTAAAGCGCTGCTGTTTATGTTCTTCAACCCTTCCACTGCTTGCTGTTTAACTTCTCCCATACGAACTGTGTCCTTTAGATCCCCATCTTATCATCTCCCTAGACTTTTCACTGGCTTCTCAGACACTGTTGGTATTGCCTCACCATTGATGTAGAACCTTTTATCTACTACTTTGCCTTTAATTATAGAGATGCTCCTTGATTTAGTGGGCTTGAATTGCGATCGTGCCCATTTAATGTTATTGGTTAATTTGCCCAATAACCAATTAGTGCAGGCTACGGTTGTAGTCATTGTTGTCATGTCATCCATGTATACTCGAATTGGTGGTAGTCGCATTCCAGAAACCAAGCGCTCTCCTCCCACTACCCATTTTGGTTCCCTTATAATTACTTCCATTGCCGTGGTAAAAGCTAGTGGAGAAATGGTACATCCTGCCATTATTCCAACGTCTAGGCATTGCCATGTAGTGCTGAATTCTGAAGTTGAAAAACTAAATTGCAAATCTCCAAAGTACTAAATTACATTTTATATTGTCATCTGTACTCTGAAAAAATCAAATGTTGCCCAAAGAAGTTCATGTAGCACTGAACCATATGCATTAGCCAAATCCAGGAATGTCACAAGGAGCTCCTTCCTCTCCTTTTTTGTGGATTTAATTTTTTGCCAGATTACGCTGATGTGTTCTAAGCATCCTGGGGAACCTGGAATGCTTGCTTTTTGTACCAAAGTGTCAATGAAGCAGTTCTTTAATAGGTAGGTTGACAATCTCTGCGCAGTAATGCTGAAGAAAATCTTGCCTTCTGTGTTTAATAGGGAAATAGAATGAAACTGACGATGCTTGTAGAATCCTTTTCTTTTGGTATAAAGACTCCACCTGCTCGACGCCATGCTCTTGGTACAACCTGTTTTTTCCATGCCACGTTCATCAATTCCCACAGGATTCGTAGAACCCCAAAAGCACTCTTGCACACACTGTATGGAACTCCATTAGGCCCTGAAGATGATGATGCCCTTGCTTTTTTCACAGCTTGCTCTACTTCTTTCTACTTAGGTGCACAGTCCTCCATTTGATATTCGGGTGGATTGATAGGTGGGATGTCAGAAGGAATTGACATAGGCTCCTGCCTTTCTGAATCTGTATGTGTTTCCTCCAAATATATTTCCAGCTCAAACTTAGATGATTTTAGTGTGCCATTTTTCTCACTGGTGAATATCTTGTTTAAAAATTTGAATGGATCTTTATAAAAGTTAGTTCTCTCACGCTCTTTCGTTTGGCAGCGTTTCCGTAGGCGCTCAGCACTGCGCAATGTTGCAAGCTTAACTTTTATGACCCTTTGTAACAGATGGAGTCCCTCCTTCTGACTTTGTTCTGCTTTTCTCCATTGCTTCCTCAACTGTCTCCTTTCTCTAACTAAGCGTTCAATCTTCTGCTGCCATCTAGACTTTCCAGGAATAGTTTGTACTTTTTCCTTCCTTTTTTCAATTCCAAACCATATGCGTAGATGATGTCCCCAAATTTATCCAGCTTCTTTTCAACTGTTCCATTTAACCTTTCCAAATTAAAACAGATATCCATGTTTACTGTGTCCCACACAGTTTTCTCACAAGCTCTTGGCCATTTAACTCCAGGCTTGTGTCAGTTGAGGTTCTTTTCTCTGATACGCTGGTTCGTCTGACTGGGTTCGCAAAGATCATTAGGTTCATCACTAGTTGTCACATTGCTTTGCCCTTGCAGTATCCCATGTTGTCCAGATCACAGCATTTATTTATTTATTTAACATATTCCCTAATAAATCAACTTGGAAAGGATGCAATCTTTGTTTAATGCAGTGGTGAGACCGAAGATATGATGTATGTTTAATGCAGAGGTGAAATCATGCTTGCAACACAGCGTACAGTTTGTTGTAGAAAGTCCAGTCAGGAGCAACCAGACTAATCCTAGGCTTTAAGGGTAAGAGTTATGTTGATAGGTTGACGAAACTGAATCTGCTCAGGCCAGAATAAAGAAGGATTACCCTTGCTGCGGAGAAAGTTGAAAACTGAGGGGATACAGACTTGATTTCTTATGTTTTAACAGGATCAGCCTATAAAAAGGAGCCGACCTTTCAGTTAAAAATCCAAATTAGGCCGCTCTTGGAATCTTGCATGTGAACACTAGCAACTTGGACATTTTAATATCACACTTTTTTGAAGATAGAATTCAATATGAAAGTAAAATGAGGGTGTCTAGGGAAGGACAGTAGCTGAGCTTCAACACTGTTAGAAGATTATAACAGAGCCATAACTGTGTGTTATATATATAGCAGAACAGTTCAGCTGTTACAGGTCAGAGAGATGATTTACTGTGCATAACAATGGAAGCTGTCATTTTTAAATCTTTTTTGTATTATGTCTGCATTCTCAAGTAGCTTTGGGCTGCTGTTTTCATCATTAACACTTGTTGGATTCTTGCCACATTTTCTACATTTAGTCACCAGTGTCCTCCTCTTATACATATCTCTTAATGAGTTGTTCCAGTGCTGCTGTTATCATCACACAAGTATTTAATGATATATACAGTATGTAGTCACATTCATTCCTTTTTTAAAGATGTACTTATTAGCCTACCTGTTATCATCTTCAATTTTACACTCTGGTAAAATGCTGGTTATTCAGACGTATTTACTGTATATTAAAAGTAAATCAGGTTTGTGTGTGTGTGTGTGTGTGTGTGTGTGTGTGTGTGTGTGTGTGTGTGTATATATATATATATATATATATATATATATATATATATATATACAGTACTGTGCAAAAGGTGTGACCACCCTTTGCCGTCAAAACAGCATCAATTCTTCTAGGTACACTTGCACACAGTTTTTGAAGGAACTCGGCAGGTAGGTTGGCCCAAACATCTTGGAGAACTAACCACAGTTCTTCTGTGGATTTCGGCAGCCTCAGTTGCTTCTCTCTCTTCATGTAATCCCAGAGAGACTCGATGATGTTGAGATTAGGGCTCTGGGGGCCATACCATCACTTCCAGGACTCTTTGTTCTTCTTTACGCTGAAGATAGTTCTTAATGACTTTCGCTGTATGTTTGGGGTCGTTGTCATGCTGCAGAATAAATTTGGGGCCAATCAGATGCCTCCCTGATGGTATTGCATGATGGATAAGTATCTACCTGTACCTGCTGCCATTTTTCTGCACCCCAGTTCCTGTGTTTTCGTGCATAATTGAGTCGCTTGGCCTTGTTTCCACGTCGGAGGAATGGCTTTTTGGCCGCAAGTTTTCCATGAAGGCCACTTCTGACCAGACTTCTCCAGACAGTAGATGGGTGTACCAGGGACCCACTGTTTTCTGCCAATTCTGAGCTGATGGCACTGCTGGACATCTTCTGATTGCGAAGGGAAGTAAGCGTGATGTGCCTTTCATCTGCTGCAGTAAGTTTCCTTGGCCGACCACTGCATCTACTGTCCTCAAGGTTGCCCGTTTCTTTGTGCTTCTTCAAAAGAGCTTGGACAGCACATCTGCCTGCCTTGAAATTTCTGCCTGGGAGAGACCTTGCTAATGCAGTATAATTACCTTGTGTCTTGTTGCTATGCTTAGGCTTGCCATGGTGTATGACTTTTGACAGTAAACTGTCTTCAGCAATCTCACCTTGTTAGCTGAGTTTGGCTGTTCCTCACCCAAATTTATTCCTCCTACATAGCTGTTTCTGTTTAAGTTAATGATTGTGTTTCAACCTACATATTGAATTGATGATTATTAGCACATGTTTAGTATAATTGTTTAATCATACACCTGACTATATGCCTACAAAATCCCTGACTTTGTGCAAGTGTACCTAGAAGAATTGATGCTGTTTTGAAGGTAAAGGGTGGTCACACTAAATATGGATTTGATTTAGATTGTTCTTCTGTTCACTCACATTGCATTTAGTTAATTGATAAATGTAATCTATTAGCATGTCTATTTTTGAAAGCATTCTTACTTTACAGCATTTTTTCACGCCTGACTAAAACATTTGCACAGTACTGTGTGTGTGTATTTATATATATATATATATATATATATATATATATATATATATATATATATATATATATATACACACACACACACACACACATACATACATACACACACACACACACACACACACAACTGTGCAAAAGTCTTTTATTATTTATTATGAGCATCAATAGTTTACTCAAAGCCTCCACTAGTGTTTTCTACTATTATAACTACCTTGACTTGCATAAAGAAATCTATTTATAAGTCTCAGCATAAAACATAATAGTAAAATAGCAAAATAGAATGTATTAAATGGATCCATACAGTAGATTATGTATTTAGATATATAACATGATAGAATCGACTGCATATAGTGATCAAAACCACTGGGACAAAATCATTCCTATAATAACCATGCTAAAATACTCAACTTATAAAAATCAAGCAATCCGCTTGTAAGAATCATTTCAGGGCAAACTGACTACAAGATACGATACTGTATCAAGTGTAATGATATGTACAACCAATAAAGCTTGTTTTTTAATTTGAACTCATCTTGCATGATTAGGCATATTTATAGTGTTTATACAGTATAATCCCTGGTCTGCAGTGACTCCCAGTAGAAAAAAGTCATTCAATGAGTTGACATGGCAGGGGTTTATTTTTTTTGTTCTCTGTTAGTGAAAATTTGTTTTAATTAAAGTGACTACGCATTCACTGAATGCATACGGAGTACAGCACTGGTATTGTGTGATATGCATGTGCATTGCGTAGCGTCGCGGTGAGGAGGGGATGGGGAATTGTGGAGCTTTGCATCTATGCTTAATGAAAAACTGAGATTTTCATCGCATCAGAAAAAAACAATCCACAGATGCTTAAATTCAGTGCTAGTTCTGACAATAAAATACTGTACTGTAAAGTCATTTTGATTCAAAGGCCATTTACGTAACAATGCCCTACAGTTAAACTAGGCACCCTCACGAGATGATCACTTCTATATTGTAGTAAAATAGGATTCTGCAGCCTTGAGTAAACATAACCATGATCATATAACAAGCTGCTTATCCATGATGACTCGTTTTGATTGTGTTGATGTATTGTCCTCAGTGATTGAGCACCATTGACATTTGTATACTGTATTTAAACTGCTGATGCGCGGAGGCACAATTTTGCGAATTGTAATCATATCAGTCCGCTTTTAAGAATCAACTGCTTATACGAATCAAGTCATCCGGGACGGATGGGATTCTTATAAACGAAGTGCACTGTATTTAAGTCTTCTACTGTTCACTTAATTAATAAAATTCAAAACAATTATCCATTATAAAAACATACTTTGTCCTTATTGTTTAGATTTGTACATAAAAGAAACCAGAAGAGCTTAGATGGGCTGGAAGTCCTCACCTTGCTCGTACATTTTCTTATGTTCTAATCAAACATTATTTATCTCAATCTTACCATTCCGATTCTCAAAACACTATTCTTCTTGGTATTCAAAGAACAGCACTTCCTAGGTGTACTGTATATTTGAATGTATTTTTTGTAGCTATAAAGGAACATGCTTATGAAGGCTGCCAAGTTAAAGGGTGTAATTTAATGTTCATAAGGCATTTAGGATCATGTGCTGTCATTGCTAACTCACACTTTTCCCTTTGTTGTGTCTCTGCAGGTAACAGGTAGGATGGTGGCCGGGGAGGCTAGCGTGCACAGCTCCCTGGTGGCTTGCTGGCAGCCCATTCTGCTGCTAATGCTGGGTACTGTACTGTCAGGCTCAGCCACAGGCTGCCCAGCTCGCTGTGACTGCAATGCCCAGGAGCGATCGGTGCTGTGCCACCGCAAACGGCTGATGACCATACCTGAGGGTATCCCAACTGAGACACGCCTTCTGGACCTCAGCAAAAATCGGATCAAGACCATTAACCCAGACGAGTTTGCACCCTTCCCCCACCTGGAAGAACTGGAGCTCAACGAGAACATCATCTCCACCATCGAGCCTGGGGCCTTCAACAATCTCTACGGCTTGAGCACATTAGGGCTGCGCAGCAACAAGCTGAAGCTCATTCAACTGGGGGTTTTCACAGGGCTGAGCAACCTCACCCAACTGGACATCAGCGAGAACAAAATTGTCATACTGCTGGACTATATGTTCCAGGACCTTTACAATCTTAAGTCTCTGGAGGTGGGGGACAATGACCTAGTGTTCATCTCCCACCGAGCCTTCAGTGGCCTGACCAGCCTGGAGCAGTTGTCCCTGGAGAAGTGCAATTTGACCTCTATCCCCACGGAAGCACTCTCCCACCTCCATGGCCTGATCGTGCTCCGGCTGAGGCATCTCAATATTAACGTGGTCAGGGACTATTCCTTCAAGCGGCTATACAGGCTCAAGGTCCTCGAAATCTCCCACTGGCCGTTCCTGGACACCATGACCTCCAACTGCCTGTATGGCCTCAACTTGACCTCCCTCACCATTACCCATTGTAACCTTACCACAATTCCTTATGTGGCTATCCGCCACTTGGTCTACCTGCGCTTCCTGAATTTATCCTTTAACCCAATCCACACAGTGGAAGGAGACATGCTCCATGAATTGCTTAGGCTCCAGGAGTTTCACTTAGTGGGTGGTCAACTGGCCACTATAGAGCCTTATTCCTTCAAGGGACTGAACTACCTACGTATTCTCAATGTCTCAGGCAATTATTTGTCCACACTGGAGGAGTCTGCCTTCCACTCAGTGGGCAACTTGGAGACTCTTATCTTGGATAACAATCCTCTGGCTTGTGATTGCCGTCTACTTTGGGTCTTCCGTCGCCGCTGGAGGCTCAATTTCAACCGGCAGCAGCCTACCTGCTATGCACCAGAGTTTGTCCAGGGCAAAGAATTTAAGGACTTTCCAGACATACTCCTGCCCAATTATTTCACCTGCCGTAAATCCAGAATCCGGGAACGGAAGCCCCAGCAGGTGTTTGTGGACGAGGGTCACACTGTTCACTTTGTGTGCCGGGCAGATGGGGATCCAGCACCTGTGATAAGGTGGGTGTCCCCTCGCAAGCACCTAATCTCAGCAAAGACCAACGGGCGTCTGACAGTGTTCCCCGATGGCACACTGGAGGTGCGTTATGCCCAGATACAGGACAATGGCACCTATGCTTGTATTGCTAGCAATGCAGGAGGCAATGACACTGTGGTTGCCCATTTACATGTCCACAGTTACTCTCCAGATTGGCCCCACCAGCCCAACAAGACCCTGGCCTTTATCTCTAACCAGCCCAATGAGAATGGCTCCAATGGGACACGAGCCACTGTTCCCTTCCCATTCGACATCAAGACACTGATAATTGCAACCACCATGGGCTTCATTTCCTTCCTTGGGGTGGTGTTATTCTGTCTGGTCCTCCTCTTCCTGTGGAGTAGGGGCAAGGGCAACACCAAGAACAACATTGAAATTGAGTATGTGCCCCGCAAGTCTGACGCTGGCATAAGCAGCAGCACAGCCGATGCTCCTCGCAAGTTCAATATGAAGATGATATGATATGCCAAAGGCATGGAAGGAAGGAATAGAAAAATGGAAAGCAACTGCTCCCCGACATCCCAACTCCCAGGATGTTATTCTCAACAAGCTCGAAGCTGGGATGGCGATGTTTGATGTTGTTTTTTTTTTGTTTTTTTTTGTTCGTTCACTCCTCCCTGGATGTTTAATCAAGACTTATTACAGATAGGCCAACATGGACCACTTCTTTGAAACCGAACTTTGTGTACTGAATTCAGTGGATTTTTATGGAAAAAAAGTTAATTAAAGAATAATTAAATTAACCATTTTAAAGTTTCCTATTATTAGCTGGAATGCGAGAGGCAGTTCTCTCCCTGCAGAGTCTTTATGCCTTTATTTTTTAACTAAAAAAAATCATTTGTTTTATGGAAATGATAACTATGTAGTATCCTTGAATAGGGGTTGGTGAATACATAGCTTCATTCTTGAAAGTTAAGAGTCTTTTCTACGTGAACATTTGTTTTTAGCAAAGGAATATCTTTTCACCTATATTCTCATTGACAGAAACAGTACTGTGCAGTAGTAGTGATTTCACAAAGATGTAGTGGGCTCCAACAAAGGCGGGGATCAAGTGTCATCACTGTAAAAATATATATTATATACATTATATAAATATCTCCCCCTTTCAACACTATTGTTAATGATCATAAAAAGAACAGTTCTGTTTTTTGGAATGCGTACTAAGAAGTCCATAGTCCAGAGGGATTAATTAATCACAGGTATGGCTCAACTAGTTGACAACCTTAACCAGTTTCAAACATCATCCCCATCCAAGAACCAGCAATCCTGATTTCTAGAACACGAATGAGACCTATACACATAACTGTTTTATGTAATGTTTTAAGGACTGCTTTTAAACATTCTCTTATTTCATAGTGCTTTGAATATATTTAAAAAAAAAGAAAAACTTCCATCGCTATAACAGTCGAAGACTCTTTCATTAACTACAAGCTTGATTTAATTAATCAAATGAGCTTGTTCACAAAACATTCCTTAAAACAGTTACAGTATTCAAGTTTTGGTGAGCAGAGCCCAATATTTCATATTACACTAGAGTGACCAGCAATACCTCTAATACAGTGACCAGTAGTCAGTTTGCAAGAACAAGGGAGAGCTGGAGTCTTTATTTTAAGCTCTGTTCAACAAAAGGTCATGTGTTCACTTACCCACGGAGCTGT
The DNA here is from genome assembly GCF_017654505.1 of Polyodon spathula. Taxonomy (NCBI): domain Eukaryota; kingdom Metazoa; phylum Chordata; class Actinopteri; order Acipenseriformes; family Polyodontidae; genus Polyodon; species Polyodon spathula. The sequence goes on along the minus strand of NC_054552.1, from coordinate 20,681,398 downwards.
ATCAGATTAATACTTCCTTTTGAACAGGAATATTTTCCAAAAAGTGTGACAGAATAAAAATGTCTTAACAAAACATGTATACTATTTCTGTTTGACCCCCATCCATGAAAAGAAAATCTTACATTAACTAGAATTTGAGTCGTGTCCATATTATTATTATTTGTTTCTGAAAATAAGGTTGCAAAAATCTAAAGTGTTTTAAAGTGATGTTTATGTACCAACTGGAATAAAGAACACACCCACAGTGAGCCAATATAATATGGGCAGGGGGTCATGGAAGGCTGTTAGCATTTTTGGCCTAAGGTGGCTGAAGCATAAAAGCCATTAAACAGCTAGTTGCCATAGTTAGGTATACCAAAGGCTCACTTTGTCACATGTGTACTTTACTCTGGTTCATGTGGGAAGCGGCTCCTACTAGACCTGCAAAAATGAAGGAATTGGAAACTTTCTTTGTTATGTTAACCCAGGATTACAATGAAGTTGTCCGAAACTAAGAACTTCTTTTATTTAAAAATAATGATAATAATAATAATTAATTGTTCTGTGCAATAAAGGTAATATGCAGATTATTATTATTTTTTTTAATCAACACAATTTTCTTGATGTTAAATTGTTTGATGAAAATATGTTATGTTGTATTAAACATCTATGGCGTTTTTTTTTTTTTTAATTAATGGTTCAATTATTAATTCAAACGTGGGGAACACTGTTGTTATCACTATTGTTATTGCATATTTTTAACCATTAACAAAGACATAAAAAGCATATATACAATTATTGTACTAAGAGATTAATATATGACAAATCCACTGGAAAACATTTTCATCAGTGTCCACACAAAACAATGAATCTAGACAGTATCACAAAATGTAATACTACCCCTAGGGATACATTTCAATTATGGTTCTACTTTCTTTATAACACCTTCCAAAAAGAACAAAATCATGATTCAAACAAGCATGTCCGTGACATTCATCACATGCCAGGACTGCAAATCCCAACAGTAACATAAAAATAGCTTGTGCTCTAAAGTGCAGTTTCATCATAACTTAATACATTAGGGTTGCCATGTCCAGGAATTAGCATCTGTGTCAGGCTGGCTTGTACAAAATGTACAGCCAATACAAATTACAAATTATTGTGCTACTCAGAAGCCCCTCTGGTAGTCAAGGAAGCAAGCCAGCCCCCACTCTGGGCATACTAGCTATGCTTTGTTGAGCGAGTGAAATGTTAGCGAGAGAGAAGCAAATATAGGTTTCCACAGCTGTGGACCACCAGCAGCCTTTTTATTTATTTTATGTAATTATCAGGTGTTAGTTGACACTGGCTTTAGATGTTGAAGTACGGAACGGAAGGCAGACCAGTCACAAAGCTTTTTTCCATTGTACTTTGTCCTTGTTCCCGAGAGCAGGTGGAGGTGGTGGGGTGGGGGGGTCTGTGTTCAGCTTCCCTCTGTTAATTATCATGGCTGTTGAGCTACAGTATACAATTTTAAACCTAATTACGACACTCAAAACTTTAACATGTTTTTCAAAGTGCACTTCCACTGCACAGCTGCCTTACAGCAACTTGGTTAGCACATAGCGTGTAGCTGAATTAAGTTTTCAACTCTCTACTCTTGTACTGGGCATTACCTATTATCATGCTCTTTTTTATCTTGTGAAAACACATCTGCAATGTGTCCTAGGATACAGGTAGGTTTCCCTTTGTCAAACCGTTTTACAAGCAAATGTAGGGTTTTTATGATCTCATTACATCATTGCTTTATTTATTACCCCATTATGTATGTCTTGTAGAAATGCAGTGAGCTTACATTTCAGTATCCTGCAGTACCTTTTTTTCAATTCCAGCTGCGTCTATATCTTGCAGCTACTACCTCATTTACCTTCCGGGTCAATACGTTCCTGCAACAGAGTCTCGCTTCCATCCAGGCTGACTGACTTTCTGACCTCGGAAACGAACTGTCAGGCCAGCCCGTCCAGATACTTTTCCTTTCGTTATTTAGCACCCTCACAGGTCGAGAGGGAGATTTACAACCAGAACTCAATGTATTTCTGTCACAAGTACTAAGAAAGGATATATATTTAAAAGGTGTAGGAGTTGCCATGTATATTGCAAGCAGAGATTTCATGTTAGAGTTCTTGCTGTATTGTCTGATGCCTAACTTGAAGCCCAGGATGATGGAGAGGAGACAACTTAAACATGTCAAATGAGCAGGTTTTCCTACAAGATTTAAATAAGCTGAGTTGGAATAGAATTGAGCCTGGAAGAAGCACAAATTAGTGGTCAGCATAAGAATATAGACAGCTCAGAAACCAGTGCAAGTAAGCATAATTATTAATCTCCCAAAGGAAATCTAAAACAATCCCCCAAAAGTCTGATCTGTGGTTCAAGACATTGGGAGTGTCTGGTCTTCATGTATCTGTCTGGTCTTCATCAAGTATTTTCTGTAACGTGTGTCTGTTCAAACACACAACAATGCTGTTTCCTCGAAAAAAAAGCAATTCAACATCTGACTGCCTTGAAATCAATAGTGATAGCGTCACTTTTAAAATCCAGAAGCATTTGCTCTGCGGTGATTGCTTTGGAAGATGTACCGCTGTGTACCTGATATTGTTTTATGTAACGTGGGTCTGTTCAAATACATGACAATGAGATTTCCTTCAAAACAACACAAGCAATTCAGAAGCTGACTGCCTTCAAATCAGCATCTTAACTTGTAAACCCCAGAAGGATTTGCCCTGCATTTGATCACTGTGTACATGTAATTGTTCTCGAACGCATGTCTGTCCAAATATGAAAATGCTGTTTCCTCAAAAAACAACAAAAGCAATTCGAAAGTTGACTGTTATCACAAGATTATCACACTGTTTTCAATAATTGTATAGCATCGCACAATACTAATGTGGATGTAATAGTACAGCTAATATGGTTAGAGGGAGAACTACAGGAAAAAAGAACACACATTTCATTTTACTTTCCCACAGAATGACTTTACAGTCTTGATTGGTACATTGTTTTGAAAAATTCTCGAACAAGCGCTGTCCAGGGGAGGTGTATTCTGAGGCAACAGGCTTTTTCAAAACCTTGTTACCATAAATAGCCACACATTAAGATGCTCTTGCAAATGCACATACATATTTTGAACAAAATAGGGCATGTACGCAGTGTTGCCAACTTAGTGATTTTGTCGCTGGACTAGTGACTTTTGGGTTTCCCTAGCCAAAAACATTGTCAAAGTGACTAGCGACAAATCTAGCAACTTTCACTGCCGACAACAGGAATTTTCAGAGAAAGAAGTCACAAAATTGTATCATCACAATATAAGTCACACGCAGCTGAATACATCACTCTTTTCTCATCCTGAAGTAGTGCAGTGGTGGTGTTCTTCACGTAGTGCAGATTTTCGCAGTTCTGCACAGATCTGCACAGTTCTGGACAGAATGACAGAGATGCGCACTCTTCAAGGGCTCCTGCGTGACGTCAGTGCAGCTTTGAAAAGTTGCTGTGGAGCTGGTTGCAGCTGTGAACCAAAGAGATCATGAGTGACCTGCTAATTATAATCCAAATAACTACTACAACTGCTGCCCCCTTGTATCACATCAATTATTTAAGCAAACATAATGTACTAAATCAGTGATAAGTGATGTATAATGTTACAATAAAATCAATTACATCAGACTAAATCTGTATAGGTAGATAATCCAGATAAATATAAATAGGACATTTAAAAATGATCAACCATCATTAATACATTTAATATTGTTTATACTGGTGTTTACTCTGGTTAAGCGATTCCAAGTGGAGTGGTAAATTGTCTAGCGACATTTCTGGCGACTTTAGAATGTCTAAATAGTCTAGCAACTTGCACACAGAGAAAAAAAAATACTTAAAATTAAAAAAGCTATAATCCACTTACTGATAACACACTGACCTGGCCCAACCTAAGCCCGAACTATAACATACAAACTACACCCAACCCGACCTGAACGTGCTTTTGTCCACAATTCTGTTGAAAATGTTAAATTCTGGCACAAAAAACAGATTGCTATCGTTGTAACCAAGGTTAGCTGCCATGATTGTTTTGATTTTAACCCTACTAGCCTCGTTCTGGATTGTCTCTTGAATATTATTGAGACAAAATTAATTTTGTAAAATTATCTTATGCCTGATCTTTCCAATGAGGCCCCGGATGTTCTGTTGTCTTTTACAGCGCCTGAATAAAAATGTTTTAAATGAATAATTATATATATATATATATATATATCTATATATATCTATATATATATATATATATATATATATATATATATATATATTGCATGATTGATAAATGCTTATATTACGAATGTGTCAGAGTGAGATAACATGCTAATGTGTTAGTCTCATGCTGAATGCGTGAGACTTTACATGTCTGATAATAAGATCAACAGCCTACTGCCACTATCAGCAACATCCCTCTGTTCAAAAAAGGTTATTAGAAGCAAGATCGTCCTGGGATATTTGGAGACTGCCTTCATGAGGTGTTGTGGGACTAGTCGACGAAACACCTAAGACAGTTGCCATGTGCCGGAGAGGCCGCAGTCAAGTCCAACATTAGCACGAAGTAAACAATAGGATACTCTGAAAAATCTGAAGTTGCTGTGAGCACGGCAGTGCGCTGCTCCTGCTACACAGGAGGTCCTGCTAGCTGTTCTTTTAAAGTGGGATTTAGAAATCAGCCACTAATTCATGTTCTCTACATTTGTAAATGGTTGTTAGATTGCTTTTTAAAATTGTATCGATGTCTTGGCATTAAGCACATTTTTTCACATTGCTGGCTGTGGTTGGGGATAAAACAATCATGTGATCCTTTATATTCCAAATTGGCTTATATACAGCAAAATCAAAATGTACTATTAAATCATATGTCTGTGGAAATTCCACTTCAGAATGTAAATGTGCATCTCCACAGAACCAGCAGGGGGAGACACAGACTGAAATACATCTGATAGAACACACTGGATGGGCTAAAATAGGCTGTGAAGTCACTGAAAGTGGTTATTGCCATTCCACTGAATAACGTGTGTTCAACAGCTTTCAACCTCCTTCCAGCCAGATTGGGACCTGGAAGACGACCCATGTTTGGCCAGTTTGGAATGTTGTGGTGAACATATGAAAGAAAATTGCCGCTGCAAATTTGATCTAGAAAGATCTGTTTAAAAATTGATTTTGATGCCTGTATATACAGTAGCTATACAGTAAAGAAGCCTTGCTTGTAAAACATGTGCTGTGTTTCCTCCAACCACAATCACATTAATGTGCACAGTTAAAGTGGAGATCACTTTCACCATATTGTAAATTGCATTATTATTTCAATATATATTTGGTGATTATTGTGATGGGAGTGGCACTTGTGTGCAGTACATGGTAAAGTATGATGAGATCAACCAGAGAAGCCAACACTAAGTCTTGTTTATTTTTTATGTACCAGGTGCATGTCCTCCATGAGTAAACACAGGTTTCTGTACTGTCCTTTAAAATGTAATTATTTCTCTTCAATTAACCTTGATTGTGTTTACCTTGTAAAAGAGTCTGGTTCAAGAGATTCATTCACCTGGGTGTTATACAGTTCAATTGTAGTCATTTTATCACTAACACTTCATCACGAACTCTGCACTGCTTGTTCAAGTAATGAATTTATGATGTATGGTCGTAGACAATATGAATACTGGACCCTACAAGAAGTATTCATCTGTCTCACCTGTAATCTTACTTACGTTTTCATGTGAATAACATAAAACAAAGAAGATGTAGCTGGGATAGTTACCACACTGTGGCAGTAAAGAGTTTGTTCTAAATACAAACTGTCTATCTTTGACTCCAATGGGATATTTACTTCACAAATGATGCCACCAGGTGGCTAAATAAGGATATTCAGTGAAGTGATATTACGGTTATTATTATTGGGATTGTGTGGTGTTCTTGACCTCCAATGACCTATCCAAGATGTCTAGTGTACAAACCCATGGTTACAATTGCCCACAATCTGGAAAAGGAAGGGACAACGCAGACTATGTGCCAAGATACTGTCCCTAAAACATAGAACCCTGATATACAAAGAAATCACACAAAATGCAATTAAAAATAAAATAAATTGTGTCCGTTTTTTTCCCCCAACAATAGATGGACACCAAAGAGTCGGTCTGGCTCAGAGCAGTAGATCTCAAATACCACAAAAATAAACTACCTTCCCTTAACCCCTTGTAACCAGTTAAATGTGTCGTAATGTGAACTCTACCCTCACTGCATACATATTCCTTTACCACTCTATTTATATACTTGTACAAGTGTGCTGAATAGAGCTGGAATGCACACGTATGCAGTACTTAGCCTAAAAAGTCCTTGATAAGAAATATTTATACTTGTCAACATGATAGTGAATTATGAAAAGCAACGGCAAATGCTTTTGAGAAATACAAATTGAGCGACACTGCCTTCTAACCTTCCAGAAACGTATGTCACCACTAATATCTTGTGCTGAGAATACACACAGGAAAACTAACAGTAACTGACAAGGATCACAAGGCTACAACTGTGTCACCTGTTGGCATGCCAGTTTATAGCCCTAAACACCCTTGAGCGTTTTTAGTGGCTTCCTTTATAAATTCAAACTGGATGATGGTGTGGCCTTATAGTGATTATTGAGGAATTGCACTAATAGTGTCGAATACAGAGAGCCTTGGAGGCACAGCATGGAACAGTGGTCTGGGATAGGAAGGTTAGGCTATGTGGCCACATGTATACAGAGCTAGAATAGTGAAATGTGTTGTGTAGTGTTGAGAGGTAAAGATGGGAGCCAGTTTGGCTCAGCCATTACAGCTGGACACTGGAACATTGTAGGGTTAACCCTAGCAGTCATTATCCTTCATATGGTGGCGTTCACTAAACCACCTCCTCCATAACTTCAAAACACCCAATCTGAAATCTAAGTTAAACTATAAGAAACAAATAATGCCTCCCCAGAGTGCACTGAAGAATGCATAAGCCAAACGTCCCCTTAGAGATTGTAAATGAATCTGTAAAGTGATTCTTAATTGTGCAAGGAATTCATCTTTTCTGCTTAATGAGTGAATGGATTGGTCTTCCTGCTTAGTGGGGTGGGGATTTTGATGAATTGCTTTGAGTTACTGTATGTAGAAGCATTTCTGATGGAATAATAACATATAAAATCATACATATAACACCATTCTATATGAACACTTGTTTTATTTATGTATGTATCTATGGTTATAAGGGTGTAGTCATGTGCTGTGGGTTAATAGAAGCATTACTGCCTTGAAATGATAGCTATTACATTTATGTTGTCTCCAATATGACTGACAGACAATTCAAATGAAAAATAGCTAGGTTACCATGGCATGGGTTAACAACATTCAAGTGCTTTCTAGTAATTAAGGAGGGGCTATGCTAATGTTTCTGTTTTTTAAACGTCATTATTTGTTACATATTCCCTGTAAGATTTCCTCATTGCACACATTTTTATTATTGTGCTTTGCCAACATTTTGCCAGTTTGTTTACGTTTCATTTTAAACTACCTTCTAAATATACTGAGCATCAAAAGAAACATATCACTTGTATTTGAACATCAAAAGAAACTTATCACTTATAGCTGAATACAATTCACTAGATGTGAAAGAAAAATGACAAACTCTGTTTTAGAGCAGGTGCAGTGACTTTTTATTGTGCCGATTAACAATTGACATCACAAAGTGCTGCAAAATGATCTGTTGATCTTGGGCAGGTGAGTCTTGGTCTCCCAGTTCGTGGCCTGTCATTGACAGACTGTGTCTGGTTATACCGTCTCACCAGGTTTGAAATTGCTGGCTGCGAGCCCCCAAGACGGCGAGCCACAGTACGCTGTCCTAGTCCAGCCTCCAACATGCCGACTGCAGGAAGGAGCTGCTCTCTTGACAGACGTGGCATATTGTTTGTTTTCTGTGGTTTTCTTTATTGCTTTTATTCAAGCTTGCAATTCAACAGCTGAAATCACTCCATATCTAGTGCCCAATCAACTGTCTCACTAATAAGGTGATAAGGTGCATATTCTTCAGTCATAGTCACTCAAGCGTGTCATGGTCAAGGATGAATGATCGAGTGATTAAAAAGAAACCAAAAACATTTTGAAATATTTGGGTCCAACCGCTAAAAATAAATGTGTTATAATAGTGACAAGTTTCTTTTGATGGTCTGTTTTCTTTGGTTGGAATACTTTTTTTGAGTTTCATTAGCCCTTGTGTGATTTGTTTTGATGCTGTGTGATAAGCGATATAAGATTTCTAATGAGATTATATGAGATCAGAAACTGTCTTTTTTTAAATGCTGTCTGAGAGCAAAATGGTACTGGCTTACCCCTTGCAGGCATTCTATATTTAAACACGCTTTTCCAAAATTAAGACATTCCGGTATGATGACACCACAATTCTACAAAAAGAATGTTACATTCTAGGTACCCAAAAGAATAACAAATGTATTATCTTCCAAAGTAAATAACTACACAAAAGTGTCAATGATTGTATTTAATAGGATAGGTGATTAAAGACATTTCAATATGGTTTTAATCCAAGTTGTTCCCTTCAGGCTCTTTTTGCGGATCATACTTGTAGTGGTGACTTTGCAAATCACTGCTCTTGCTAGGGGACAGAGTGCTAACTTTAGACGACGATGGACACATGTCGCTAGCAAACAGTCTTAACATGGGAATTCAAAATGTAAAATCAGCAAAAACAAACTTCAATTCACTTTTAGAAAGTAAATACTGTTTAGCAGTAAAGAGATTGAAGGAGCAACATATTCGGAATATCACATACACAGGCACTGTCCCAGGACACATCTTTGCCTCCATCAGTCCAAGCCATCAAACAAACGAATAATAATAGTGCACAGTCCCTGATGCATACATCCAGAGTGGCAATAAACAGGGTGTGTTTGTCAAGACAAATAAATGAAAGAAACAGGCAGCTTCCCAGTGTTGATAATCATTCCCATTCGAACAGCCATTCTGCTTCCACTTCAGTATGTGCCAAAATTAAAATGACATTAACAAACAGTACAGAGTTGGATATAGTAAAGTTCATACACGTTTAAATACTGCCATTTACAAAGTTGAACATTTTACAAGAATTGCACATATATCCAGAAGAGAAGCCCCCCCCCACCACCAAAGAGATACTCTAACCAACACAGCTGCTTATAGTAAATCAAGATTACAGTGCCACTATAGCCATTGTTGTACAATACATATTTTTTAACAGCACAATAGCACCACTGTGGTTATCAGTACAAGCAGAGTGATTTATTATTACTGTGGATTCACTATGTAGCAACACTTTGCTACTAAAATTATAATTAAAAAAGAACACATGCAGAGCAGCCTGTGGTAAGATGTCTAAATGATAAGCTCATAAAAAGAAAATTCATTACTTAAAAAAAAAAAAAAAAAAAAAAAAAAAAAAAACTAATAAAAAAGGAAAAAGTGTCTGTCTGTACCCGAGTTTTGTCAAACCTGCTACAAAACCAGTTGCAGTGCCAGCTTTTAAAAACAACCCCCCGGTGTGGCTATATGAGCTCTGCTCATTCCAAATCTGCGATTGACAAAGAGAAGGAGTAAAGCGCATAGTTCATTTGCATTTTCAAATATCGATACTTTGCAAAAAAAATATTTATAGCATATTTGGCTATAGGTGTGTATTTTCTGAGATAAGCAGAACACTATTCCACATGCACATCTTTTTTAATGTGGCAGCAATAAAACAAAAAGTGAAAACGGTATGAATATAAGCAAGAGAGGACAATACTTTGTGAAGGGTGGAGGTAAGCCACTGAGTTAATGAAGCTGCATGATCTTGACAATGCGTCCCAGTAAGTCTGTGGTAGCAAAGGCCAGGTACTGACAACACAGCCAATCCTCTAAGCTGACCCCACAGTCAGTGTCCAATGAGCGCTCTGCAAACTTGATCATCAGCAGCGTCCGCTTGAGGTCCAACCAGTTCTGCAGTGTGGCCTCCCTGTGGCTGGGGCCAGGCTTGGTGTTCAGTGACTGGAAGAGGTCCTCACGTGGGCCCCACAGCAAACACTGCAGACACGCCCGTGCCTCTGAGATAAGGATGCGCTCTGTGGGGTTGGCAGTCAGGAGCAGCCTCGCCAGTTGCTGCAGGCCCTGGGAGTAGAGTGAGCGTCGGGGGACAGGAGGCAGGTCTGCCTGCGTGTACTCTCTCTCCTTCAGCTCAGGACACTCCTCGAAGGGGTTGGGCTGGTGCAGCATTTCATAGATCAGGATACCTGTCTGGAACTCGTCACATTTCTTGTATTGGGTTGCCGTGATTATCTCGGGAGCGAGACGTGACTGGTCGCACAAAATGTCTGGGTCCACCATCTGTCGCTTCTGCTTAGCCTGCGAGAAGTTGCTAATGATAAGCCGTGCTGGACAGGCTGAGTTGATGGCAGAGGTGCTGGTGCCAATGCTGCTGTTGTTGTTAGGCTCCAGGACTTCGAAGTTCCAGGGGTTACCCGGCTGGCAGTGCGCGAGGAGAAGGTTCTCCAGCCGCAGGTCACAGTGCGTGACGTGATGGGGCTTCATGTGTTCCAGCCCCGAGCAGAGCTGCAGCAGCAGCAGACACACTTGACGCTCATAAAGATCTGGATTCCTCTCATGGCGGGTTACCCCCTCCCGCACAAAATCTGCCACAGTCTGGTAGGGCACCTCCCGGGTGATGACCACCACTCGGCTGCACAGTTTGCCAGAGTTGCCTATGGTCTGGGAGTGGCCTGTCTGCAGCGGTTTCAGCACTTGGGGCTGGTGGTTTGTTGTGGTAGTCTCTGTGGTTTTCTTTTTCTCTTCTCTACCCTCATCATCTTCCTCTGGTGACCTAGCTTCCTCCCAAGGTAATAGACGGACAGGCACATCTGCCAAGAAGTGCCCACAGTCCTGCTGGATATTGAAATGCACAGCCAGACTCTGACGCACTGCCAGGCTGTGGAAGAACTGCTGCTGGGTCTCCTTCACCTTGCTCTTACAGATCTGATGACAGAAAATGAAGACAAGGTTAAAATAGTTGTTGCTATGACAAACAAGTAACTTTAAGATTGTGTAACGTGATGAAAGTATTAACATGTGCTGACATATTCAGAATTATTTGTAGAGATGCACAGCACACTGTTTTTCCTAAATTGCAAGAATTTATTCTAATAACTTCACTGTCTACTCCACCACACCCAGAATGCATACATATCTCTGAATATAGATAGGCAATGCTAAAACCACCAGGAAAGTACATTAATTTCTGCACTACCACATGGCCAGTGTGGGTTCCAGTTACATTAACTTCCCTAGATTAAAACACGCGTTCAAATAATGGCTTTGATTTAAGCAGTTTTGCAATAACAAGCGATTCCCTGGGGTTCTTCCCATTTTCTCTGAGTTTCATGCACTAGCATTGAAAGACTGAGTGAGGTCAGATACTTCATTTCTATAAGCCTTTGGGGAACCTGCAAGGTTTCATTTAAATACTTATCATATCTGATTCCAGTGACCCTGAGGTGGGAGTTACCCATTTGCATGGCTTGGTCTGTCCAAACTACCAAATTATTCATTTTATTAAGTACTTTCAAAAGGCAAGTATTTTTTAGGTTTCATTTGTTGAGCTAATGTTTTTTTTCTAAAGCCTGCGATTAATTTTTCATATATAATTGAATTATTTTAGCATACATACTGACCTATACAGTACCTGCTGAGATATATATGTGTAATACTAAGCTAATTCCAATAAACAGAAAAAAAAACAATACACACACACACACAGTCAAAAGTTTGAGTACACTTGCTGGTAACTAGTTTTTTTGGTAACTAGTTTTGTTTCATAACTGACAATGTTTTACGTCGTAAACATTTTTGTAAATACTTGAAAATGAAAACACATGTTACAATATACAAAACAAAACATAAGGAGTATCAAAGCAATGTTCAAGAAAATTTAAAATTGTCTCTAAATCTTGGATTCCTCAAAATAGCCACCCTTTGCCTTAATAACAGCCTCACAAACACAAGGCATTCGTTTAACAAGTTTCAGCAGGAAATCACCCGACATGTCTTCCCAGATCTTCTCTAGCAATTCCCAGAGATGTTGGGCACTTGTGGGTAGCTTTGCTTTGACTCTTCTGTCCAGTTCGTCCCATACAGGTTCTATTGGATTAAGGTCTGGAGACTGGGCAGGCCAGGTCATAAGATTGAGTTGTCCTTCACTTTCCTTCTTCGCCAGATAGTTCTTGCACAACTTTCAGGTGTGTTTTGGGTCATTATCTTGCTGAAGAATGAAGGACTGCCCAACTAGCCGTAATCCTGATGGAATGGCATGCCTCTGAAGTACGCTATGATAGCCATGCTGGTTGAGCTTGCCATGGACTTGGTAAAGATCACCAATTCTGGCAACCCCAGACCATGACAAAGCCTCCTCCATGCTTGACAGTGGGAACCACACATGCAGAACTCATGCGCTCACCCTCTCTGCGTCTTACAAATACTCCGCGGTTGGACCCAAATATTTCAAATTTTGACTCATCGGTCCATAAGACCGACTTCCACTCCTCAAACGTCCAGTGTCTGTGTTTTTTGGCCCAGGTAAGTCTCTTCCTCTTATTCTGCACTCTTAACAATGGTTTCTTTGCAGCAATTCTTCCAGTTAGGCCAACTTCACGCAATCTCCTCTAAACAGTTGATGTTGAAACACCTGTACTTCTAGTAGCATCTAGCTGAGCTTGTATTTCAGGGGCAGTTAATCACCGGTTTCGCAGACTTGTGACTCGAATTAACTTGTTCTCCGATTCTTAGGTCACCCTTGGCCTGCCTGACCTTGTTCGGTCCTCATGAGTGCCAATTTCTTCAAATCGTTTGATGGTCTTGGCCACAGCAGTTACAGACACTTGCAAAGTTCTTGCGATTTGTCTTAAAGATTGACCTTCATTTCTTAAAGTAATTACAGACTGCCTTTTTTTCTTTGCTTAACTGATCGTATTTTGCCATTTTCTGCTCCCTTACATTCAGGAATGACAAACTTGTGCCTATGCTACCTATATTTATAGTAATCATGGACCCTCACCTGTTAACAATAATTGGTGACAAAAGGTTAATTAGGTAACATGTTAGTTAACTCAGAGAACATCTAACAAAGACACTTTTATACTTAGGCCAGTGTTCTAACACCGTGTTATATACATTTCAGACTTTTAAATGACTTGGGCTTCAGACTGAAATCCCCTTGCTTTGGGTGACCATTTCATTGAAATTGATAAGATTTACATTTTCATTTAAAAATTACATTTTTGAATGCAATTCACTTATGATTATCAGCTTATATACACGTCTTATAATGAAATATTAAGTGTTTATAGACAAGTTTATACAGTTAAAAGCATAGATAATCATGAAAAACCTGGTTTCAAGCAGGTGTACTCAAACTTTTGACTGGTACTCTGTGTGTGTGTGTGTGTGTGTGTGTATATATATAGATATATATATATATATATATATATATATATATGTATATATATATATATATATATATATATATATATATGACACACACACACACACACACACACACACACACAGTGGCAAAAGTATTCAGACCCCTGACCAATTCTCTCATATTACTGAATTACAAATGGTACACTGAAATTTCGTTCTGTTCGATATTTTATTTTAAAACACTTAAACTCAAAATCAATTATTGTAAGGTGACATTGGTTTTATGTTGGGAAATATTTTTAAGAAAAATAAAAAACTGAAATATCTTGCTTGCATAAGTATTCAACCCCCACACATTAATATTTGGCAGAGCCACCTTTCACTGCAATAACAGCTTTAAGTCTTGTGGGGTAAGTATGTACCAGCTTTGCACACAGTGTCGGAGGGATTTTGGCCCATTCTTCTTGGCAGATTTGCTCCAGGTTGTTCAAGTTGGTTGGACGACGCTTGTGGACCGCAATTTTCAAATAGTGCCACAGATTCTCAGTTGGATTGAGATCAGGACTTTGACTGGGCCACTGTAGGACATTCATCTTTTTGTTCTTGAGCCACTCCAATGTTGCTTTGGCCTTGTGCTTGGGATCTTTTTGAGTAACAGCTTCTTTCTTGCCACCCTCCCATACAGGCCAGTGTTATGCAGAGCTCTTGATATGGTTGACAGGTGCACCATTACTCCACTCCCAGCCACTGAACTCTGTAGCTCCTTCAAAGTGATTGTTGGCCTCTCTGTGGCTTCTCTCACAAGTCTCCTTCTTGTCTGAACGCTGAGTTTTGAGGGACGGCCTTTTCTTGGCAGTGCCTGGGTGGTGTGATGCAGCTTCCACTTCCTGATTATTGATCCAGCTGTGCTCACTGGGATATCCAAACAATTGGATATTATTTTGTACCCTTTCCCTAATCTATGCATTTGTATTAATTTATCTCTAACTTCTGTAGAATGCTCTTTGGTCTTCATTTTCCTCCAGATTCACAGCCTTACCAATGATCCTTCAACAGTGGGGTTTTTATCCAGAAAATGTGACAGCAACTTTAATGGTTCACAGGTGGATGCCAATGGTAAGGTAATTGTGTCCTCGTTAGGGCAATTTCTTTCATCGGTGCAAACTGGGAGCTTCCACAGCACAGGGGTTGAATACTTATGCAAGCAAGATATTTCAGTTTTTTATTTTTCTTAAAAATATTTCCCAACATAAAACCAATGTCACCTTACAATAACTGATTCTGAGTTTCAGTGTTTAAAAATAAAATATCAAACAGAACGAAATTTCAATGTACCATTTGTAATTCAGTAATATGAGAGAATTGGTCAGGGGTCTGAATACTTTTGCAAGCCACTGTGTGTGTGTGTGTGTGTGTGTGTGTGTGTGATATATATATATATATATATATATATATATATATATATATATATATATATATATATATATATAACACACACACAGAGTACTGTGCACAAGTTTTAGGTAGGCGTGAAAAAATGGTGTAAAGTAAGAATGCTTTCAAAAATAGACATGTTTATAGATTATATTTATCAATTAACTAAATTGCCCGTTTCTTTGTGCTTCTTCAAAAGAGCTTGGACAGCACATCTGGAAACTCCCGTCTGCCTTGAAATTTCTACCTTGTGTCTTGTTGCTGTGCTCAGTCTTGCCATAATGTATGACTTTTGACAGTAAACTGTCTTCAGCAACCTCACCTTGTTAGCTGAGTTTGGCTGTTCCTCACCCAGTTTTATTCCTCCTACACAGCTGTTTCTGTTTAAGTTAATGACTGTGTTTCAACCTACATATTGAATTGATGATCATTAGCACCCGTTTGGTATAATTGTTTAATCATACACCTGACTCGGTGCCTACAAAATCCCTGACTTTGTGCAAGTGTACCTAGAAAAATTTATGCTGTTTTGAAGGCAAAGGGTGGTCACACCAAATATTGATTTGATGTAGATTTTTCTTCTGTTCACTCACTTTGCATTTAGTTAATTGATAAATATAATCTATTAACATGTCTATTTTTTAAAGCATTCTTAATTTGCAGCATTTTCTCACACCTGCCTAAAACTTTTGCACAGTACTGTGTGTGTGTGTGTGTGTGTGTGTATGTATATGTATATATGTAAATATATAAATTTGCAAAACTACTTAAATCAAAGCCATTATATGTACCGTTGTTTTAAAGTAAAAAAATATATATCTATCTCTCAGAAGTTTTTTTTTTTTTTTATCCCTGCCATTGCCGAATGAACAGTGACAGCCACATTTTCTTAAAGCAATGATTACTGAGGTGGTAAACTGGTGCACAGCAAAACATGTGATATGTGTTTAAAATTTCAAACAATTATGTAATTTCTGGAGGACACGGCGGAGACTTTGAATACATTTAAAAAAATGCTTGTTCTAATATTCAGATATTTGTCCCAGCACTATAAAGAAATACCAAAATTAAGCGTGGACAATAGAGGATTTGTTATTCAATTGGACACTTATATTTAACAAGACTTTGACATATAAAGGCTCATCAGTTAGAACAAGGAGGGCCAGAAAACAAATAACTACTAATGTTAGAAGCAAGCACTGCTGCCCTTACCTTAATGGCGTAGTTGATGAGGGGGTCTTTGGCATATGATGCTGTGTAATAGATGGCATCTCCAGCCACACAGCAGGGTTTGCCAGTGGTGAGTCGGAAGTCAGACCAACAGTCTGTGCCAAATCGGAGATGGGCCTTCTGTCCAGCCATGAATCTGTCCTCACACTTGTTGGACAGCTTTCGCAGCGTGTCAGTATGAAGCCCCCGTATCCGGCCCACTACCTCGTCCAAGTTATCAATGCCTTTGTACAATGCCTGTCTCTGGGGCTTGGGCAATCCACCTCGCCCTGGCCTGTCTTGGACTGCTAGGGACTCTGTGCTGCGGCAGCCCTTTTTTTCTCGTCCTTTGCTGAAGGTGCCCAGCGGCCGCTCCAACGAGTCCCCGGACTCGTGATCCAGCAATCGCGCCTCTGAGCTGAGTGAGGAGCCCTGACTGGCTGTCTCCCAGGTCGAGTCAAGGTCATACAGGGGGTTTGCCACACTAAGGTTGTTGCCTCCTGGAATTACTTCTCCCATATGCCGTAGGGAGGGGGGGTCTTTGCCCCCACTTGAGGGCTCTGTGTTGGCCCGCAGTATCTTCTTTTTGGGAAGTGGAGGGGGTGTTACTTTTGAACCGGAGTCTGATCCTTCCAGGTCTCTGAATATAGTGGTGTCATCTGAGCCTTTTGGATTCCTGGGATGCTTCAGTGGTATTATGTTGGCCCTGGATTGGCCTAAAGAAGGGAAACAATGGGAAAAAAAAAAAAAAAAAAAAAATATATATATATATATATATATATATATATATATATATATATATATATATATATATATATAAACCCATTATTTTAGCATCAGATTATTTTATGGGAGAGAGCAACTCCCAAAACCAGTTTAGCCTGCTCAAAATAATCTTATAAGAAACTGTACATCTGGTCACATATGAAGAGCAAGCTACTGTACTTCTAGGTCTGTTTAGTAATTGGCCAGTCCATGTGCAGGGAGGTCAGGAGCATTGTAGTTATGGAACCATACAAACTTTAAATCTTCACTATAACAGTCTCTGGGGATTTAATCTCCAGTGGGGGATTAGATACAGAACAAACCTTCTTACCAATACTATTTGTATGTCTAAAATTAAGTATATGTTCATTGGTAGCTTTGATAAACCTTTTTATTAACATAAAATAGTGGAAATAGCAATGTAATGTGGATACTGTGGATGTAAATTGGATAGATCATAATGGAATAATAAGCCTTATTTTCAGTCAATCCCTGGGATTTACTTTCATTTTTTTTTTTTAAACTGGGTTTGTTTGGGTGTTACCCACAAGTGGAGCGTACGTGGGTTGGTTTAGGATTGCAGCAGGCAATAAGCAGATATTTTAAATACAGGACTAGAGATGATCATTTCTGCTGGTTCTGCTTCATGTGTTGTCATTCCAACACACATTTGTTAGCACAGGACATGATTGTGTATATGAAGTGTTGTTAGCACTGTACTTACCCAGGTTGCTGTAGGTGGCGCTGCAGATGCTGGAGGCCGGCGATTCACTCCCCTCCTCGTCACACTCCTCCACACTTCCACTGTCTTCGTTGGCTAATGCTGAAGTGACAGCAGCACTACCTGGGTCCTCTCTCGCTGGCACCTCTCGTTGTGCCATGCAGGGCTGCGGGACGGCCGGCATGTCATCTTCTTTTTGCTCTCCAGGCAACCGACTGAAACAACAAGCATACGTGGTCATTGTAGTGGAAAGTTATTGCTGCTGCCTTTCTGTAATATTTTATTAGAATTTATACTAAAACACACATGGTATAAACAAACAACAAAGCCTTAAAATAGAACAGGTTAAATTACACAAGAGCTTATAAGAAAGGTTAGACTATTTTCTTTGCTTTTAAACAAGCATTAAAACAAAATAAACTTATTTTTAAACAAACCCTCCATTGTTCCTTTCACCAACACCATTGGCAGGAAAAGATTGTACATAAAAGCGTACCTTGACGGTGCAGTGGAGCTTTTCCACGTAAACAAGTTTAACATTGATTTAAATAGATATAAATTAGCATTCAAAAATGATTTTGTTAGCACCTTTTGTTAGGAACTTCAAATTTAAGTGATCTAAAGAATAATTTCATAAACTCTAATAAGGGGTGTGGGCTTTCTGCTGCCACTCAGGCGCACAGATTTATTTGTTGCAGTTCTTTATGTAATTACAAAGGTGCCACCACTAGGGTACCAACAATGGCAGCACCTAGGGTGGAGAGAGGCAAGTAGGAAACCACATGACTGTACCAACAATGGTATAGACACAGGCACATATACACACAAACAGCAGTGTACACAAAGAAATAATAAAACACAAAACACAGTTAATCAAAACAAAAGCCGGCCTACCCACGCTACACACCCGTTTATACTGTGGCGGGATTCTAAAACCCCCTAATTAGCCCTAGTATTAAGTGTCTCAAATCGTGAATAAAGTGTTGACATGAAGCACAACGTTAACATCGGTGAGAAGGCCAGATGGTAGAGCTTTATTGACAGAATCAATGTGTGTGCTGTGTACCATGCACATGACAGGCATGCGGATCAGTTAGGGGTCATCCAAAACTAAAGTGAAAATAGACACTTTTGACTGGTTTACTGCACCACGAAACATGGTAGACCTGACGGCACAGTCTAATTAGGGCAGTGTCAATACAGTAATGTACTTTAAATGCAGTATATAGTATATTGAACCATTCCAGTGCCCTTAAAGCCAGCATACAAAATCACTGATGGGCCACTTTTATGTTTTATGTTCCAATTACAGTAAGTTTCAACACAACAGGACAAGCTGTACTATAAGACTCTGAAGTGTGACTTTCCCTGGCAGGGACATACCCAAAGGTATTTCATAAAATGACAAGAAATTATTTTCCATGACAAGGAATTAAGTTGCTGAACAATTCACATCATGTGTTTTTACTCCCTATTAAAATATGCACCTATTCTAACCTCATCTCTTCAGTGGAAAGCCTTTAACTACGGAATTTAATCACAGATAAATATCAACATTGCTATTATTAGGGATATGTTTAAGCTTTACTATTCACACACAGAGACATTTTTTAGCTCAAGAACACTATTCACTTTAGTTTCAGGACTCAACTCAGCACAAAAATGTTAAAAGATTCAAGTTTGAAATTTCCCAGCCACGCAAAAAATGAATGCCCTAACAGCAAGCCTGATCTATAAACACACCCCACTAAATCAACAAAGCAAGTCCAACACAAGGAACAAGAAAGGGAGTTAGAAAAATATGCATTGTACAACGCTGGCTTACCCGCTGTACTGGCTCACACAGTTCCCCATAAAAGCTGTCTTCCTGAATACTGTTTTTAATCAACTGTACATGTTTTGAAGGTAAGAACTCCTGACAGGCTCGTAGTGTTAGTAGAAGCAGAGAGCTGCACTCTACACACTGAGATCATTCTCCTGTTTGATTTACCTGGGCTGGGAATCAGCCAACAAGAGCTGTAAGAAAATCAGTTAACAATTCCACTGCTGGATCAAAGTGCAGTTTGAGATTTCTGCAAAATGTGAATGTAATGTAAAGGAACAAGTATGTCAGTCAAAAACATAATTACCCTACCACTAGAATATATACAAAATTAGAGCTATCAGTATCATGAACAAAAGCCATCTGCATCTACTCATTGTTACATATAGACAGAAAAGAACAATTAATAAATGCATAAATACGAAAATTTACAAAGGGGGGGCATTCCGATCATCAGTGCCTCTCTCTCTCTATATATATATCCAGATTCCCATCCTCTCAATAAAGTCTGATTAAGAACGTCCTTCGCAAGATACATCCTATGCATTCCCAGCATGAATGGGAGCTGTGCGGTGCAGTAGATAGAAATAAGGACAAAAAAGCAGCATGATAAAGTGGTAAGGGCTGGTTATTGGCCTAGTAATCAAAGAATGATTCAACTTTATAAGATCTTTAACTGAATCTTACAACATGGTACACTGTAATGCTTAGGTAATGTGGTGATATTATTCATGTTCTTTTTCATTACCAACATTGTAATCCTTTAAATGTGCCTTACAATAAAGCTAAGTGTTATCAAAAGTTACTTACTCTGTGGAGAATATTCAAACAATGGGCAGTCTCTGGACTATTTGTGGATTAGGGAGTCACAGAGGGGATTGACACTGGGATCCAGCAGTGCACATACACCACCGATAACTAACAAAGCATGACTAGCTCTAAATTACCCCTTCCTTCTCTGACCAACCAAAAAAGATTAAAGAACACGTCACAAGTGAGTCACCAAGCAGTCAAATAAAGCTCATTGGAGTTTGTAAACAGTTTGAAAGTTAGGGTGGGGCTGAGTTTTTTCACTTTTGACTCAATCCTTGTTTTGACTGGTTTTCTATACCTCTGCAATCACTGTTAGAGATGAGATAAAAAGAGGAAGTAAGCACTTTGGATGACAATAAGTGGGTTATCATTACTGTTTTATAAGTAGTAAAAGCAAACATTCAAAATAAGAATCTGACTGAGTGGACCATACTGCAGTGAGGAGATACAGGAAGATGGGTGTCGTTCAGTGGGGAAATAAAATATCTGAAATAATTATTCACTTTCTAAAAGTATTTCAGTAGTTACACTTCCTACCAATAGACAATTAATCTTTAGCTGTGATTAGCACAAGCCAGTTTAAACCATTCCCACAGAAAGACAATCGCACGTTCACACTGGCCCTGCATTCGGGATTCGGGTAATCTCTACTGGCGTTCGGGTTTTCTCCCTGTTGCTTTTACGTTTCACAATGTCTGAAACGGTTCGCCTTGTGAGATGGAATTCTTCACTGGTCTCTGTGTGTTGGTTTTGGTTAACGTTAACATTGAGCTTTTTTGATAAGCGTACATTTTCTTTCCAGAGATACTATACAGTAGCTCGTTGTGTGGATGCTCAAACATGTATTTGCTGTTCAAAAGCTGCGCAATACTGGCAGGATATGGGAGTAAATATGCAGCTTTTGTTTAAGTTTTAAACCTAGAAAAGAAAAATCACATGACCTGGTGACAGATTTCCATTGATTTTATGCAGAAGAGACTTTAAAATGAGCTGGATTCCAGAATAGACAAGTCCTAGATTGTAGAGAGTATCACACCGTTCATTTAAATAGAGTTTGGTCTGGATCCAAAAAAAACATGCTGAATTAGAGACTGGTGGCATGCAGAGGCTAGATGGGTTGTACTGTACATGCTAATCATAAATAGACAAGAGCTTCTCTAGAATATGGCCATTCTGTACATTTTTTATACATAAAATATTTTTGTTCACTTCAAAAGGCTTTTTCTTTTACTTCATTATGATTAGATTGCATGTTTACAATGGGATACAGTGGAGTGTCATACATTTTCAGAAAGATTGAAATCTGCTATTACACATTATGACAAGATCAGCAAGGGGACTGGAAACAATGCTGTTTGGACATATTGCATTTTAGAAAAAAAGAACACACAATATTGTTCCCAGGCTGCTATGTAAAGCTGTTGAAATACAAATGACATTCATTTAGCAATTGCACTGTATAATAAGATTACATGCTTTTAAATACTGTTTGACAAGACATATTGGTTTTACATTTTGAAAGGCGTGCCTGGCATATCTTGTAAAGTAAGAAATAGAAGCCACTGAAATACAAATCAAAATTACAGTATAAAACATCTAATATAAAAGAAAAGTAAATAACCTTACATTTTGCAAAAAAAAAATCAGGAAAAGTCCTAACTCTCTTTCACAAATCAGGTGAGAGATGTTTGAGTTTTATATATTTTTTTTAAAATGTATTTATAATCTCAAAAGCACAGGAAACCTCCCTCCGCAGTCTGTGTATTTTCTTAACGCTGCAATATCCCAAAATCATGTTGAATTTTACTACAAAAATTCTCGGTGCCTGTTTTACTACATCGTTAAAATAGTTTATCCTTCTGTGAACTGGGGCACTACACCTTTAATATGTGAATCTTTTAAAACAAAGCTGCACCTTGATCTTTGTGATTAGGCACTTTCCCCACAGGGCTCTTGTTTTTGCCTGGACCTGCTCTGGATTCACAAGAAAATAACTACTCCTGTTGCTCAAGGTCAGGTCTAGACCTGAAACATACAAACACCACAACCTAGTGCATTACTTAACATTTCAATCTGAAGCAATTACTATCAAAACATTTATAAGAAAGGTTGGTCTGTGAATACAAAGTGCCTCAAAGTGCATTATTCACTGCGCCGCACAGTAAAATAAAGCTTCCACTATGAACATGGAATAACTTTAAAAAGCAGAAAGGAGTGTGGAACATGGCATACATGGAGTGAACCAGACTAACCCAGATCTCTAAAACTGAAAAAGGGCTAAACTCGTCATTGTGTAGGATCATTGTAATGGCATCTGAGCAAGCACAGCTCAATTAAATAAACATCCCTTCGTTTTTGTGCTAAACGGCAATAAGCAATAGTTGTGGAAATTGTAGTAACATAGGCCCTAAATAACCTGCCATTGAGACACATTTACATTGCTGTACGAGTAAGACAAGCTGACCAACAATACCACATGCTGTGTGTCGGATTCTGGAATTTGAGAACTGTTAGGGAGTTAAGTATCCGAAGGATGTATGACCTTGAAGTTACAAGGGTTCTCAGTAGAAAGGATAGCATGGTACAGAATAGCAACTCTTCTGTGAAAATAACAATGTATGGGACATGTGATGCGGTAAGACCGGTAAGTGATTTCTGGTGAGCAGGGGTATTGATGTAATGAAGGTTTAGTGAAAAATACTAGAAAGTACAAGAAAGTTCTGGTCTCTGGTTCTGGTGAGCTGCACCTTTTGCCACCTTCAGCCTTTTCTATCATCCTTCATCTGGAAGCTATGGTGCTGAGGACTCTCATTTGTTCCCGATAAGGACTTGGATCAACAGACACAGCACTCAGCAGGGGACAGGCAGAGGCAACATAAAGTGAAACTGCACTGCTTACCTTTTAATTTTGACATGTACTCCTTGTCTGATGTAAAAAAAAAAAAAATGCATATATAATAAGTGTCTTGTTGTGCAATGGCATATTTTTCTTTTTGTTCTGCTTACTTGACAAATATTGATTGATGAGACGTAGCCTCAATTTTTTTCCTTGTCTGCACTGCCACCCTGCATAGCAGCCTCCATGGATCAAGGTGGCAGTGCTATGTCAGTACAATAAATAGTTGAAGCTGAATGACATAGTTTAAAATAAATAGTTTAATACTCTAAAGCAGGGGTGTCAAACATATGGCCTGCGGGGAGATTTTTGGCGGCCCACCCGTTAGTTTCTAAAATTGCATTTATGTACTGTATCGTTTTGAAATTATTCTTTAAAACAACCCACCTCTAATATAACACAGGTATTCCATATGTGCAGTCTGCATTGTACAAGTGACATTCCCATTAAGCCAATCACAGCTAAAAGAGATAGTAAAATAGCCTATCAATTAGCACATGATTGGACAATAAAGTGGACTGGGTAGCAGAGTGCTGGAAATAATTAAAGAAAGAATGCAGAAATACCAATTTTCTTACACTGCATCGACGGGTATTACGTGGTAAAGTTGCAGAATTAGAAGCATTGTTAAAGAAAAGAAGTCAGGTGTCAGGACAGAAGTCGTAAAAAGGTACATTTCATAGTGGTACTCTTTACTAATTCACATTTTCACAGCTTGTTTACAGATCCTAAGTTTGAAACAACACAAGACCTTTTCAAAAGTGGAAAAGCAACAGTTCTGGTTTAATAATTATCAATACTGGACTGTATGGTATCATTTTCATAACATTAATACCATGGGTAACCATGACGTTACTTGCAACCAGTGATATCATTTTATGTATTGATATATCTCTTAAAAAACAGTAATTAATGGACTTTAATAATATTTATTTTTTTATTATAAAAAATGGCTTGGATAAATTAAATGGTGTGATTGGCTGAACAAGATCACGCGACTGTCCAATAAGATTTGTAATGCAATTTTATTTGCAAAGCTCCCTAAAACGTAAGTTTAATACAGTCAGTCATACAGATGCAATTCAAAATGCAACAGTCTATGATACTCTCGATTTGTGCTAAAGAATGTCTCTACCAAGTTTCACCCCAATTCGATAAGTGGTTCTGTAAATATATGTTCAAAGTGTGACGTGCAAAAAGATCACTTCTACTGGAACCCAGATGCCAGGAATATGCATCCCCATGGGATAAAAAGGAGGGCGATGCATCAACACAAACCTAAAGGTTACATGACTTAAATGCTGTCTTGGTCCTTAAGAACACAATCTACACAATTAAATTAACATATAATAAAACTTACTTGCACTGTACTGCTCCTTTTAAAACAAAAAAGAACCCTGCATGTTTCTTTGGGCAATTTGGTTGGTTATTGTCTTTTAACCTGGAGAAGACGAGTTGAGATGAAAACTCTCATTTACTAGGGTGTCCAAGAGATTTCTTTTTGCATGGGTAGTAAATGCTTAGATTTAGTAAACCACTGGACTTGTGGGATAGATTGCTCAGTGACTACATTCATTGCTTATTTATAAGCACGTTGAAAATAAAAGAGTCTACTTTCAAAATTGTTGCATCTCTTGTCCTCAGATGTATGAACATTGGAGGCCTTGTGACCTAATGGTATCAAACCTCTAGATCACAAAGCCTCTGTCGAAGTCTATTTACAAGATGACTCACCTCACCATCTTCTTTGGTAGAAGAGTTGATGGGGACTCGTCTCTCTTGGACTCAGGCTGCTCCAGGGATTTATGTTCGCTCTCCCTGCTTCCTTGAAGTGCTGCCTCTTCCTCTGGCTCCTTGGACAAATCTACACCACCGCTGGGCTCTGGCTTGTAAGTGAAGATGATGGTGGGTTTCTGTTTGGGGTCATCGGTCTTGGCCTCACTGAACCAGTGCTGACGCTGAACAGGGGGTGGTGGCAGCATATGGATGACTGTGCCGTCAAGCCCCACAAGCTTTCCCTTCTCTCGATCTGCCTTCTCCTTCTGTTGTTCTTCCTCATCCTTCCGTCTGCGGAAGAAGCTCTTGAAGGAGATCCAGCGCTTGGGCTTGGCACTTTCTGCCACTGTCCTTCTCCCTTCCCCGCCTCCTGGTGTCAACTCTGCTTCACTTGGTCGGGATGCACCACCGGCACAGGTTGCTGGCTTTGCCCAGTTGCCAAAGTGCCTCTGAAGCAGATTACTGGCATGGTATGGGGATGATGTGGATCTTGGTGGGGGAAAGGGTGCGGCAGGTTCAGATTTGGGGATTGTAGGGGTGACGGGAATTTGCTTGGCAGTAGTCTCATTCTTGGTTTTGGAGAGGCTGCCATCAGCCAGAGAAAAGAGTGATTTGGGTCGGACAGGGGCTTCTTTGGTGGCATCAGGTGGAAGGGAGTAGAGGTCCTCAGCACTAAAGGCTTTGTTCTGCTCTGTTGGTGATTCTGGTGGTGACTGCGGTGGTTGGATTGATGCCACGATCTGGGAGAGAACTGTGCTGGCTTTCTCCCGGTGAGTAGTTCCGGTTCCCACTAGCGGCAATTGCTCTGTATTACCTTCCTTCAGGAGATAGGAATCATCGTTTGGTTTCTGGGATCTCACAGGAGTGATGGTGACCAGGTTTTTGCTTGGAGAGCACAGAGAATTTCCCTGGATGGAGGCAGTAGTAGTAGCAATAGTGTTGTTTCCTGTGTTGAGTTCCTGGATATTCTGTACAATTCTACCTGCCTTCTGGTCATCACCCCCAACTTTCTCCAAAACAGCTTTCCTACTTGTGTCTGGTGTAGGCGATGAAGGGTTGCTCTCTGAAGATCCAATTTCCTCATAGGTGTGGCTGGAGACTCTCCCCCCTCCTGCTTTGGACTGTGGCAGCTCCCCGCCGAGTCCCAGGAAGCTTTTGTAGACAGCAAGGTTGTCGTAAGCACTGGGGTTGATGACGATGGGTACCTTCACAGCATTCTTGGCTGAGCGGGCATAGGTAGGCTCATCACGGATAATGATGGGGAAGGGGGGCATTCCGGCATTGTTGTAGCTGTTAAACTTGATCTCCGACAGGTTCGATGATTTTACTGGCACGGTTCTAGATGAAGAGAGGCCTGCTGTTGGGGAGGTGGGTGCTGACTTATGGCTACAGTGTCTGGGGGGCATAGTGGGCCCCCCTTTCTCACTGTTGATGCTGTCTCCAATTAGCTCTACTCTAGGGATCTTCTGCCGGGGGCTTGTATTGGAGGTCCAAACCTCCTGGTAGCGGATGTTGCTTGATTTCTTTTGAGAAGTGTTGAGCACTACAGATTTCACAGCTGCTGCAGTGGTTGGGGTCAGGGGATGGCCTAAAGGAGAAGTAGGGGTGGAGGTGGGTGTAGGGGAGGCTTTGGTTTTGGACACCCCATTTTGATTTTGACCCTTGTTGCTGACCATAGAAGCAGAGACATCCACCACAGTGTAAGGCTTACATATAGCTGGCTTCTCCAAGTTGACCACACGGTAGGGCTTAGCTTGTTCTTCCCCTGGACTGAAACTGATGGTCACCGGTTGCCCTGGTAGGGCCCTGGGAAGAGGAGAGCCATTTAAAGCTCCAACATTGCCCTTCTGGTCCTTATCGTGATCATCCAGCCTTATAGCCAGTACTGCTTTGTGTGTTTCTAAAGCTGGCGACTTGGTGACTGACCGGGTGGCATTTCTGTTGTCATTGATGCTATCATAATCTGGTTTGGTGTCTTTTGGAGAGGTTATAATGTTGGGCATGAGGCATGAGGCACTGCTCCCACTACTGGATGTGGTATGGGAGTCTTCAGGAAGGGAAGAAGAGGAGTCGGGAGATGTGGTGGACTCTGAGTTGGAAAAGAAGCAGGAGCTCTGCATGCTGTCCTGGCTGTAGGGAATTAGGATGGCACCCCTGTTTGCTTCCTCAGATGGGTAGCCATTCAGTATCTCGTCGTAGCTGTCATCATAATCTACAGCACAGATGCGCTGCAAGGAGCAGTTTCGTAGTGGCACAGTATTCCACTTCTTGCTTCCACAAAAGCGCACAGGTGAGAGGGTAGCAGCCCGAAAGTTGGCGAAACGTGGTTGGCCCCGCATGCGTATTTCCATGGACAGTAGCTCCTCATCACTCTCATCCCAGCTCTCATGCTCACCGCCGCCTTCTGTCTCACTCTCATCCTCATCCTCCTCTCCTTCACTGGAGAAATCTGGGTAGCAGAAGAGGCCACCTTCTGTACTAATTACTTCTGCACTCCCGCTAAGTGATACCTTCTTCTGGTTCCCTTCCCGTGTTGTTCCACTGCTTCCCACTGCCAGGCAGCTGGATGCTGGCAAACCCCGCTCCAATGAGCGCTTGTAGCAGCTGCTGATGCGCCCCAGAAAGAGATTCCGAGAGCTTGAGCCTGAGCTGGAGCCAGAGCAGAGACCAGCAATCTCCTTCAACACCTCTGTTAACCCATTACTGTTGCTGCTACTTGGCAAAATCTCCTCTTCTCCTTCCCCCTCGTTGTTGTTGATGCCCCCAGGCCTTTTATGATTCATCCCGTTGTGGTTCCAGACCATGTAAGATGAAGTTTTTCCATCTGTCTGCAGAGGACCAGGGTTCCCCTCGGAATCTAGGGGAGCGGAGGATAACATCATGGTAGGCTTCACAGCAATGGTGGGCTTCTTGGCCACTGGGGGGCGGAAGTGAGCAGTTGTGCTGGAGCGCACTGGCCCACCACCCCGGTGGTTGGTGTTAGGTTTCAAGTGGCCTACACCTCCTCTACCTGAAGTGGGGAGATGTTGCTGCTGCTGCTGGAGACCCTTCTCTAAGTTCTCTCTAGTCAGGCAGTGCAAGCTCTTGGGTTTGAAGCAATTCTTACACTCGCCTGGTTTCCACACGTGTTCTGTGAATGTGTTGCAGGCGGACATTATTACTCCTGGTGGTGACTGTGTCCCAGCAGATCAGTGTACAGGGATCCCCTCCATGGACACCCCTGCTTCAAAATGCCTTTTTTGAAATACTTTTCTTCAGCCTTGGCGTTCTTCTTGTTGTTGCTGGTCTTAAGTGCTTTTTATTATGTGGTTCTTGAAATAGAAGAGAAAAACAGGATTAATTTAAATAAATATTTGTAATGTGAAATTCAAAATTACAATTTGTTTTATTTTATTTCAAGAGGAAATAATAGAGGTCATCTCTGATGGAATAGTGTGTCAGCATGAAGTAAAAATGATCGATATCTTTTGTATGGTCAGTGGTTAAAACAATGTGACATTTATTTTTACCCAACACCATTTACCAGAACTTGATTGAAAGACTTGCTCTCAAAGTGTGAGGTCTGTATCATTGATAGTAAATAATGAAATTCGAAGAACTAAAAGAATCATAATATACTTCAACTTAAAGGTTCTTAACCCAAGAAACTTAGTCATTTGACCCCAATATTGCACCCATATTATATCAGAACTCAACGTAAAGATCATCAATTACCCTGTAATATAGTCACTATCATAAATATTGCCCGAGATATGAGGCTTTGACATTGTAATGGCAGGCCTGAATCCAGAGTTTCAATCTGAAACCCTTCAATGCATTATTACTGCAAGCCATTCTCATACATCAATACAACAACTTTGATTCACAGCCATTATCACACACCGATACAACAACGACTTTGATTCATAAAAAAAAACAGTGTTGTGAGTTTAAGACAATCTGTAAGAAACCCACGTAACTGAAGCTGCATGCCACCCACGTTTTTCAGCTGTCTTGGGCACACAGCCAATCACATGGAAATGGTTTACATTCACAAGAGATGAGAACGTGAGTGTTTCTCAGATATCAGTCAAGCCAGGGCTAATTTAATCCAGGCTGGGGAATGGGAAGCAGGCTTTCCATGATGTTTGTGTCTGAACACAGACATGCTGGTCACAGCAAAAGCAAGGGACTGTCTGACATAGACGTTTCCTCTCGATCGTGTCAGCTTCAAAATTATGTTAAATAGTGTATAGATATTTACTATAATTTGGATAAAATCAATTCTCACTTGTGACAGAGCAAGATTTATGTAAATAGTGTGTGTGTGGGAAGTAAGATTGACAGAGATGTGTTAAATCCGTCGCTGCAAACAATCTCAGGTGTGGCCATTCCCCAATTAGGTAACCAAGTGCTCACTGGGGAATGGCCACTGTATAAAATGGGAGAAATCCTTTGTCTGGTGGGGGTGTTGGGATGGAGGCTAGTGTGCGTTTGAACGGTGGGTTGTTTGCGTTTTGTAAGACTAGTGAAGGCTCTGCCGCTTCCTGGAAAATACAAAGCATTTAACTGTGAACAATGGAGATTCTTGTGTTTTTATTGAACATTTTATTTTGGCCCTCATGCCAACATAAAAGGTTCAAACAAAATGGCTTTGCACATGGTGGTTGCATACAGTCACTCAGACCTGGCTCATCATCAGCCTGTAGGTGTGTCTTTTACTGCAAGATGCTCTGCTGAGACCCACCCATTGGCAGGCCAGGGATCCGCAGCCATCCAATCACTGGCTGCCATTCACTGTCAAAACACACAGCTGGCATGCAACTCTCTGCAGAGTGTCTGGCTTCTTTATGAATGAACCACAAGAAGTGATATGGTTCTGAAAGTAGGAAGTTCAAATGATCTGAAACTGTTGCCAGGGCAACATTTCACAACAAGTGAGGCAGTATAGTTTTATTTTTATAGCTACACTAATGCTTATTGGCATTGCTGTTAATAATAAGCCATATTATTTGGATGTTGTATCAATTTCATATGCATTGATCGTGATATTTGCCAACATTTCTAGGCCTGATTAAATTCAGCCTTATGGATTGTGTGTAAGCTTTATTTGTTTCCTGCTCTTTCCACCAGTCAAGGAGGGAACTTACTTGATTTTACAGTCTACCCTTTTCTCAGCCAACTCACAGAATACAATTAGCCCAGCAATGTCTTGTGATAGGGTGTCCAAGGTATCACAAACACAGATAAGCTTTCTAATTACATCAGTGTTGGAACAAACTGTTCCTCCAGCCTGCCTGAATGAGCATCCTGTTAATACTGCATGCCTAGTGCAGTCCTCAAATATGCCATCTAATGAACAATCCCTCCAATCGATTCACTCTAATTTTCCAAATGCAACATGTACCCTGTGCATTGTGCACATAACTGAGCAGTTTCATTTAAGATCTTGACATAGATAACGCTAAATAAGGCATTATTTCATTGTAACCTCTTGAAAAAGCAACTAATGAACTGAAACTAATGTTATTAGGATGTTTTTTAAACCATCAAACCCATTCTCACAATGGGGGGGGGGGGGGGGGGGGTGTATATGGTACACAGGTCCCCCTTTGCATGTGCACCACACCGACCATTTAACATTTAAATCTTTTCTCCATCACATGGGAGAAATGACCTAAACCCCAGCTTATTTCAAATATTGTATCTCAATAAATACACAGATTTGAAAAGGCACTTTTACTAAGTAGGTTTCTCTAACAAAAGAGACATGTTAATGGTAAGCACACTAAATGGGACCTTAAAATGTATTCATGGCATTACTCTTGTGTTTTTACAATGGGAAAGTAACTCTACATTGTAAAGACCATTCTGTGTTGAATGCTTATTTAGGCTTCATTGGATAAACTGTTGGCTAGGTTGAGGCTTGTCATGTGACCACGCAAGCCAGACAGAGACTTCAGCGTTGCAATCACGGGATGTCATCCAAAATAGCTTTGCTGTGCAGAAGTTGGCAGGCATTGCTGACCCCTGTGAAAAGTAAAGGGGCAGTTTTCTCCATCCCTGTATTGCACTGTTTTGTGCTGTGATTTTATGAGAATTTAGTACACCTGAAATGTAAGGGCTCGTTTACACTTTGTTCATATAGCAAGTTTAAAAGTACAGTTCAGTTCACTTGGAGGTTTACTGACACATCAAACCTGAAACAGAATCGCAACTCGGATCACGTGTTTTCCGAACAAACTTTTCATTTGGAATCAAACTGCACCAAAGCAGTGGCAACGACAGCAGTGTCTCAGTTAAACTAATTTAAAATTGTACAGCATTCATATTTTTTACAAACAAGAAAATTAATTAATCTCACTTTGCTTGAAATTTAAATTATATTATTATTTTTAAATTGCCTCTAAGCAGTACCCCCAAAACTTAGCTACTATCTCCAACTGCAAGAGCAAAACAAGTCTAATTTCTTGTGGCGCCTAAGCTGATCAATCCTACTGTTGCCCAGAGCGAGTTGCCACGGATCAGAGACAATTAGGGCTGTATATTCTTCACTGTAAAAAATTGTTATTGGACTTAATATATTCTTCTACAAGACCATCTTTGGTAGCCTCTCAACCCCACTGAGCTACTGTAGGACCTGCATGATATAAACAAACATTTCTAGAAATATGAATTAGCAAACAAGCTAGATATTTCAAATCAAGCACTTAATCTACACTTTTATTTGGACTAAAAAACACTGCTTATGGCTAATTTTGACCTACAGGGTCTAGCCTGCTGTAATATCAAAGATGAGCTCAGCCTATGAATTACTGTTGAGGTCTACAAGTTATACTACCTGGAGACAGCTTGAAATTTCACACCTCTACTACTGCAGTTAGATGAACCTCAGGTCCCTGATGTCCCTCAAGCTTGACCTTTTCTATGACTCGCTGTCTAAGAGAATCCTAAATCCTTTCTTGGCTAGCAGTGATAGGTTAATGATAGTGTCTTCTTGATGGAAACAACACACCTCCAACATGCGAGGGCACGAACTGTAGTTCTGACATTTTTTACTCGTCTTGTGTAAATTAGTCATTAAAATATAATAAATGTTGCAGATGATTTTGGTTGGTTTTACTACCTTATAAAAGTACTTGCCTTTTAATATTTGTTTTAAAATTGACTTAGGTTTTGATTATCACCTAAATGGGTTTTATGGGTCCAACACCATTTCTTAACTAAAAGGTATAATTATATAATTAACTTTCTCTTCTAATAAAAATACAAGACATTTTACTCAACAGAATTATGTATTCAATGTCACTGAGGGCTAAATTACTACATTTGTGGACAGAGCACATTGAAATGTACAGTAGCTATGTGATCTGAAGTGGTCATGTACCTTTTAAGCCCACCTTGAAAAAAAACATAAAATTGCAGAAAAGTAAAATATTGCCAATATTTTCTTTTTATGATAAAGTAAGGAAAAAAGTCACCAGAAGGTATGGAAAATACAGACTTCTAGGCGTTTTTGTTTTAAGTGTGTATAATACCATAGGACTAATCTAAAGCCTATGACATGTTCAGTTTCCACAATTTCAGATAACCCATCTTTGTAGATCACAATATTACTTATAAATGTACTAATTAGACAGATGTACTAACTAAGATTCTGAACATGAATCGGTTAATTTACGAAAAGCATTCATAATTACCTTTAAATCCATCAAAACATTATGTAAAATAGTTCTCTGGTTGCTTGGAGACTGTGGGCTCTCTTTACTAATATTACTTAGGTGTTCGTAAATACTACAAATTCGTAGCCTCCATCCTTCGTAGA
This sequence comes from Polyodon spathula, assembly GCF_017654505.1. NCBI lineage: Eukaryota > Metazoa > Chordata > Actinopteri > Acipenseriformes > Polyodontidae > Polyodon > Polyodon spathula. The sequence goes on along the minus strand of NC_054552.1, from coordinate 20,648,656 downwards.
ATTTCTGTGTGCAATTTACTAAGCAGCTCTTTCTCGTGAACAACTAACGTAATTTCACCGCAAGTTTACGAACAGCATAAATTACTGATCGTTATACATGAGAGATCAGAGTCTGCATCTCATCATAAAGAGATTTGCAATGCCGAAAGTCACAATTTTGAACTTCCAGAAGTAAAGTAAACATTACACTGTAACAGTGTAACGCAAACAGACCCCAGGCACATCGAAAACAAACCAAAACGTAATCTAAAAGAAAAGGTCCCCAAAAACAGAATGCATGAATAAAACTAAGCTTGTTCCTATATATAGAAGTTTAACATGGTACTGTACATATGCACGGCAATTCTGCACCCAGGCCATGCTTCCCTACATGCTTTTCAGTGCTTTAATTTAATTTAAGAATATCGCAGAAAACTTTTGTTTCAGTCTATGTATATTTTAGTTGTATAAAGGAAACAAGTAGTAGCCTATATACAGCAGGCTACGGAGGAAAATACTTTTTGCTGTGTTTCATTTGTCTATGCACTACATCAGTAACTTTAATTTCTATCAAGTACTGGACAGCATTATTGTTCAGCCAACACCTGCCCCCCGCGTACAGTCGGAGCACTGTGCACTGACTGTAGGCAGTTTGAGAAAATACTAATTATTTATGAGCTTTGTCCAGTTAAATTGGCAGATAATTGCGGGCAAGTCTATGAAGTGAAAAAAAAAAAAAAAAAACTACGAAAAGTCAAGATACCAAGGAAAAATCAATGATACATAGAGCCCAGTGAAAATTTCTTGTGCCTTTCAACATGGCCACCAGGAAATACAGACAGAAAAACATTAATATCTTAAAAACTCTAACTGGCTTCAAATTATAAAAGAAAAACAAATCTACTGACCATATTAAAATGGAAAGCTGCATTTTGTGCCCTGGTGATCTGATTTGAACAGGACAGCAACAGAGACACACATGCCTATTTCAGCTATTCAAATAAAAAATGGCAGACTTACAGCTGTGGTCTGTCAGCCAGTCCGTCATGCTGCATGGACTTCTGTTTATGGCTAAGCTCCAATGAACTTTCGTCTTTCAGTCCAGGCAGGAGGCTTTCTTTGGGGGCTCTTCTTCCCTACGAACCTGCAAGAGCAAAGGGTTACAGTACAGAACTATTAGGAGGGCAGGCTGTCAGGCACAGAAATGATCACTGCATAGATTTAGATTTATTCTCTGCCACTGATCATGAGGAAGGGAGAAGTTCACAGCATTTCTAGTGTCGCATATATTCATGAATATATTCATATGCACCATACAGATTACACTGATGCTGCTTTATTCTGAACCAAGGACGGAAGAGAGGGATGGCCAATTGAGGTCAGTGCTGGGTGATTCACTTATTTCACAGTAGGGGACACAATTATGAACAACCTACAGCAGTTGAAAAAGTTGCAGGTTTCTAAAAAAAAAAAAAAAAAAAAAAAGAAAAAAAGTAACAGGCAGAAATAGCATGGCAACAACCAGTATAAAAAAAGGTTTAGAGAGCAATCCAAAGAGCATGATGCTTGGGTTATTGGGTAGTTCTCCATCACTGACCACTTGCTGATTAGAAACAAGGAAGGTATAACAATCACCATGGCAACCTTGATACTGAACTCTTATACAGTAATTCTGTCGAGAAAATATTTCAAAACCAGGATTTCTCCAAAATGGTTGTGTAACAGGGCAGAACCGGAAAACTTCAATTAATAAACTTACAAGATAAATCTGTTACTGCAAAAGGACAAGTACTATTCTTCAGTCTTTAGACAGGATTACATGAGAAGATTGGTGCTTTACTACGTGTCCCACAAACTCTACCAGGAAGAGGATACTTCAAAGTCCTGAACTCTAGGTGTTGTGTTTTATATGGAAGCTGGCTGGCCAAAGCACCAGACAGCAATGAAACAGAACGGCAAGTGGAAGCAGGGGCTTTCAGAAGATGATACAAAAACAAAAGGCACAGTGGACTCCAATAAAACCAAAAAAGTGCCAAGAGAACCAGGCCTTATAGCCATCTTACAAGCATTACAGCTCATTTGGTGTTGACTGTGTACTACAGGTTTCGGTTACTTTGAAAGAAATCACTTTTTTTTTTTTTTTTAGCAATGGTTGCTTAATGAGGAATTGAACTAAATAACTCCATAGCTCAGCAGTAAATTACAGTACAGTGCAGATACCAAATGATTATTTTTGATAATATTCTAGATAAGTCAGCTGCCAGAAGATAGGTTACCTATACATCCTCCACATGTCTCTGTCTAGCCAAAACAATTATTGGAAAGACTACAGATTTCCCAGACTTCAAAAGGAGTATATGATATGATGGTGTCCCCGGCTTAGCCCTCGACAAAGTGGCTGCATTGAGACCAGAGGGTATCCAGATTAATTTTTGGGGGGATATATATTACAGTACATTACTGTAGATGAGAAAAAAAATAGAATGATCATGATCTAGCAGCAGATGCTGTATATTCTTGATTTGATTTGTAGTCCGTATTTTATTTGTTATCAAATTCCAACTCACAATACTGATAAAAACAACAGTGATTATATTTGCTATTTTACAGTATTTATCTGAGAAATAGCAGAAGAGTTAAGAATGTAGTAAGAGACGTCAGAGAAACGTTGTTGTGAAGCCACCAGTACGTCAATGCAGCAAATAAGATGCTGCAACCCGTCCTATTCAACACCAACACAAAATTCCTAAAAAATGAAATGAATGTCACTGGGCTTTCCTCTTTGAAGAACCTTTTTTTGTTGTGGTTTTTTTCTTATGGTTGCTCCAGATCCAGTCAGCATACCCATATTTAGGGCAATACTAGTAGCTTATATAATGGCATTTGAACAATCCCTGGACACAGTTGTAGATGGTATGCAGTAACCATAGCAGCCAACACAGCATTCAACATTCTTTTATGTTATTCACAGCGTGTTTGCCAGCGAGACAGTGCAGTTTAAATCTGAAAGATGTTTATTATAATAATCCCATGCATAGATCTCCCCAGCCTCCCCATGGTAAAGTCAGGCAAGCTTCTACTTCAAAGACAAGGTGCTCAGTCTAATTGGGGGGCTATGTGTGAGGGAGACAGGAGTTCTCAAGGGTGTACATTCCTCTCATGCTGATCAGAGCCTGGTCTGTCTGGTGCTGCGAATGTATTAACTGTTTTTCGGAAGGCTTATTCACAATACTCTTACCCTAATGGTCACCACACACCAGATGCAATGCGATTTTTAAATTGGCGAAGAGATATTTTCGCAGTGACATGACCACACACAGAGGTGATGCGAAAGGTTTGAAAACTGCCAGGATCTATACAACTGTTCAAAATTGCTATTGAAAAAACTATGATCAAGACTGGTACATATTCACCAAAATGATGTGGAAATTATGAGTGTCTTCTCTGACAGTATTTCAACATATATGGCAATAAATCATACACACCGGGCTTATCCAGTTCCTTTGAAATACTCGAATATATTCTCTTTTAAATCCCTATCTTTATAATTGCGATGCCCTTTGTCATAAAGCTCTGGCTATCTTTCCATGGCAAGTATTATTGTTTCCTCTGTCATTTTGGATACTGCTTCACCCCACTGGACCACATGCATTGAAGCTGTTCTCAGATTGGTCAATGCCCTAGTTGATGCGCATCAACCTGCAAAAAAAAAAAGGATTCAATTGTATTTATTTTGCGTCACTCCAGTGCCGCTTCTGCGTCGCCTGTGGGGTGAAAGATACTTATCAAAAGTATAGTTTCTACTCATTTTGACACATTGCTGCACAGTTCCAGTTGCCATATCATGTCTGGTAGGTAGCAGCCTTTAACTCTAGTGATGGGATCAGCAACCAATTTCTTAAATCGAATAGCAGGAAAATAATAAGAACATAAGAAAAGGCCATTCTGCCCTTCAAGGCTCATCCCTAATTAGCACACCATTCTCCCCTATGGGGGGGGGGGTATTAATTTAAAAGCACTGAATCTAATCTTTTTTTATTGTTCCCAGTGTTTTAGATCCTACTACTTCACCTTGTAGGCTAGTCCATGCATTTTTGACTGTTTAAAAAAGTGCTTCCTACCTTTTGTTCTAAAAACTTACTTTTACTCAGCTTCCATGTATGCCCTCTTGTCTCGGTGCTAAACTTGAAGTAGTGTCTTGGGTTAACTTTATCTACACCATTCCTGGGTTGTCACAATGCAGGCCGAGTTTAAGAGACACTACTGTATCTGACCAATAGTCCTTATGGCTATTTGTCCATGCAAGTTCTTACTGGACAGATAACTGCTGTGGAAACTTAGGGGTCAAGAGTTGAAGGCGAGAGCACGTAACAAAAGGTCAATTATCTCGCAGATGATAACTGCTGCAGAGGATATTAATGCTTTTAGAAATCGACAAATTGTTTTTTTGTTTATAATTTATATATGAAGAGATTTAATTGTAATGAGTAGTTGATCGCATTAGAGAGGAGAACTTCTGCATCATGTACACTTACATGTATCCATTCACAAAAAAAAAAATCAGTCCAGAGTTGTTGACAGTTTAATTTTTATGAGCAGCTGAACATTATTTCACCTGCGTTTCAGAGTAGTTGCATGGTAGTGAATCTAATGTTCATCCACAGGAGCTCTGGTACCTAATGTAGATGTCTACTTTATCCCAATGGAAGGGAAGTGGTGACTGCTGTGGTGGGACTCTAATTGGCTGAACTTGGACAGAAAGAAGAAGATGTGTTGGATGGCTTTATACTTGTACATTTTTCTTGTGATGCTATTGGGCATGCTGGATCACCAGGTCTTACAAAAATAAAAGCGCCTGCAAATCATTCTTCAATAAATAAAGCTTTGTTTTCATATAGAAATGGCCCTTTGGCTGTACAGTAATTGGTGGAAGCTGGTAATTCAAATGGTATAACAAACCTGCAGTGCCTGAGCAAACCTGACAAGACTCGGACCACATTGCATACAAGATAAGCTCCCGCTTCACTACAATACATGCATCAAAAATGATCTGCACTGTTAGAGGTTTCAAGTGGTACTGAGGCAGGAGGTGAAATTTGGGAGAGGAAAGAAATAAAATCTGTAAAAAAAACAGTAAGGATCACTTAAAAAAACAAATAAAAACAAAACAGGAATTTATCTGTGATAATTGGTAAAAAATGAAAACCAAGAACTGTATTTGTGAGTTATTAACAGCTGTGGAAACTGCATGCTTGCAAATATCGCTTTATTGGGGCGCCTCAGGAGAAGGAAAAATATCCTTAAGCGGCTATCAGAATTAAACGAGAGGCAGCTGAGACGACCTGTTTAATACATCTTTATCAGAACAAAGAGACATTTTGTAGTATACCTGTAAGCGCATATACACTGTTAACATTATAGCTGCTTTCCATCTCTGCTCATTAAAGCGTTACTACCTGCCTAATTATAGGGCTTGAGGGAAAATCCTGTTTAAAAAAAAAAAAAAAAAAAAAAAAAAACTTATAGAAATTGTGTTTGTTTTCTAATTAAGTTGTTTAACAAATCACCTTCCACCAACAGGATTTTAGGCAAAAAAAATAACACACAAACTTCAGAATTGCAGGTACGTCCATACGCCATGCATACGGCAGAATGCAGAATAGAAACAGTTTGGAGGACTTATATAGTTTTTCTTAGCCTTCCCCTCCCAATATTACACATCCAAGACTCTACCCTAGCAGCCTTCAGCCAACCGGTCTCTTTCCCAATGCATCAATAATTCAGTGGCTACTAAAAGCCCCATTACAGAGTCACCCACTAACATGAAGAGCAGATTAGAAACAGGGGGTAGAGAGGAAGAACTCTTGTTGTTGCAGTGGAATCCCAGAAAAACACATCAGCTTTCTAATGTTCTTAATGAAGCACTTTAAAAAGCACAGGACTCACCCGGCTGTCTGCAATGTCCAGCTCATTTAAAAGGCAGTTTCTGCTGGTCTAATACCTTTGCTGTGTGGTCAATAGAAGAAAAGATAAAGCCTGCACGCACAATATCTGCTGCCAAATACCAACAGTGAAGAGCCAGGGCATTCATGAAACCTGCTTACCGCAGAAAGATCTTTGTACCTGGTAGATTTTTTTATAGGTTATTTTTTTAGTTTTTTATTCTTCAATGGTCTATGATCATCAGTAAGAATAACTGGAGATGAGATCATGTGAGTGTCTCGGTATGAATCTGTTCTCTCTCTCTATTCTGGTTGCAGATAAAACTGCCTGTGTTTCATAACTCACAGCTACAATGAATCATGACTGCAAGGACTAGAATTCATTCTTCGCTCCTTAGTTGGCACTGTATCTTTACTTTCTCTCTTTCCTCATCATAGATTTAGTGGGGACTCTGGTCCAAACCCAAAGAGCAGCATGTACAGTACTGTACACATTAGCCCGGATATATAGATATTTATCATTTAGAGAGTGCTTAACCTCCAACTACTTTTCAAATGTTTTCATTGACTTACTTCTTTTTAAATTCTGGTCCTCATTCTGTCCTGCGGATCACTTCTAGTAGAATCCCTACGCATTTCCCATGTTGATGTTGGTCAGATGCCTATAAGCATTAAAGCTGGCTTGGCAAAATGTTCCACCTACTGCACCTGGAACCATACAACTTGAAAAATGTTTACTTGAAACCTGCTACACCACTTTTGGGTACCAGGGAGCAAAGTACATTTCTACTGTGTAACAAATACATTAGTATCTCAGTGCTCTAAAGTGGTTCTAGCTAACAACATAATGTGTACATCCATTTTCTATGGTCTGAAATGTGCAGTTTTGATTTTTCATTTTAAAACCTGTATGTGGTACTATATAGGCGGAATAAAATCTGTTTGGTCAGTTCATTTGGAGAGTGAAATTATCCCCACCCTTCAAAGCTTTTGTTCGTGTAATAAACTAACTAGCTGCTTCCTTTATTGACTGAAATGACTCTAAACAGTAAAATGACGTGGGAAGTAACCAGCAACATACTTTCTGAGAGAGGCATGGAAACGAAGACTTCTTTAACCCAGTGTAGTATCAGACACCATGATTCAAAGTGAAAATGCAGGTTTCCTACAAGTGTTTTTATTGTGTTACTGTAGCTATTGTATGACCACTTTAACAACTAGAACTGGGAGTGAATGCAAACAAAAACATAGTATTCCCAGGGGCATAGTCTAAAGAGGAATGTTGTATTCGATGGACCTGGTTTTTAAACTTAAAATTAGAATAATGGGTATGTGAAAAAGATATGTACTGTATGTCCACAGTAGAAAGTGCTGGATGTCACATACTGTACAACTTTACTGGGAGAACAGTAGAATACAGCAGTGTACCAACTATAACAACACCACGTCAAAGCCTATATCACGGAAAGAAAGCAATTCAATAAAGTAAAATTAGTTTATTACATTCACAATGTATTCAATTTAAGTCCCCCATAATTGGACTTCAGTTATCTGTTTATTTTTTTCTCTTCCTGTATTGCAGTATTGCCAAAGTGGCCTCTATTTTTATTCTTTATCTTACTTCTCATTTCAACAACATATACACTTTAATGTGGTAAACTCTACAATGAAAGCAACAGGAAGAGCTGAGTTACCAACACATCTCAGTGTTTATATTTATATTTTTTATCATCTTATACTGTTGCATTTTAACAGAATAGTGCTGCTGTCACAGTTGGGGCTCAGGCAAGACACTGATATTCTATACAATGTAATGCACTTGCATATCACAAACAATGCCTAATGTGTTTTGAAATCAGGTTTTATTGAACGGCCTTGAGTAAATGGCTGTGTTCCCAAGCGCCTCTCTGAAGTGCTTGCCTGCAGCCTGTTCCACAGCTGCTCTTGTGGACAAACCCAATCATTCATTCCAAGGCTATTTAATACCTGGGAACTATACAAGCTGGCAGGACAGTACTGTATTATGTTCAAGAATACGAGACACTATACAGTTATATACACATTTGATAGCTATGCCCATAGATTAGCTCACTCTCAGGACTTGGGGTTTCTAAACTAAAAGCACAAATAAATGGGACTTAAACCATTAACACCTACAGTAACTCTTGTAATGAATGTCCGCTCTGTTCACAGCAAATGATCTGTTAAATATACAGCAAAGCATGCTAATCCTTTACATTATCTTCTGTGTAAAAATGTCTACAAGATTGACCCTTATTACAGGTTGAAAATACAGTACAGTAGGTGTTTTCCGACAAATATCTGAGTTAGGCAATTACAACCAAGAATGCTTCAAGGAGGGAGGAACAATGTATGGTTTCCAGTAACAGAGTTCATGAGGTCAATGTACCAATGTATATATTTTCAAAAGGATGGCTTTAAAATTGAATTGGTTATTGTGTCTGTAAACAGAAAAAGAATAAACAAGTAAAACAACTCCTGTTGTGCAGACTATACTGAACTAAATTTAGTCCAAGGTGTTAGCACAGCCAGATTCTTGCTGTGACCTGTGCAGGTCCTAGTTTCCATGCCCTATTAAGTCCAAAGCATTCTAAAAGGGGCTGCGTTTGAATAGGTTTTTTTTTGTTTGTTTTTTTTCCCTCTTCTCTATCTGCTGTGAGACTGAGCTCAGCAGTGCCTTGAATTTTAAAATCTGTTCTGCTTGTTTTACTGGAACCATCTGGAGGATTCTTTCACATAGAGCTCTGGCCAAAAGTTTTGCATCACTTAATTTTAGGAGTGAGACATCATTTTGATCTTTTATTTAACATCATGTAAATCAAAGAAACTACAAAAAGAATCAAGTATCAACCGGAAGACATAATAGTAGTACACTATTTCATGAAGTATATATGGAAAACTACAAAGTGGTATGTAATGCAACATGGTATGGTAACATTACACAGCAGGTTTCATTCGACTTCATGAAGCAAAATTAGTTTTTGGTAATAGCTGTACATAAGAGCACACAAAACATCCTCTATTTTGGAATTCTGCAAGTTGGTAAGCCATTTCCATTAGATTTGGAAAGCAGTTTAGATCTTAGTCTCTCACTACAAAGGGATGCCAGCATGTTGGTGTGTGTGTGTGTGTTAGAACAGATGTTATGACAGTAGCAAATCTCTTGGTTCTTAAAGAACACACTGCATGTTATGTGGACCTACATTCTCTCTCTCCAAGGGATTCACAAGTAAATATCAGCTACGGTACATTGGATAGGCATGCTCAGTTTAAAAAAAAAAGATATTTTCTTTCCAGATATCGTACATTTATTAACAGCAGGTATTCACGAACAAGAGAGACAATCAGATTTCTTTCCAAGTAAACAGAGTGCTGGGGGACTTGTTTGGTTTCTATCTATCTTCTAGATCTACTCTAAAATCTGTTATTTATGAGATTAACTATGTTTTTTAAATGGAGGAATTTCTTGATAATTTTTTTTTTTTATACCTGTTAAATCAGTCGAGAAACAGCACATTTAATATTTAAATTGAAGAATTGTTGGCCTTTATGGTATCATTTGTTTGCATGAGTTGCCGTGACACTTGACGCTTAAAAAAGCATTTGCTATGGTTCTTCCAAACAAAATACCTTTAATTTCTCAATATCTGGCTACTGTACCAAATGGAGAATTCTTAAACCCCTCACCAAATTTTGCATGCCAGCAATTAGAAGTCAAATATATCTTCTGTAAAAACACATAACATACGACAAAGTTTATCCCCCAATTGCAAACTACCAATGCTAAATTTGGGCAAGTACCTCAAACTGTTGAGCCAAGATACTACAGGTGCCTCCACGGACGTACTACAGATAGTACCATCACACTCTGATTATCCAATTCAAGTCGACTTGAATGTTATACAGACATGGCAGTCACCATAGCAGAAATCCATTTATGGATAACATTTTGGAGGGACCGATGCACTTGAGAGACCGTGACAATGATCTATTCAGAGTGGGGTAAAAAAGGAAACTAATGTCACACCACAAGCACCTGCAGGAGTGGTTGAATACTTCGAGTCACTGTACAACATAGTCCACATCATGCCAGTCGACATTTTGTTGAAACAAACTACCAGTTGAACCAATGCTTTCCCTATGAAGCTTTACTAATATAATACCAAAGAGGCTTGCAACACAGGACGTACCATCTAGCAGAAATGAAGAGCGTACAATAGATGTCAATGAATTAAAGAGGTGGTCATTAGCCATAATGCATTTCTTGAACCTCATTCACCTCAGACTTGTGTTTATAAACATAATGCTGCCATACAAGTGCACAGAAAGATTTAAAACTCACCCTTTCTTGAGCAGAGTCTGACGCAAAGCTCAGCGTGGAGGAACAGAGCTTCTTTCCAGCATCTTAAGGCAGACCCCCCAAGTTAATGCTTCTGTGTTGTTTTTTCCACCTCTGTGTGCTGCATTCTGCTGCTGGTGTCCTCAAGTAGCTGCAGCTCTGCTCAAGGTTCTATTGCACGTACAGTAATGTGCTATACATCTGAAGCAAGCAGCTCTGCAGATGCCATGCTGCTGCATTACAGGAGTGAGATGTACTGTAGCACTACAAGCAAATCAGTGAACCGCCCCCCTCCTCTTGCACTATGCCAATTAAAGCTGCAGCGTTCTTAAACCATTTACAAAAAACTCTGTTCTACAGTATAGCTTTCTGTGGACTCCACTCTACTAGAAAGCAAAATCAAGCTAATTTATTGAGCAATTTCTATTTAATGTAACATTAAGCAATATATATTACTGTGGGCACAAATATTTGAATGGGACAAACACTGCTTGAAATGTATTCAGTGGAAAAAATGCCCTTATTCGTACTGATTCAAAAATGATTTGTACATGACTAGGGTTACCAGACAACCCAGGAAAGCTGGGATTGTCCCAGTTATCAGACTTTGTTCTTTGGCCTGGTCAGAAAGTAAAATTGTACCGGTTTTGCTATTGTACATCAATAGATTGAAGAATTGTAACTAGGGATTTTTATAAACCCTACCTGAAGACACACACTAACTATTGTTATGCTTATGTATTTATAATGTGGATCTGCCGCGCGAAACTCACCTGTCTACAAATTAAAAGGTGACAATTAGGTTTTAATTGAAAGCACTTTGGAGATTATACACACAGCACAACTTAAATGTGTGATTTAAAAGTTTAACCAGCTTTCAGTTGAAACGTGTCGGTTCAGTGAAATCTTAAAGGAAAATTATCTGAGACCGCTGTATTTGTCCCATCCCTAATATATAATTGGAAATAGTTGCTCTTATCTTTCTAACCTGGCTTTTTGTACCTTCAATAAGAATAGAAAGAAAACAATGAGATTTTATGATCTGCAATAAATACATCAATTTTTTTTCTTTTAAAATTAAGATTGTGTTCTTATATAGGCTAGAGTTATTGTAACACTTCAGAGTCCCCACGTATCAATGAACTGAAGGAAGAAAATGTTCTGTTTTTTATTACTCTGGAAATCTGGTAATCCTGTATATGCCTGTCTCAAAGAAATCAAGCAAAGGAAACAAATATATAAATGATGTCTTAAATAAACCTCAATTCTACTGTACATTAAAGTATTTACTGTGTATAACAGTACAGGGTCAGTCTTACTCCTGAGTTTTACTACTTTTTTTCCAGTGAATTCACAATTAAAGAACATTCAAATATTTGATTACATTTTGAATGACTATTTGAACATGAAGCACCCATGTTTGTCCTAATAAACAGATACATGTTAGTGAGTGTGTACAGTATTATCCTGTGGATTACTCCGAGGAATAAGTGGATGATCCAATCCTGGGCGTTTTCACAGTGGTGTATAACTATAGTGTCAATCATTTCTAATAACTACTATGGAATACATACAGTTGACAATTTTGTACAGCAAGTACATTAATTGATTGAAACAGGTTTAATTTTGCAGCAAGTCATTTTCTGTGCTTGATATAGATAAGGAAAACTTGTTATGGGGTTAAAATAACAACACTACATTGATTTGTGCTTATTTGATATAAACTGTTAAAATAAATTCTAAGTACCTGCAGTAAGGTCAATGATAATGCAAATTAGCTTAGCTTACGCCAACGAAAATTCAAACACTGCAGAGTCCACTGACAGAACTTACTCATGAAAAAGTCTGCAATACACAAAGAGTTACACCTGTCCCACCAATGTCTTTATCCTTAGGGCCCCAGTTCTATAAAATACACAAAATGCTTTATTACCTGTGATCACAAGAGGGAGCGGAGCTCTCTCTAAAAGCTGTCTTACTTTTTAAATGATCCATATTAATGTATGAATACCCATAATTGTATAATTAAAAGGGTGTTGCAGAAAGAAAGCCAACCCAATTAAACAGACACTGCACAATGATAAAGGTACAGAAACACATTATTTTGAAAGGACCCGATGCAGAAAGACTTGTACAATAACTTGTGCAATACTTTATAATGTCATTTGCTGACAAATTACTGTAAAACAATGTTAAACAGTAAAATCTGTTATTGTAAAATAGAATTTTAAATATTGTAAAATGCATGTGTCAAAGTAGTGCAGTCACTCACTGAATCATAAAATATAGTATGCCAAGTATGAAGACAGGACCTCAAAGTGTAAAGTCTTCCTCCTCCAAAAACCAAAAAGTCACATGGCCACATTATGTCATCTAAGGCCATAGGTCAAAGTGAGTTTCCATACAGAATATGTAAGCTGGTATTTCACGTGATTTGGGATTTTAGCTGTTGAAATATCCGACAGCGGGAGATTGACACGTGCATGTACAGTGTAAATGATTAAATTTACTGTATCCTTACCTGACATTTTAATCATGGCTATCAGTTTTTGGCTGTGGGAACATGATTTTACAGTTGGGTTTAAACAAAGCATGTATTCCTAGTATGGTAATAAAGAAATCCAAAGCATTCCTGTTTGTTTCCTGCAAAAGTATTTTTAAAACTTTAATTTCCATTGAATTAGTCACTTGGCCAAGAGTTATCTGTACCAGAAGTGTTAGGGAACAGTCATCAACCACCACCCACCCCTTCCTTAGTATCGGGTTTCATATCCAACTTCCTTATGCATGAGGGACACCGAGTGCGGCACAAAGACTGCTGTTGGACTGCATGAATACTGTGAAATCAATGACTGATGAGTTACTAATTAGATTACAATTCATTTTTAAATGTGTTTGCATTAAACAAACATTTCTCTATTGGACTGATGCCAAGCATAATGGATTTTTATGCATTAATTAATCTGTAGTTTTCAAAGATTGTATTTTAATGTTATTTTGACAAATACATTTGTTTTGTACAATCCACAATGTTTACTTCTTCTTTTGTGATGCCTGCCCCATGGATAGCTTTTATTTAAAAGTTTATTTTGGGCGGACACAAAAAAAAAAAAAAAAAAAACGCACAACCACAACAACATCGTGCAGAGCTGTGTTACTGTTCCGTTTGTGGGAGCTTCACTCAAATACCAACTCCCTAACTCAAGAGCATGGTTTTAATGGCAACCACACAGAACACTGTACAAACGTGCATTTAGAATTGAGAAATAAACTGGTATAGTAAGTGGATTTGACAAACTGTAATCAATTTCCCAATTACACTGGTCATGTAGTTTTCCTGAGAAAATGGTGAAAAGGACATACAGTATGAAACTAATGAAAGAGTCCAGCAGGTGTTGGATTAGGAGCATGCAGTTTAAAAAGTTATAGCATTCACTCACAGCTTCACTAATGTTCGAAGTTACCAACCTGCTTGAATGAACACAACTTCTGTTTTGTGCAACCTGGCTTTTAACCAAATTAGGGTACAGCAACTGCAACCAAGGAGTTGATGATATTACTATGTTTTTAGATTACTTTCTATTGTTTTTTACAGACACAGGTAGGATGCATATAGTAAAGACCATGTCATTTTTTTGTATCTAGCAATTTCAAATGATAGGATGAAGGATTCTTGCACACTTCTGTGTATAGAAAAAATACTGATAGAAACAAACAGTCTATTAAGAGCCGAGAGTTTTCATCCTAATTTGTTAAAGAATAATATTCCTTTTGGTCAATTTCAACAATTAAGATGCATTTGCTATCAAGAATCTGAATTTGATATACAATGAAGTTATGCAAAAAAGACTTCAGAGGTGATAGAGACATGGAATAATTGATAAGGCATGTAATAAAGCAAAATAATTGAGCAGAACAGTTTTGCTGCATAAAAAACAACGACAAGGACTAAACAAAGAACGTATTTTGTCACTCGAGTTGGTACAGAAGCACCAAAACTACAGAGAATTATACAAATAAACTGTGAATTAATAAAGTGTGATACTGCTTTGAGAGGTATTCACGGACCCCTCCATGATAATAATACAAACAAACTGAATTATTAAAGAGTGATCCCTCTTTAAGAGAGGTATTCACTGACCCCCTATGATAAATACACAAACTGAATTAATAAAGTGTGATCCCTCTTTGAGAGGTATTCACTGACCCCGCCCGCCCATGATAATTATACAACCAAACTATGAATTAATAAAGAGAGATCCCTCTTAGACATTTTTAGACATGCTCCAACCATCTGTGATAAACTTCATACAGTTACAGTTCATAGTAACCTTTCAGGGGATAAGAAACAGAGTTCCTGGCTTCCTAGACAATTAAAAGGGACATTCAGATGTTGGTTTGCAATCACTATAAATATATTGTGCAAGATAAAGAATTAAGTGATGTTAAGACAAACAGATTATATGATATCAATAACTTCATTAATTGCAACACCGCTTATGTTGTTTATCGTTTGGAATACCCATGTGGTTGTTTTTACGAAAGGAGAACTAAAAGAAAACTAAAAGGGTAGCTGAACATAAATACTTGATTAGATGGCTAAACACTATAAACCTACTCATGGAAGGAACTCTATTAACCTTAGAATGTTAGGGATTGAAATGGTTAATAAATCAATAAGTGGAGATGATAGACTCAAATCTCTTTTACAATGGGAAACATTTTCGGATATTTCAATTAAAAGCTACTGAATTTCCAGGACTGAATGAAGAGTTAGATTATAGACCCTACCTATGAACTGATATTTTCTTATAGGCTTTTTATTTAATTTTTGGTATACTATATCGATCTTTATTCTTTTGATTGCTGTTCCACTAATTCTTTGATTAAGCTGTGTTTAATTAACTTGTGTAATTAATGCATTTCATGTCAATAACTGAGTGTTAATTGATTGAATGTGATTGCTTATGTATTGCTGTGTTGCCAATTGAGACTATACCCTGACGAAGGCTAGTTTTGCCGCTACGCGTCAGCAGTGTTTTTTTTTTTTTTTTTTAAAAACATGCTGGCTTTGTGTTCTATTTTTAACATTCCGTTTTTGGATTAGCCCCATTAATAAATGTTTTTTTTACCTATAAGTTTGTAAGAGTCCCTTGGTTTTTGGTGATTTGCCTGCTGGATTAATTTAAATCTGCATGAAAACAATGGATACAGGTATTTTTAACACCTATATTTGTTACTAAACTTTTGAAGAAACCCTTGACTCCAAAGAGAACCTTTTTCATAATATGAAGATTTGTTGTATTATTAACAGTTTAAACCAAAGAGCGTTCTTGGTTCTTTTTTTGATTCTTTACGATGCACTATTCATTGGTACGGCAAGTCAAAACATTTGAACCAATTGAACACTAAAGTATGGCAATTGCAGATATACAAATACAAAAGCTACAGATTATCATCCTCATCATCATCAGTAGCTTCTGCTATCGAATGTCCTTAGTAAGGTTCATTACAATTGGACAAATGGAGAGAGCAAAGGGTTTGGTGCTCCAGACACCCATCAAACTGCAGTATGTAAACCCGCACTCACACATTCACATGTGCACGATTGCTATGACTACAGGGTAAACGATTCACAGCAAACAAGAAGTCTAGACATGGCTCACTAAAGCAGGTGTTCTGTACTTAGCAGTTTGTGTTTTAAAAGGACTGATAATCAGTTCAATGTGTTCTGTGCATTAACCACAGTATAACAAGCTCAGACTCTAAACTTAAAGCTCAACATGGAAAGGCTCAAGCTGTTCTGCAATTGGAGTCCTATTTACATTCCTGTTTCTGAAGGGCAAGAAGGTTACTTGGAGAGAAATAGCAGCAGCATACCAGATGTTACTGCAAGTGTGGGATTAATCCTATAATCCATTTTAATTGAAGAAATGACTTTGAGCACTACAGTTTTTTTATGTATAGAGAACACTGTAAAAAGCAAAACTTTTTGAGTAACAAATATGTAATAAATAAGTTGAGCCACTTACCAAGTAGCTATTTTTATTTATATTAAATCTCTATTCATAGTATATACCGTACATTGTTTTTCAAGTCATAAGGTCATAGATCATTTTAATGGGCCAAACCACCAGCCTACATGAATGGCTCAGCCTCCGTAAAGTAGGGCTTTAGTGTAACCAACAGTTTAGTGGGGGAAGATATGCATGAAAAAGTATTATTATTATTATTATTATTATTATTATTATTATATTATTATTAATTATTAATAATAATAATAATAATAATATTATTATTATTATGAAGATGAATCCATAGCAATCCTTAAATCGGAGGCAGCAGAAACAGGGGTGTGATGGACATAGGTGAAAACAACAGCCCAGCGATGTGCTATGACACGCAGAGAACACTTGTAATGATGTTATTGCATGAATGAGAATTGAAACAAAACAACAAAATAAACAAAACACCCCCTTTGCCACCTGTTACTACACCCCCAGAACAGCTAGTGTTCATTCCCGATGCCCTATAACAGACAGTATCTGTAAGAGAACAGAGAAAGAGAGAGAATCACAGAGTACAGCTGTGTACCAGCTCCAAAGACACTGGGGTTTATTCACTAGGTCTAAAAAGTGGGGGATCTAAATATTGCCACAGTTTAAATATTTAAAAGAAGAACAAACAACCACTTCAGCTCCAAGAAGTACGCAGGTATGTCAAAAGACAAAGCCCTGGTCAAGGCTTGCCATCTATTCTTTCAGCCTGGTCTGTCAGTATACAGACTGCTGATGCTGTGGAATGTTTGTTTTGCAGTGGGAGGGTGGGGGTGGGGGGGGAGTTGGGGTTTGTCTGGTTACATTTTTATCCAATTCCATTCCGTGTAAACATCCCTTGCATCTGTGAGTGGTCTTGGAAGTCACATTTGTACAACCATTATTCATATAAGAGACAGAAACCATAGGTTTAATAACTTAAAACCCCATTTTTATATCTACCCTACCGTGTATAATTGTACATATTCCCATGTAACTTGTATGTTTGGAACTGCACCATAAACACAGTATTGTGTTACATGGACCAAAAAAAGAATGATTTAATAAGGTTAACTTGATAAACATTAAAATCAGTTTGAACACATTTAAAAAACAAAATCTAATGAACTTCAGGGAAATAGTGTTAAGAGACAAAGCAAATAGTAAAATCAATAATGGTGTCTGCCCAAAAAGCGACAAAAATAAATCATTGTAGCTCATAGATACTTCTAGGAGAAGGTTGAAATTATTAAGAAAACGTAATTGTAAAATTAACAACTGTGTAACGTTTGTCAAAGAGGACAATATGGATTGAAATTGCAAATAAAATAGAGTGCTGCTAGCAAAGAGAGGGCCATAAAATGAAGGAAGCAAGCAAGTAAAAAAACTACAGATTTTCTGTGGAATCCTGCATTGGGAATGGAATTTTACATGGTTCTCCTCGCAACTCCAGGGAGGATGGTGGGATACTATTATGCAAGTTCTGCTGTCATTCGATTGATCATGTACGAGTCAATACCATTAAAGATCAAATTAGTCATAAACATCAGATGTTATCTGATGATGAAGAAACGAGCGCAAAGCTATTTTTCTAGTTACTCGTTCCTTAAAGGAAATTGCTCGCTTTACTGTGTAAAGGATGTAGTCACTACACTATGCACCGTTTGTTTCATAAAGACATTCTGTCTGGAGACATGCCTCTTGTTAAACTTAGCAGATAATAAGAAGGCAGAATGAGTCAAGAAACAAATTGGGAGGATTAATTCTGTGTTTACATTAAAAGGGGCTTTAATTAAATTACAAAATCGGGTGATACAGCACTTAACCTATGTAGAGCAATGAATCAGTCTACACACCTTTATCAGTGTTCCATATTTTAACCTGGTTATTTGAATGCCATTAAAAATGATAAACTTAATTTGTGTAGTACTGTAAATAGGATTACTGTCACATGACAATGCTGGACTGTACTAAGCGTTTAATATTTTTTACTGCTATTGTAGTGCTAAAAATGAGAGAAGACTGAACTACACTGTTAGATTTCCCCAGAATGGAAAATCAGTAACCCTATGTGTGACAAAAACAGAAGGAGGGAGCCCCCCGGTACAGTACGTACTCTCAGCCATGTCACTGGTACTATAATTTCTTAATCAGAAACCATGTTAAACATGCTGCGCACACATCTTCTATTAAAATTGTTATGAGCTGATGTCCTCTGTCACTGTAATAAACACAACATGAATTAGAGCAGCCATGTTTCTCGAACTTCAATGCGAAATGACTGATCCACTTCTTGTATTTATAGGGAAGGTGTCGGTGGAATGCGACAGGTAATACAATCAAATACTTTGAACAACGTTATCTAGAAATTCGTTATCTAGAATTTCCTTATGCTTTTGACGTCGTAGTGGTATACAGAAATGAGCAACAGGTTACAGTTTTCTTTTTAGATGTTCCTGTCACAAAGACGGCTGTAGTGGGTGAAGTCAGACCAGAAACAGAAACCAGGAAATAAACAACAGAGAGGTGGAGTTGGGTGGAACTGAGTGATTGGTTTCACTCAGCATTTAATAAATTAACAGAACAGTAAATAAAAAGGTTGTAACAAACAAATACACAGGACACGGCACTTTAGCCAAATTAAAGAGACAAACAAAACGGACTACAGTCAAGAGCTGATATTTTAACTATTAACTATTATCATTATTATTACAACCTCAGTCTCCAATCCCGCTTTCCACTCACCGAACACACAGCCTCGAGTGAGTGAAAACATGCTGCTTTTATGCAGCTGTATTGAGACTCGATTGCTAATCAATCATTCAATTGGAGTTGCGGTACAACTGCACATGAATTAATAAAGTGCAATTCCCCGTGCTCACATACGATTACATTTTACTTGCATGTGAAGTACTGTGCAATCCTTGTGCCTAAATACAAATATACATTTTAAACACTTGTGTTACACAGACCTGTTTATATCTCGTGTACCAATGACTAAACACCAACATTAACACACAACATACTACACAAAATACACGCAGGGGTGGGGCACTTTGCCACATATAGCCCCCCTTGTGCAAAGCACACATGGCCTCAATGGCCACCTCCCCCCTTAAAATCCCAAAAGTCTCGCTCAAAGTCCTGGGCCAAGAACAGGGACTTTAAGGGGTTGTTGGGTGGCAATGTTGCCAGTAACCAGGCTGCTACTGGCCATGCTGTCAGCAGACGTGCTGACAGTGGGGAGAATATCTCCTCCCGCTGTACCACTGGCAGCAGAAATGCTGCCAATGGTGCGGCTATCAGCAGACATGCTGACAGCTCCCAGACTGACTCCTTCAGCCGGGGCAAGTCCAGCAGCAGAAAAGCTGCTGGGGTTGGTGGTCTCCAGTCCTCCCCCAAGATCTTCGGCAGCGAAACTGCTGCGGGGAAAGGTGGTCTCCTGACCTCTCCCCTCTTTTTCATAGCCGGCAACTCCATCTGGTGGGGTTCCAGCCACGCTGACCCCTGCAGCCAAGCAGAGCTGACGGCGACCCCTGGCGAAGCAGTTCCAGCGACCCCAGGCGATGCAGAGCAGCTGGCACTTGTCGGCCAGTGCGGCCGGGGGGGGTGCTTCCCAGTGCTTCCATCAGCAGCGTATGCACGGGCTGCTGAGGATGGCCAGCATCTAGCCCTGGTCCTTCTGGTGAAGGGAGGGGCAGTGCCTGCTCCTCTCCCCCTGATGGTGATGGAGGCAGAGGCAGCTCCAGCTCCTCTCCTCGTGATGGTGGGGGGATGTGATACCAGCAGGCATTCACCCTCTGCTGGTAGGGGAAGTGATACCAGCAGGCATTCACCCTCTGCTGGTGGGGAAAGTGATACCAGCAGGCATTCACCCTCTGCCGGTGGACGGGGACCCAGCAGGCATTCACCCTCTGCCGGTGGACGGGGACCCAGCAGGCATTCACCCTCTGCTGGTGGGGCGGTCCCCCCGTCTGGGCGTTGGACTCTCGCGGTCCCTCGTCTGGACAGTGGAGACCCTGCTACCTGGGCTGCTGTTCTGTTTACATCTGCCTCCAGGTAGCAGAGGACCAACTCCAGGAAGGTGTGTTCCCTCTCATACGCCTCCCATCGCTCCTTGTCCATCAGCCACAGGACCCGGATGGCTACGGGCATGGACTGGGCCTCCAGCCCAGCACTGTCCTGGTTCCAGTCCCTCAGCCTGACGGAGTCTTCTGACTTTTTTTTTTTGTTTATTTTTTTAACCAAGAAACTGTGGTTCCTGCTTTGGTCTGTGTCTAGGAGGCGCTGGTAATCCCACAATGACACCACGTGTCACAACGACAGCTGTAGTGGGTGACGTCAGACCAGAAACAGGAACCAGGAAATAATCAAGAGGTGGAGTTGGGTGTAGCTGAGTGATTGGTTTTGCTCAGCATTTAATGAAAGAACAGAACAGTAAATAAAGAGGTTGTAACAAACAAAAACATAGGACACGGCACTTTAGCCAAAATAAAGAGACAAACAAAATGGACTACACAGACAAACACGGTGAGTGCCTAAGTACAAATATACATTTTAAACACTCGTGTTACACAGACTCGTTTATATCCCATGTACCAATGACTATACACCAACATTAACACACAACACAAAATACA
Organism: Polyodon spathula; assembly: GCF_017654505.1. Classification (NCBI taxonomy): domain Eukaryota; kingdom Metazoa; phylum Chordata; class Actinopteri; order Acipenseriformes; family Polyodontidae; genus Polyodon; species Polyodon spathula. Next base: position 20,627,700 of record NC_054552.1, on the reverse strand, counting down.
TACAGGGGTGGGGCACTTTGCCACAGTTCCTTACAAAAGACACAGGTTAAGAGCGACTTGGATATGCATTTACAGAAATCTCTGGTCTCCACGGTCAGTCTCTCACCCAGCCACTACAGAGTGGCACAAGCAATTGAGTGAATGAGATTCACACTCAACCTACTCCACTACTGACAAATCTGGAGAGCTAACAATTACACAGTCAGTAGATAAACGTTTGTAAAGTGAGAACAGTTGACAGGGAGATAAGCCTTTCTCTGTGGTTCGGCTGTTCTGCAGTTTTTATCCAGGATATTATTTTGCAAACAGGTGGGGTTCCACAGAATTGTGCCAACAACCATTCAAGCCACATGGCCTGTGTAGTACCAGACAGCAGCTACTGGCTGCCAACACCACACAACAGGAGAGTTTAGTGAGTGTAATCACATGTATGAGTAGTAGAAATAGATGGACCACTGGTTACCTAAAAGGCAGATGGAGGTCTCGCTGTCTGGCGAGGTCACCCGAGGACACAGCAAAGGGCCAGTTCAAATCTCATGGCCCGTCGCCCTAAAATCACAAATCCTACTGCTATTTGCAGACACTTCCATTTGCTCAACTGCCAATTTTTTTCTTCAATTTGTTTCTTCAACATTCATTAAACGTATGTGGTGGGGAAATAGGTGTAATAAATCAAAAGGTGTAATAGCAAAAAGACTCTCCAAGCGCTATATGGTAGATTCAGATGGTGAAGAGATTAAATTCATACAGGATAAAATTACTCTACAACAGCAGTTCTCAAACTGGGGGGTGCAGACTGGGTCCTGAGGGGGGCGCGAGAAGGTTCAGGGTGTTTTTTTTTTTTTAATTTATTACAGCGCATATCTTAATCTAACCTATACCGTATAACGGGCAGATACTTTATTTGGGCTTTTAGGCTATTTTGATTGGACTTATTCATAAAGCGGAATTGTTTGGTTAAAAAACGATGCTTGATATGCAAGCAACTGTCAGCCGCCACAGCTACTGATAGTATCACTATGCAGACTAAATCTTTAATATGTGTTCCTCAAATAAAAGTTGAAGAAATTGATGATTGGGCAGATAATGCGAGGATTCCAAAAAACATACAGCAGAAAGGGTACAGCAATTGGATCGGGGGTTATATTCATGAAGTAGAAGGTAAATTAGAAAGTGTATTTGTGATCAGAAAGTGAATAAGCTACTACTTGCCTATGGTAGATTCGTAAAATATGTTTAGCTCTCGCAGTTTGAGTTAGAAAACGTTTACTTTAATTAATATTTACAGTGTTGATATTAAGTACCTCTGCATTGTTTCACATTTATTGGTTTGGTATAAGCATGTGTTAATTGTTTTCTAAATACAGTTAAGAGGCAGGAGAATGGATGTAGCGTTAGGGCTAAGGCGTTCTGGTCAATGAAAAAGAAAGCGCAACCTTACTTAAGAATCAAATGACCCCCTCTGTTATTCCTGTAGTTTATTTGGAGTTAATGTAACATTATGGATCTCCTTTCTGACCAAGTATTGTGTAACTCAAGCATATTTGTTAACTCACGTTACTAAATGTTCAGTCACACAGAAATGAAAGTTGAGATTTCTCTTCAGAAAACTTTTTAAAGCTAAATAGGCTAAATAGTTATAGAAGCAAAAATAAAACAATGAATACAAGTACAGAATTTTAAAAAGGGCAATATGCACTGGGTGACAATTAATAACTTTCTAAAAATGAATATATATTAAAAAAGTGAAATATATTTGCGATTTATATTTACAATACATACCATTAGAATCATTTTCCTTAGTCAAAATGGCAGTGTGAACCTGTAAGGGTTAACATAATGATTCACGAGTCTGCCCCCACCCACGCCCTCGGTATAGTCAGCTCTCTAATTAATATGAAATTATATATTTTGAGACGGATTATTTCTTAAAATCAGACCACAAAACGGAACGCAATAGTGCAATGCCGTAACTTCTCTCCACTGCAGTTGGAGACATCGGCTGCCGGAAGCTAGCAGCTGCACTCCAAGCCTCGTTTTCAGTCTTGAGTGAATATGGTCTTTTGTAGTAGGACTGTTCTTTTTTCATGTTAAGCATTTTTGTGTTTATTTTTTTTTATTGACTGATTTATTTATTTATTTTTTTTAAGAAGGGTTAAGGAACAGCCAAAATTGTTTGTGTCAGACTTGTTCAATGTCTGTAACAAAATGGTTGATTGTTATTGTTGATACTTTGTAGATACGACTATTAGTGCAGGCATCGCAAAGTCCAGAAACAAAACAAAACATGAAAACGTTTTGCACTGTATAAAACTGAGCTGACTTTGACTGTGTTTACTAGTCTATTAACCAGTTGGAAATGATTTTGAAGCAAATGAAAGCATTTTCATTTGGGCTTTATTGTTGAAGATTTCACACGTGGCAATACTGCCCTACAATTACTACATGGTAGTACTGCGATCGACATATTTAAGTAAACATTTATTTAAATGTTTTTGAAATTAAAAGTATAAATGCAAAACTGACTTTGTTAACGTGCTGTGAATTTCAAAATTTCATATTATATATATATGTCAAGTACCACAGACCAGAGGAAGGGGGGCGCAGACCAAAGAGCGTGAACCGCTGCTCTACAGTGCATGCAATTTACTGGAATACATATAATGCCTATAGAAAGTTACAACCCCTTTCAAAAATGTCACCTTTTGTTGCCTTATAGCAAATAACAAAGGCCTCGAATATCCCTTGAAGTACGGTCAAGACGATTATTAAGAAGTGGAAAGTGTATGGCACCACCAAGATCAGGACGTCCCTCCAAACTGGATGACCGAGCAAGGAGGAGACTGATCAGACAAGCTACCAAGAAGCCAATGGCAACTTTGCAAGAGCTACAGGCTTTTATGGCCAAGAGTGGTCAAAGTGTGCATGTGACAACAATATCCCAAGCACTCCTCAAATCTGGCATGCATGGTAGTGTGGCAAGAAGGAAGCCATTACTCAAGAAAGCCCACCTTAAATTCTGTTTGAAGTATGCAAAAAAACACTCAGGAGATTCTGTAGCCATGTGGCAAAAAGTTTTGTGGTCTGACAAAACTAAAACTGAACTTTTTGGCCTAAATACAAACCATTATGTTTGGTGCAAACCCAACACAGTGCATCACCCAAAGAACACCATCCCTACTGTGAAGCATATTGGTGGCAGCATCATGTTATTGGGATCTTTCTCATATGCAGGGACTGGGGCACTTATCAGGATAGAAGGGAAAATGAATGCAGCAAAGTAAAGCGAAATCCTTAAGGAAAAACTGCTGCCCTCTACAAGAAAGCTGAAACTGGGACAGAAGCTCACCTTTCAGCATGACAACGACCCAAAGAACACAGGCAAAGCGACTCTGGAGTGGCTAAGGAACAAAAAGGTAAATGTCCTTAAGAGGCCCAGTCAGAGCCTCGACCTAAATCCAACTGAAATTTGTGAATATGACTTGAAGATTGCTGCCCATCAATGCTCCCCAAGGAACTTGACAGAGCTTGAACAGTTTTGTAAAGAATAATGGTCAAATATTGCCAAATCTAGTTGTGCAAAGTTGGTAGAGACCTATCCGAACAGACTTTGCAATTGCTGCTTCCACCAAGTATTAACTCAGGGGGGTGGAGACTTATCCAATTTTGTATTTTTAGTATATAACTTTTTTCCCCTTAACAGTGTGAAGTATGGTGTGTAGATATAAGTGGGGAAAAAAGAAATCCTCATTTCAATGCATGAAATTGAGGCACTGACACAACAAAATGTGAACAGTTCAAAGGGGTGTAGACTTTCTAAGGCACTGTATACCTTGGCGATCTAAAGCAAAACACTTCACAGCTAAATCATTGTAAAGATCTTTTTCAATCTCAAACTTATCACAGTCAATAATATTTCTCACATAAAACCCCTTATAAAAGTTTACCATGGTAAATGTGCATGTTTTCTCATGGTTATACTATGTATTTTATGGATCTATGACAATTTATCACCAACAATTCATCACCAGGTACAATTCATCACCGGAGTGTACATTACCATATCACAGCTGTTTAAAACATTACCATATCACAGCTGTTTAAAACATTATCATATCACAGCTGTTTAAAACAAACTTATTTTTGTTTAGTTTTTTGCTTGTTTGTTTGTTAGTTGGGTGGTCACAAACTAGTAAAAGTTAAAACATTATGGGTTTTATTTATGTAATTTGTAAATGAATACGTACTGTATCTCTTATTTATGATTTATTGTAGCTCTATTTGTTTTTAGCACAGTTTTTATGATATATTGTGACCTTAAATCTGCAAGTTATTACCCGTGATGAATTGTCGCTGGTGATTAACTGTTGGTGATGAAAAGTGTGTGACAAATTGACAGGATACCGTATTTTTTATAGTTTGCCATGTTTAATATGCTTTACAATGCTTACCAATGCTGTACCATACCATGCTTTCACTATGCTATGACTTTACTATGCTCTTACTAAGATATAACTTTTACAAGGGTCACACCATACTATGAAGCATGTTTAACAAAGTTTGCCAAAGTAGTCTTGAAAATGACCACCTTCTCATTTACTGTGGTGCTTATGGGAGATCGATGGTATGCGATTGAGAAGTCTCAACATTAGTCTTTCATTGTAGGCTGGCACAATGCAACGCTGCAGGCTGCTCTTCTATTCACTAGCCCTAGACCCAAGAGGGTTGTGATCAGGAGAGCCGAGGTAATCCGGGCCAATTGTGCATTCTTTCAACTTGGAAAATATTAAGAAACTTAATGAGAAATGCAGGTGTGGACAGAATGAGCAAAGGAAAAAGAGTATGAAGAGTAAGTTATAAATGACCAGACCACAAGCCAAATAACGAATACCAAAATAGCTTGTACCCTTTCCTGTATAAAAACAACACAAACCTTATAATAAATTTAAAAAGCACAAGGACAGTAAATGTTTATTTAAAACAAACTGGATAATGTACAATCATTGTCTTACATCACTTTAAAAAAAAATGTTGTTTGGTGTATACAATAGGTTATAGGCCACATTTTCAAAGCTTTTCTTCCAATCTTTACTGTAACTCCTATTTGATAAGGAAAGGAAGAAAAAAAATTCTAAAAAAGAAACAAATCGCCTTATGAATGCTTAAGATATCTTTGATTATATTACTTTGTTGTTTGGTTCAAGTTTTGTAAAATTAAACAGGTGTTTTACCTCTTTCAAGAAAATAGGAGTTAAAGACTGGAGTAAACACTTTGTAAATATGGCCCATAATCCTTTAGCACTAGTCTGGTCCAATGCCAATTTTTCAGAGTGGGACCTAGAGCATACTGTACCCTTTCACAGCACTTAAAAAAAGGAGTGGAAAATAGTAACTTTAAGTTTAACTACATTAGTAAATCACATCCAAGCTACAGAAAAGTGAAAGTCTGGATCTATAAAACTTTATATATTCACATATGATCCTTCTTGTAATTATTATAATGAATGACTTAATTTCTGCTGGTTAAGCAATTCAAGTTTCTTGTAATGCAATGTGCTATATGATGTATTAGATTTTATTGTACCTTATAATAATTGTAGCTAACAAAATAACTCCAGGAATTTTCCCTGTTTTGCACTTGTATTAGCATTACATACTGTAGGTCTCAAATGTGCAGTTTTGTAAGAAACACATAGCAAACATGTTCATTTAAAAAACAACATGGTAAAGAAAGTTTTCACACACTGCCATATTCACAGAAAAGCTGTTGCACTTCCTGGGTCATTTTACCTCAGAAGTGCCTTCTGCTGGGTCAGTGCATGTTACTGGCTGAAAGCATGTCAGTCAATAGGGGAAGCAGCTGTTTGGCTAATAACAAGAAAGATGCCACTGAGGGTGGGTACAATTTCACCATCCTGGTGAAATCACCAAGCAAGTGCAACACTCACTGAAAGCTTGGCTTGCAAACAGATTTCTTTAATCAAGTGTAGTACAAAAAAACATTCAGTACATGTTTACTAAAACATGCGTTTCTTTCAAAACCGGACCTTTGAGACCTATAGAATGAACGGAAATGCACAATTAGAATTATTTTGTTACAATGTGTGCATTCTGGCAATATAGCACCTGCAAAACGGTATGCACTCAAAACAAACTGTTCTACACAGCTCTGCTCTCAGTCTTATAGCTGGCCATTTTGGTGTACAGGCTTAAATAAACACATGGATCTGAAGCTCTGCAAGAGCCATCAAACTCGCTGCCAACATAATTTAATAGACAATTTATTTGCTACTTGTAGAACAAAACAAACCATCCACATGAGCACGTACACTGGCTTCTGCTTCAATCAATGATAATTAAAAGAAGTCTGGCCAGCAGAGACTGCTGAAAGTGTATGCTTACAACCAATTATTCTACAGACACAAACTTTCCTTAGACGTCAGTATTACAATAGTTACCCCACAAAGAGCAGGGCTTAGAGAAGATACTTCTTTTCAGAATCAAAGCTGACCGTACCCTGACAGACAAAGCAGAAACTGTACGTGGATCTCCTCTATCAATGGATCAATTCTACAAACACCCTGCAAAGTTTAGAAGAAACACATTACATTCCCACTGTGTTCCTGTGCTGTCCATATCACAACCAGTACTGACGATAGGGGAGGAACATGGTGGGACAACTATGCTAACACCCATAGTGCAGGAGTGCACCAAAAACAATATTGTGGCAAAATGGTTACAGGTGCAGGAGTGATGCAGTACGTTTATGAAACAAACAAGGAGAGCTGTAAAATCCAGTTGGAAATGTATTTATTTATATCCAAGTCTGGCGACCAAATAATAAGGACCCCGGCAATATACAACGTGTATTGCACAGCATAAATAACAACGGGTTACAATCCCAAATAATAAACACAAATATCCGCCCCACAATAATACTAACAAGGTCAGCAGTCCTGGGCATGTGCAGTGGTGCTCACTGTGGGTGATATAGTTTATTTTGTGACAATCGTGCAGTGTTGTTCTGGCCCTTGGTGACAGACAAACACAACAAAACACTTACGAACATCTCTTTCTATTTCTAACAGGGTCTCTCGTCTTTACGGTTCAATAGTTTTAAACCAAGCGAAGGAACAGATTACGATTCTCCATCCCCTTTTATGCTGTAACACATGACCCCATGGTAAACGAGTGCAACCGCCTCTCCAATCTGCGGCTGCCACGTAGTTTCCCTTCCGGATCAATGTGTTCTAGCAACAGAGTCTCGCCTCCTTACAGGCTGGCCGACTTCGCTTGAACCCTGGGAAAACTGTCAGACTAGCCTGTCCAAAGAACTTTGTTCTCGCAGCTTAGCTTCCTCACAGGAGGGAGATTTACAACCAAGAATCATTGATCCATCCATCTATACACACACTTTTTTTTTTTTTTTTTTTTTTTTTTTTTTTTTTTAATTTGCATGATAATTTGGTGACTAAAATAATAAAATTCAAAGCTTTCAACAGACCTGATCGAGAGCAAATCTGCCAATCGGAACATGCATAAATAAAAATGTATTATAGTAATTTGAGGCTCTATTTCGAAGCCATAACCACCATACGGGTGGGAATGAATGGTGCGCATCCATTTTGACTGGCCCTCCTCGGCGCCACAGATTTGCTGTTCTACCTCTGCAGCCAGTGTCTAAGCAGCAGAGCAGGTGCAGGCCCAACGCACCACAATTCTGAAAGTACCGTAGCGGTTTCATTTTCTAAATGTTGTACAGTATAATTAAGGATAAACAAATCACACATTTATCAAAGCGATCTAAAACAGGTCAACATTTCTTGTTATAAAAATATAACAAAAAGCTTAGAACAATGACAAATATATAACTACTTCAGTTAAACATGCATTTGTTATGTCCAATGCCTAAGCTTATAATACAACTCGAATAGAAAAAAAAAAAGTAACAATTGTGCTACTGAAGTGTCAGTAACATACATCCCTGCGAGGGTTTTCACATTTATATCAATACCATGACAGCAACTTCCCAACATTCAGTATGCAGTTCTAAGAATTCCAGTGAAGAAACACAATTGCATAAATATAAAACACTGTACTTACAGAAAAAAATCTTTTCAGAAAGGAGACCACAGATTTTTCAAGGATATCTGAGAAAAAACAAAACATGAATTAAAGCGTGAACACCCATATTTATCTGAATAGAACGATCATACAGGTTTATGGATTTTAGAACACACAGCTTCATGATAACCTCCCTTGATTTGAACTCTACACTGTATATGTTTTGACTTTACAGCCAAATATTTGATTAGCTTGTTAGTTTTCTTACACACAGTCTCTATTACTACACCTTTCTTGGGACTGGCCTGTTCCAGTTACTATACTAGGGCTGTCAGTTAAGCCTCAAAATAGCACTCAATTAATTGGGCACACAAAGTATAATCCGAGTAAACATCAATGATTGCACCACACATTTTTGCTGCATTCCTCTTCCTGCAACGTTATTATTTTAATATCATTGCAGTTAAGTAAAAACTTGTAAACAACAATTGAATGCGAAGGGTAATTACGCCTGGTCAGGAGAAAAAAAACAAAAAAACAAAACACACCACAAACATTCGTAACAAGCCTAAAACAAGTTTAACATACCACAGGGTTTTACTAAAATAAATATTTATTCCAAACAGATTACAGTACTTTGGAATGTAATCTATATAAACTACACACAAGTTTATAAAAACTGTTTTATTCAGCAACAGCTGCAGCATCACACATTGCATCTTGTTAATACTGTACCATCTAACCTTCCTGTGAAACACACAATGTGGAAATCCCTGCATAAAACATCATACTAATAATAATATATTTACTTACCACAACATGCATACCTGCTAGTTGATCCTTACTCCAAAATTGCGTTTACATCACTATCGTTTGTTTATTTATTTTTTATTTTTAACGTTATTGTTAAATATTCATTATATAAACAGCTCATTTTCAAACTCTAAAGAAGCGCAAACATACATACAGTCAGTTTCCTTCAATGTGCACAAATTATTTACAGACTGTTTCAAAAGAATACAAGCCTGTCGTCCTGCTCTGGACACAAGGTGGTGTTTTTTTATTTTTTTATTTTTTACAGTCAATACACAGAGGGGCGTACTTACAAAGCATTTTCAAAACTGATTCGCTGGTAGGATGGGACCAGCAAATCAGAGGCTACTTAACACTGGCAGGAGAAGAAGAACATGCCCACTGCTTGTCTGACAGAAATACTGTAAATAGCAAGGGTTCAGTGCAGTTTTGTTGATAAACTTAAAGTTGTTAACTATGCGCCTTACATAAATTTTATTATTGAATTGATTATCCAGTATTTATATTGATGTATATAATGAGGAATGGAATCAATCGAAAAATCTATTTTGATTTAAATCGTAGCAGCCCTATTCTATACCACTTTTTTTCATATTAACCCCATACAACACTTTCTAAATATTTTTATAAGATTTCCTCCCTGTTCTGTATCTGGTTTAAATGCCATTGGATTTCCTTGGCTGCCACATATGATTTAGAGCTATGGCAAAAAGTGTCGCATCCCCCTATAGACTGAACTCATTTTGCTTCATAAAGTCGAATGTAACCTGCTAAGTTAACATACCACTTTGTAGCTTTCCACATACTTAACGAAAAACTGACATTTCAAACGTGACATTTCAAAATCCAACGTGAAATACTGTACTACTATCACTGTATGGCTTTTGGTAGACTTTTGCGATATAATTTTAATTTCTTTGGTTACAAGATAATTAAAATATCTAAAATTAGGTTTAGTTTTTTTTTTTTTTTTCTTAAATTAAATTAATCTCAATCCTAAAATCCTAGCTGATGCGAAACCTTTGTCAATAGCTGTATCTACTTTGACAAAATAGTTTTCAGTGTAATTTATCATTTGAATTAAACACAACCAAACATTAACAGTAATTTTGCAATACATTCAACAGTACTACACCAATACAATCCTACTGTAGTAACCACTAACTCTATACTTGATGAAAAAAAGTCAACCTAAACGTTAGTTAGCGATAAGACATTGGACGTGCCTGTTAAAATCATTGTTAATTACTGTTTTAAAATCCAAAGTACTCAAAATATAGAAATGCATTTTACCCTTCAGTGTACTTGCTACAATAGCTTCAGACTGACCTTTGAGGTCCAGTACAGTCCCTTTCCAGGCATCAACTGAACTCCAATCACACACAAAGCAATCCACTGCAAGGATCATCCAGAATGCTGAATACAAAGTACAGCACCAGCACAGAAACACAGCTCACACAAACCACTATGACTAGTGTGCTGCTTGTTTACATCTTGGTTGGATAAGAAAAGTGCAGAGCAATTACTCTGATCAAAATGCTTTGTAGCTGATCTTCTTTTTTTGATAGCTTCTGGCTGCTGGTCTAAAATCCTTTGTTTGATCAGATGCTGTTATCATATTAGTTGGAAGACCACTTTCATACAAAAAGAGGGTTTTTTTTTGGTTTGCTACTCATTTATTGTACTATACCAACCATACTATGGTAAAATGATTCACTGTAGACTACCAATTAAATTATTCTACTTTCAATCCATTTGTAAAGTATAAGTATTCATGAAAACACTATTAACTGCTTACATGAATACAAGGATAGTTTGAACATTTTTTCAACAATACACATTTTAAAACGGTCTTTCAAAATGTGTTTAAATTAATATTGTGTTGCAATACTACAATTAACAAAAATATAAACACAACATGCAACAATTTAAAAGATTTTACAGAGTTACAGTTCATATAAGGAAATCAGTCAATTGAAATAAATTCATTAGGCCCTAATCTACGGATTTCACATGACTGGGATAGATATGCATTTGTTGGTAACGGATACCTTTAAAAAAAAAAAAAAAAAAAAAAAAAAAAAAAAAAAAAAAAAAAGGCTGTTGATTGTGGCCTGTGGAATGTTGTCTCACTCCTCTTCAATGGCTGTGCGAAGTTGCTGGATATTGGAGGGAACTGGAACACGCTGTCATACGCGTCGATCCAGAGCATCCCAAACATGCTCAATGGGTGACATGTCTGGTGAGTATGCAGGCCATGGAAGAACTGGGACATTTTCAGCTTCCAGGAATTGTGTACAGATCCTTGTGACATGGGGCCGTGCATTATCATGCTGAAACATGAGGTGATGGCGGCGGATGAATGGCATGACAATGGGCCTCAGGATCTCGTCACGGTATCTCTGTGCATTCAAATTGCCATCGATACAATGCAATTGTGTTTGTTGTCTGTAGCTTATGACTGCCCATACCATAACCCCACCGCCACCATGGGGTACTCTGTTCACAACGTTGATATCAGCAAACCGCTCGTCCACACGACACCATACACGCCGTCTGCCATCTGCCCGGTACAGCTGAAACCGGGATTCATCTGTGAAGAGCACACTTCTCCAGCGTGCCAGTAGTCATCGAAGGTGAGCATTTGCCCACTGAAGTCGGTTACCATGCCGAACTGCAGTCAGGTCAAGACCCTGGTGAGGACGACGAGCACGCAAATGAGCTTCCCTGGGACGGTTTCTGACAGTTCAATTCTCATGCAACAGCTCTGGTGGACATTCCTGCAGTCAGCATGCCAATTGCACGCTCCCTCAAAACTTGAGACATTTGTGGCATTGTGTTGTGTGACAAAACTGCACATTTTAGAGTGGTCTTTTATTGTCCCCAGCACAAGGTGCACCTGTGTAATAAAATCATGCTGTTTAATCAGCTTCTTGATATGCCACACCTGTCAGGTGGATGGATTACCTTGGCAAAGGAGAAATGCACACTAACAGGGATGTAAACAAATTTGTGCACAAAATGTGAAATAAGCTTTTTGTGCATATGGAAAATTTCTGAGATCTTTTATTTCAGCTCATGAAACATGGGACCAACACTTTACATGCTGTGTTTATATTTTTGTTCAGTGTACAAAAAAT